>NC_072733.1:201901576-202501576 GCF_026930045.1 Uloborus diversus | reverse complement strand
TGCAAACGGATTACACACATATAAACTCTGCAAACCGCTTCACTTATTAAACGGATCAAGCTAGAGTACACCAAAAACTTATAAAGAGGGGGGGGGGGGGCGGAGGAGTATTTCGAAGGAAGCTGGTCCGGTCATTCGTTTACGTGTGTTAGTAGTGTAGGTCTAAAATTCAGTAAGTATTGAAGACCTAAAGCAGTAAGCTTTGTAGATTTAAAAATCAGTAAGCATAGTAGATCTAAAGTAGTAAGTAGTGTAGGATTAAAAATCAAATTTTAACTAGTGAAGTTTCTCTGACCTTGGGAGGTTTGATGTCATTGGAAGTAATAGGAATGCTTTATAAAAATTATTAAACAAAAACAAAAAATCCGACTGCGTAAAAACCAAAAAAACTAAAAAGAAAAATGTATAAGCCCAGTAGTTTAGAATTTTACTAAGTATTACTAAACTACTCCATTGAAATAGTTTTATAATCGATACACACATAAGACAAATCATAAAATCAAAAGCAGAATAGAAGCATCAACAGTCAGGGCCATTCAAATTTTACGGGGCTCCTTGATTTTGAAAGGAATGGGACCTGACTGTTGATCTTTCTATTCTGCTTTTGAATTTATGATTTGTCTTATCTGTGTACGATTATAAAACTATTTCAATGGTGTAGTTATTCAGTAGTATTTAATAACATTTTAAACTACTGGGCTTACACATTTTTATTTTAGTTTTTTTTTTTTTTGGTTTTTACGCAGTCGGGTTTTTTGTTTTTATTTAATAATTTTTTATTTTACACTTTTTAGTTAATTTTTATTGACTTAGTTATTGTGATTATACGACGGCATATTTCGCAATCTTGTCATTTCTTCGAGAGAGTTTGTATCGTGAGGTTTATTAAGTAACTTGCGGTCGTCTAAACTACTGATAATTAGTCCCTCTAGGAGCCTTACTCGGCTTAAAGCTACATGTGTTTGACCTTCTGCAAAAATGCGCGAACTTAAGTCAATCACAGCTCACAGTGGTTGGAAGCAGCGCGCTACAAGTAGCGACGCTGCTGTAGTAGCTACATTTTTAGTAGTTTGTAGCGTAGCGCACTACTTTAAAAAAAAAAAAGTAGTGTAGTGAGTAGTTCGATACAAAAAAATACTAATTTGTTGCGATTTCTGGAAACTATTTTTTAATAAAGTTTTTTTTCCTAAAGAAGCAATTAGGATCAAACGAATTTGACTCGTGCAAATCTTACGCGAGTACATCAGCGGATGCAATGAGAAATAAGACACATAAAAATACGAGATGATCTCAAGCATATCATTTTGACGCCATACGTTCTATCTGTTTGACGTCATTAGCTCGTTTGCAATCGTAATTTTCATATTTCGCCAAAATTTGTATTGAATAGAGCTTGACTTAAAAAGAACAGTATATGAATTAGCCATAACAGTTATTAACTCCATTGTTTTTTCTGGCTGCTGAGAATGTCCCGTGGATGAACGTCTTAAATTTCAAGGAGATAATTGATCTAATACTCTAAAAGCACTTATTTTCGCCAAAATGAAGATACCGGTGATTTTGTGAGTTAAAAATTTCGTGAATTTTATATGAACAGACCTAAAGTTGAAAAACAAAAATATTTCATGAAGCTTAAATTTTCGTAATTACGACGGGCACGCGAAAATAAGTGCTTCTATAGTATTCACCAAATAAGGAAGTCACTGTAAATGTTATAGAAGAGGATGATATTGAATTGCCCTGGCCGGCTTACAATGAATACGAGCATTACAGTGAGTCCGTTATCATACATAAGAGTATGATAACGGGCATTTTTGAAAAAAAGAAAGAAATAATGGATAATTCTTAGTAATATTCCATATTCAGATCAGCGCTTCCTAGATGAGCTAATTTATCAATCTAAACCTTTTTTCGTTCAATCCTCTTATGGTGTGTGTGTTTGTATTAGGGTGTCCCCCAAAAGTCGAAAGCTGGTTTTTCAAGTCACACACCCTTTTATATTTCTTTTACGTCAAAACAATTGCAAAAAAATTTCATAAAATTTGAACAACGGCAACCAGTGCCAAAAGAAAATACTTTTTTTAGAAACACAAAATTTCTGTTGATAAAGCGTTGCCCCCATACACCGCATGCACTACAAGAACATTAATTCAAATTAAAAAACATTAAGGCATCCCACCCTTGGACTAAAATTTATAACTTTCTTCAAAAAATTGATTTTGTTCGATACATATTTTTAAAAATGTATGGTAAATTTTACGAAATTATCAAATTTAAAAATATCAACAGTAAAGTAGGTAATTAGCGTTAAACAGAAATTTTTGCTCTCCTGCAATATTGAAGTCTCCCACATAGTAGTCAAAAATATGGTTTTTCAAGGTTAAGTTAAATTTTTCATTTTAAACATATTATTTTTTTATTATTCATTTGCAAATGTTGATCTGAAAATGTGTTCGCTAATTTTGAACTTGATATTTTATTTAAATTTATGTGTAGGTCTTTCTCCAGAAAACGTAACTTTTGAATACAAATATTTTTCAATTTCGAAACCGTTTGTTTTCTTTTTTTTTTTATTCTTACATGATAGTGTTACATACTAGAAGTAATCAGAAACAATGGCCCAGCTAAGTTCCAATTATTTTACTCATAAATAAAAATTAATAAAAAATGCCTTGTTCACGGAAATAAAAAAAAAGAAAAACCTTTTAATATTTAAAAATTGAGACCAATTTAATATCAAAGTAATTTTGTTAATTGTGCAAACAATCAGCTATTTTAATGATTAGTGGGAATATAATATTAAGCTCTCTTAATTAAAGTACGTCTTAGTTAGTAGTTTCAAATGTATGTTAAAAAATAGTATTTAGTAAATTTGAGGATATACTGGCAATTTATATTTTTGGTAGATAGCCTATTGTTGATGTATTTCCTCTCCATCATTTATTTTCTCCTCAGAAATAATGACATTGATAAGGTTTGTCACGGTGTTGAGGAATTTTCCATAAATATAGGCATAATAGATACATTTTTCAGGGATTTTTTTCTTCGTTGCTACAATCTGCACATGTTAAGCACATGAAAACATGTTCACTTCTTTTTTTACATTAATTTACATCCCTGAAATTCAAGTTCATGGAGGTGAGAAGTCAGAATAATCACACTAAGTTTTTAAAGCAAAATCTGTCTTCTTGTTTTTCGACAAAAATCTCATAACTTCAACTATGGTTAAAAATAAACAAGGGAGCTCCATTGCATCATCATGGAAAATAAAATTTGATGTCATTACTGGGTCATTCCATGTGAAATGAGCAAATCAGCTGTGGCTGACTTGTCACAGATTTCAACGAAATTTTTTATTTAGGTAAACCATGCATATCTATGAGGAAATGCAAAGTATGGAAGTTTAAAAACTGTTTGTTGCTTTGTTATTAAAATTAGAAGTTGATGCTTACGCTAAGTCTAAACTTTTAGAGTTCATTGCTGCAAGTTTGTGACTCAATAACTCCATAAGTTATAAACGTACACTTAAAAAATAAATATGTCCGCATTTTATAAACATATTTCTATTGGGAAAATGCAAAGTAAAATTTATTCGGATCTTTTTTTGAATCTGAGATATTAACAAAGATTGAAATTTTGCCAATTTACTTCAGATTTCAAATCACTCTTCTAGCTCTTTTAATGAAAAAATAACAGTAAAAATGATTCAGATTGAAAAACTATCTAGAACTAACTATCTGCTCTAATTTAGTAATTGTTTATGAATTTCTTGATGACGAAATCGTACTTCAAAAAATCGAAAATTTCCGAAAATTTCATTTTTTTCTCTATTTCAGATGTTTTTTTGAAGATGAGGGAATGTTCTAAATTTATTCAATTTATTTTACGTAACATATTGAAGTGTCTTTTAGATTCTACTAAATTTTAATCATTGGTATCAGCGTATTTTTTTCACTAGAGTAACTTGAACTAAGGTAAAATTTCATTAGTTACTTCTTTTTATTGTAAGTTTAGCAAAACTAACCATTTCTTTCGTGTTTCATTTTCACAAAAGCATGTTTATGATGTACTTGCCGAAATGTACATTTTTAAAAAATTGAACTTGCTTTTGCATCATTTAGTCGTTTATCTAGTTCTTTGAATTCTCGTAATTTCACATTAAGGTCAATCCACACAGGTTCCATACAGTTTAAACTACACATTCATGTTCAAATCTTTCTAAGTTATCAATTTAAAATAATTATTTTGAAAATTACAATATGTTTAATAATGTATTATATAGGGCACACTATACGTAATTTAAGAAGGTGCAATGAAGGTTTCACTTTTTATTTCTGTTTTAGTGTGTGAATTGACTAGCACAATTGCTCAATTTCAAAGACCTGTATCTTTTTTACAAACCAAATACAAAAAACAATATGTATAGCATGTATTGTACTTGAATGGAATATTCAATTAGCCAAGAAACTTTATTTTTAATTCCATCCCCTTTTGGTTTACATGGGTCTAAAAATGTCATTTTTGTTATTTTTCTGATTTTTGAAGGGGCTATAATCTATAAAGGGTACACAAACACACAGCAACAGTTACATATTCTTTTTAGCATGGTTCCAGTGATTAGTTTCTGCCATATTTCATTTTGTGTTTACGTCCCCTACGCGAGTTATCCCCCTTTGAAATGAGTAAAATTTTTACATTTAACCTGAAACTTTGACCTGTTGCCGTTATTTTAATTATTAATTTACAGCTACGTAACTCAGCACGTAAGACTATCAATTTATGCACTTTAACATCAAAGAGTTAAATTAACTGTCATAAATGTAATTCAAATAGATTTTGGCCAAAATGCAAAGGTCTAAAAGTCCCATTTTTGATTACGAAAGTCACTTTTGATGACCTCCAAAAAACCAAAGGTCCAGTTGAGAGCAAAAATAAAGTGGTTTTAAACATCTTTCATATGCAGCTTTTAGGGATGTGAATTTCAGAAACATTAAAAATGGTCGAGCGCACCCATCCGTCGAACCTGTATGGATTGACCTATAAAACACAAAGAAAAATGCTATTTTTTTGAATTTTATTTTACGTTTCGAATTTAAAAACCAGTTTCGAGTTTCTTCAATAAAATAGTAGAAACACAACTCTATATTCTTGTAAAATTTTAAAGTTGTCTGAATTTTCCCTTATTTGAATTTTTGTGTCTATGTGAAGGGGAAAATCATCATTTTACAAAATGTCACTAAGTTTAAAACTGATTTTGATGACAAAGGAGTTAAAATACAACTTTAAAAGTACGGTATTTCTTTTATGATACTTAGCACCTTATTGGGTATAAATTTCATTCAAGCTAATGCATTCCTTAAAGATTGAGATTAAAAAATAAAATGCTTAATTATGGGAAAACTGAAATATTTTCAGTTTTTGAAACTCAGTTAAAAGTTAACTATAATAACTTTGAAAATTTTACTGATATCAGATTAATTGCCCTACTCCATAGATTGCAACAACATATAACTTTTATGTTTTCATTAAATAGTTAATAAGATACAAGACTTCAAAAAGACAACATTTAGCATTTATGAGAATGCTGTTCAATTTGACCAATTTTCAATCGCATGTAACTATTCAAATAAAAAATATTAAGCAAAAATATTTTAGATACTTTTATATAGGCATAAAAGGAACCTGTATACCAAGTTTCATAAAAATCTGTTACCATGCGGCCACCACTTTTTTGCGAATTTTGCTCATTTTGTATGGAATGACCCTACTGCCACGTGTTAATGAGTAACGGCATTTTGTGTTTAGGTAACGGAGGTGATAATTTATTGTGACATGACTCCTTGTCCTACTAAAACGAACTAAAACACAATATTAAAAAATTAAATATACTTAAACAATTAGTATTTGAGAAACTTATGAAAGGAAAAATAAATAAGTATATACTTTTAATTAAACAAGTTATTAAGCAACATAAACAGTCACACCAGGTTTGTGACAAGCCACGGAGGTGAAAATTCACATGTTGTGAACCAAAAATATACTAAAATAAAAATTATCATTAAAACATTGTTGGCAGGTTTAAGTAGATATATTTTTGATGAAATTAAAAATCATTGTTAAATGAATTGTTCCTTAAAATTTTTACTGTAAAAGCCGTGTGACAGAACAGTTACACTTTTTGAAGAATGACCCAAGTTTTTAAAAGATACATAGGAAAAAAAATCAATTTTTTGAAGAAAATAAGCCAAGGGTATCTAAATGTTTTTAAATTTGAATAAATATTTTTGTAGTACATGTGGGTAGTGGGGCATAGACTATAGGAGCAACGTTTTATCAACAGAAATTTCGAGTTTTAAAAAAAAGTTTCTTTTTTTTATCGATTTGGCCTAGCATACAAGTGCTGGTTTAAACTTTCAGACGCAAGTCGGCACGGGTTGCCGTTGTTCAAATTATATGAAACATTTTTTTTAAATTGTTTGATATAACAAGAAAAATATACAGGTAAGAGGGTATGCGACTTGAAAAATCGACTTTAATTTTTTATGGGACACCTAGACCCACTTAATTTTTTATTTATTTTCCTTTTTTTTTCGAAAATTAGCGAAGTAGCGACTACATTTCAAAAGTAGTTTGTAATTGCTACATTTAAAAAAAAGTAGTTGTAGTTAACTACATTAGTAAGCAAGTAGTTGTAGTTCGCTACAAAAACAATGTAGCTTTTCCAACCACTGGCCCCAAGGTACCTCACCTAGTGGGGCAAGTTGGAACGCTGTAATAACTTTTTATATTTTTATTAAAATTTAATTTGATGAAATAATGGAGAAAAATAAAATTTAATAGAAGCCAAAATGTCTACATTAAATGTTGAGTTACGTTTGTTGAAAATTGATTTGAAAATCAAAGTTCTGAAAATCATTATTTAAAAAGCGTCCCAAGGTGCCCCTGCCCCACCTTGCCCTAATATATCATGAGAAGAAAGTAAGTGCAATAAGTAAGTACGTCTTTTTTTAAAATTTTGATTTAAAAAATTGTCAAACTTACACGTTTTCCCAACACAATTAGTGTCTTTATCAGGTTTAATGATTCTATTTTTACCAACCGCGCTTTAGTATAGATCGTGTTTCTTTATTGCTTCCTGATAAAGCAATAATAATAAGAGGCCAATGCAAGGAATGATAGTCGTCAATATAAGCCTTCTTTGGCAAATCCGCTTCTATCCTTTGAAAGTACTATGAATCACAACAACATCATTTAATCGCATTCAAAAAAAAATTAAAACTTTTGAATTCAAAACTGTTGTAATATCTACACATGTGGCAGTGAGAAGCAAACGGATGCAAGTGGCAAAATTAAAAATTTGGAGATAACCAGTACAAATGATAGGTGAACCTCTTCTCCGTGTACTAGTAGCACTAGTAGGTGCTGCTGTATAGCATGATTTAGAAAAATAAATCAACGAAAGCCTACCTAGGACGCAATCTTTATACGCGTTTCACTCAAAACTTGAAAATGTCCACTTACACCCCTTTGCTTCTCACTGTCTCATTTCGTGATGTCGGAAAAATTGTCTCCCAATTAGTAAATTAATACCTAACTATTTTTATTCGTATATAAAACATTTTGTCGTGCCAAGAAAAATTTTCTATGTGGCAATTCTGCTACTCGTGTTGGCTGAATGCCGAATATATTTAGGCATCTGTGAGCATTGAGCGTGAGAAACTAAAATGCAGTTTCCAATTCTAATGAATCAAGTTAAAATTTTATCCTTCTAGACCACCCGCATGAGTTTCAAACGTGCTCATTTTTACGTCCTACCCGAATTCCTCTGTCTCCTAACTCAGCTGCCATAAGCACAAAAATCGCGATCCTCCCTCTCTTCCAGATGTAACGAACCAAAAATATGGGTCACAGATCATTCTTTGGATACCCGTGTCTGCCATAGCTGCAGTATAAATATGTTTGAAAGCGTATTCTTATTAAACGAGATGCTACAAGACAGTGCTAAAGATATTAATATGGCTAATGTGTGAGATATTCTGGATTCTTCGACGGAAAAGAATCATGCCAAGATTGTTAGTCTCCATAAGTCGAATAATCTTCTTGATTCATGAAACTAAATGTGATATACATGCAATATACACCAGACAGCATGGATATCAAATCCTGAGACTGCAGTTTCGTTCTTATTAGAATTCCTCAGTCGGGAATAGTGAATAACCGAGCTGGAGGCAGATGTCATCTGCCTCCAGCAGCAGCCAATGAGATGGCAGATGTTATTAAAATCTGACAGCTAAATGTGATGTCTTTAATCTGTCAGGAAAGGTTGTCGTATTTAAGTTTCCATGTTGTTTTACTTAGTCAGATTTTAATATCAACTTAGCTTTCGAAAACTTAAGTTAGCTAACAATGCTGCTTAGTCTGATGGCTGCTTAAAACTAAGAAGCAAGTTCCTGAAAATATAGATGCTTATTTAATCATTTCAATAGAAATTAAGGTATCTTTATAAAACTGAACTAGCTTAAAATAATCTGCAAACAACTGTTAAAATATAGGAATTGATTGCAAATTTTAAAACCATATAGCTCAACCTAGCTCGTTTATATCTACGAGATATCTTGAATTATTAATGCTAACTTAAACTTTTAGCTTACTGTCACTCTGTTATCTTATATCTAGTTGTTCGGGAATTTCATGTCATAAATTTCATTGGAGAAATTGGCAAAACCGTAGCTTTAAGCTTTCAAGTGAAATTAAAAGACAGACATTTCTGAGATAAAAATTAGTCAGTATTGTCCGTTTTTCAGGAGAAGGTACTTCGCCCCGCCTCCTCGAATGCAGCGTTCCATTTTACGCAGGTGTGATCGGTAAGAAATCCACGCGCTTCTAAATGAGACAATCAAACAGCCTTAACTTGGGCGTGCATTTGAAGGTGCAAAAAAGCCTTAGTATCTTTTACATCAATTGCTTCACTTGTCTGTTGTCATTTTAGTTATTCTTACATTTTAAAAACTGCTGCTTTTACAACAAAATGCTATGATCCGAATATACCTTCTGCCGAAAACAGCGAAATTGAATCATCGTATATCACGTGACGAAAGAGGAGTCAAGTGTCTTCTTGCAGAAAACGGACAATATACTTCCTAATTTCTCCGTCGCCACTTTTAATAGAATTTATAAAGTGACATCATTACAAGACAAACACCAAATTGAGTGTTTTCTAAACAAAAATCAACGTTTGAAAACTATAACACAGAAAATATTAACTTAATTACTAGCTGCTACAGAAAGTAAGAAGTCATAAAACAGCGATGCTTCTCAAAACCGGAAGCAACATTATTTTACAATCTTCGGAAGGAATCTTCTTTGGCATTTGTCAACTTCTTGTTTCGAACTGCGAGTAAAAATAAACTCCTCCACCAAATAGATAAATGTCGACCCTCAAGGATTGGCGTACGTTTTGGAAGATGGCCGTGTCGATAAGGCAGCGGCAGTGCTATGAATCGCCATCAAGAACAGTATTAAAGCCAGAAGCTCATCTCACATCCAAGCTGCTAAGATAAACATCAACTTTTCTGCTAGGGATATTCTTGAAACTCACACCAGGAGCTGTTGAAAAAGCTCTTTGTTTCCATCGACTGCCTACTTTAAGTGATGCTTCTGTTTATTTGAAGAAAAGTTGCCTTCCGTGTGCTGATATAAGGTTAGCAGATCACATTTCGTATTAAAACCATTAATCAAGGATGCAAGAAAATTTCCTGCTTTAATAATTTGAACTAAGGTCTAGTTCTGTTGTCATAATCTTCTGCTCAATAAGTTATGGCTCAATACTAACCAGTTACAAAACTGTCACAAAAGTTCATTTTTCTTTGAACATGATGCTGCAAGTGTCATTAATAAATGAACACGGCAAAAAGTAGATGCTGATTATTATTGCTTGTTTTCAGTCAAACAATGCATTTTTCGTTGTAAGTAACAAACCTTTAATAGTGATGGAAACATATAGAATTCTGTGAGGTGCAGCTTGGACAAAATAAGACTTTATAGCAATGGTCAGTTTTGGAGTCAAAAAAGTTGTATCAATGCATCTATTCTTCAATCGAAGATATTTATAATGAAATGAAACTTGACATTCTTCCATATATAAAAAATACCCGATCAATTATTATTATACTGAAGAAAAAACTAGTGTCATCCAGAAAGTTTAATCTTCTTTACTCTAGTACTTTCCTCAGTTGAGGCAGATATTTGCATTAAGTGAGAGCTGGGAAACTCGTTTCTTACAGTTTATATCATATTATGTATAATAGTTTACATAATGCGCTCGCGTAAGAATAAAGATCTAGAAAAATGCCATATTTTGAATAGTTGATAACTTCTACTTAGGGCCGACGCCGAGGGGGGTGCTACCCCCCCCCCAGGTTTTCAGAAGTAGGGCCGCCAATTTCATTTTAGCGATGCAAAAAACGAAGAAAAATGGAAACTCTTCGTTGTTTAAAAAAATAAAATAATAATTATAAATGAACAATTGAAATAATAGTGCCGAAAAGCATTTTTTCTGTAAAATCTGAATAGAAAATGTAATCTTAAAATACAATTTAGGAACATTCATGAAACTCTTTTATTAAGATTATCTAAGTAAGGGCCGTAGAAATGTACGCTTCAAACATTTTTTAACGTAAAAAAAGTATTCAGTGCACTATTCACTAGGCCACAGAATGGGTATGTCTGACTAGTTGGAAACTATGGGCCCGGCTCAAATTAAAGTATTGTGCATAGAGTAAAATTAGCATAATGGGAGGGGGGACCGGCGACAAAACTCACATGGTGCACGTTTTGTCTTTCGGCGGCCCTAGTTATACAAAACCATGCTTTATGGTTCTTCAGTTTTAAAAACAAAAAACAAATAGGAAAGCTTCATTGGAGCCGCCGAAACATTCCCATATGTAATATTTTTCATGAAAAATATGTCCTGCAAACCATTGTTAAGTGGAGAAAAATGCATGGGTCGCCAAAATGTATTTCAAATAGAAAAAAAAAACTTAATGCAAAGAAAGATTCAAAGTACTGCAATGAATACTCATACTAGAAGTTCTAAATGTTTGAATGAACTAAAAATCGTAAGTAAATCATAGCTTGATCAAGAGATGCAGGAGGCATATTTAAAGTAAAATAAAGACCTAAGGTATCGCAGAAAATTACCACATCCGTTCAAAATGTTACAAGTTCTTTTTGAGACCGCAGACGCTTGTATTTCAAGGAAACAAAAATATTAGGGTGGAAATTGAAAATTTTACTATAGAAAATCCAAGCAAAAAATCGTTTTCGGCAAAGGAAAATGGAAAGAAAGTCATGCCACAATATTTTTTATCAATAATTAAAATTTAAAATGGAGATAAGGATATTGCCAAACTGAGGGAAGAGCGGAGAACTCCAAACCCTTCTTTTTACTTCCCCAAAGCCGGCCTGGAAGTGAGTTTTTAAAACTTAGGTTTTGAAACAAAATCCGGGAAAACGTTCTCTGACCCCACCCCGGTCTTACGTCATTAAAGATGGCCGAAACATTAACATGAGTATTTAGGACTGCAATTTTGAAAAAAACATGAGAGTGCTCCCAACGTAACCCCAATAAAAGTCCTCTCAATTACTCATTCAACATCAATCAAGATGGAATAAATTTCGTCTTTTGGACTTTAATTTAAAATCACTCCCTGAGGTCCCCCGAACTTGTCTTCCTCATAATATTACCGAAGATCCTCAAAAATTTCATTGTTAAGACTTCAATTCAGAATTTTTTTCGGGGGAGATCTTCCAAACCCTCTACTCCTCTAACAGTGTTGACAATCACCCACGATTGCGTTAATTGAATTTCAATTTTGAAAATTTGCCAGGGGAGGACTCCGAATCTCACGACCCATTAACATTACCAAAAATCTTCTAAAACTGCGTTTTCTACCGATCAAAAAATTTTCGAGAGAATGTTAATCTCTCTCTCTCTCTCTCTAGCCAACACCATCGAAAAACGTCTTAAATCCCGCTTTTAGTGCTTCAATTACGAACATTTCTGTCCTCCTTTAACATCACCATAGATCATCTAAAACTGCGTTTTTCAAGTATCTATCTTGAAACTCTCTTAAACATAAATCAATTATAACGTACAATTCTGTTTTGATAACTTAAATTTGGAAAAATTATCGGGAGGCTTTCCTGGACCACCTCTCCCTTTCCTCCACAACTTAAAATATAGTCTAAAACTGCGTTTTTATATGCTGAATTTTGAAAAAATTCCAGGAAGTAGCCCTCCCACGCCCCCTATTTCTGATTGAATATTGTCCTTTAATATGACTATCCCTGCTAAACCAGAAGCTGAATATTCTCTCTTTCTCTCTGCATATTGGAACATGCGTTTGAAACAATTAAGGGGCCGCCAAATACATACCCCCCTCCCTGATTTTTGACCTAGCGATGGCCCTGCTTTTACTAATGTTTTAAGAAGATAAGAACTGTCATGCAACGTGTCTAAAGCAAAATATCAATAGTCAAAATCATCAGAGTGCAAAGCTTATGTAAGATACAAAGAAAATTAATTCAAGACGGAAATCATTCGCTTTGTTCCGAATAATTTTTTGATTTTTTACCTCGTTCAGGGTTCAATTTCTCAAACTGAAAGCATCGAATAACAAAAACACTCAGTACAATTCAACCCAAATATAATTCAGTTTTCAAAGTTCAGTTCGATTTAGAAAAATATATTTAAACTATAAACGCGTAACTAGTTCAATTAAGCGCAATAGAATTGACTCAATTTAGTAAAACTGAATTCAAATAAGGAGATGACTTTTACAATTTAACTTTCTTCATTGACTTACAAATAAAAACACAAACCATTGCTATGCTTCTAAAAAGTAAAGTGTATTTACCACTGTTAATGCAGTTATGAACAACAGAGCTTTACATTGCCATTTACAAAATTCAGATCACAAATGAGCAAATACCATCTTTTTTTTCATTTAGCTGTTTTTGTACCAAATTAGTGTATAAGTAACTATTCAAGTAACTATTCACCCAGTACCATAGTTCACTTTGACGCAGAAAGACAATGGAATGAATCAGGTTCTTCTCAAGTTTTCTGTAAATTTCTGAAGCTTTGAAAGGAAGTAGATTTCAGAAAATCAGATGTAATTGACCTGCTTTATTTGCATTCTTAGCTTTCAAGCAGTATCAACTTTCTAAAATGGTTAGACGTTTTCCATTTTTAAGAAGAAAGATATTTTATTTCTAAATTATTTTAGAAAATTGGTAATGATTTTAATCTTTAAATGTATGTTTTATTTAAAGATGTTAAATTTAGAAACTCTATTTCGGGCATCAGCATTAGGGTACTTGATCTAAGTTACCATGTTTTTATTCAGTCAACGACTTTAGTACACAATAAGCACATTTATGAAAGGCAACGAATGCACTTTTTTGAGAAACGAAAACAATATTCATACATATCTAAAAATACCTAATCAATCTGAAGTTAACAAATGATGAAAAGTGAAAAAAATAAACTTATTTTTAGATTTATTTGAAAGCAGTTTCCGCTCTCTCTCTCTCTCTCTTTAAACACGTTCCTTAAAGTTCCAGAGATTCTAGCGCCGAGCAAGATATGATAGATCGCAAGTTGCGGAAGAATATGAATGGTGAGAGTAAGTAATCTTCCCACTTCCCACAGCGGTTGCCTACGGGGGGTAAAGGCATATTTTTGTAGCGGCAGTGTCATCTGGATCTGTTTCATGAGGTTTCAATTAAGGACGCATCTCAGTAGCTGGGCTTAAAAATCATGCATCGACGAACCGTGACCCTCTTTGACCCGAGCAGCCATTTGTCACTGGATTCCTCGGCAAGACATGCATCTCGGCAATGAATATGACGTCGGGAAAGATTACCAAGAGCGTGAAGTTCCACATTCAAGAAGCCTTTTCTTCACTGATTATAATTTTGCTCATGGTGGATTTGGTAATCTTCGCTGATGGATAAAAAGATGTTATGGACGCTTTTAGCAAATGGATACATCTGTTTCACCTTGCTTGAATTATCTACAATTATCTGGGTACGAAGCAGTTTAACATTGCCGTTTCTACAACCAGTCATTAAACGTATGGATTTCTGAAGCTTTGCAGCAAAAGAATAAGTCTATTGATGAAGCTAATGGCTAAGTTCCAAGAATCTGCAACCGCAGCAAACTGAGGATAAATGGTATTTCGTAATATAACCTCCATTATCATTTGTCATAGCAAAAGATTGAGAACTCGATGATTTTGCTCAAATTTTTCAAAAAAGAAGTTTTTTATTATTTAAAATTGTATCGATGGCTAAAGGAAAAATTTAAATTGTGCTACTACACACAGCAAACCAGTGTTTCTCAAAAAATTGGAAATACAAAAAATGCTCCAAAGCACCTTGGTGGACATATTAAGTGAATGTATGAAATACCAAAAAAATATTAAGAGGCAAGAATAATAAAGCAACAACACTCCTTGTCCATTAATTTTCGTATAAATTGCAACAATTAGACAAAAATGACAAAATTTTAGCACTTGATCTATTTCATTCAACCTTGAGACAATCTTTGTCAATGTATTTAATAATATTTTCAAGGTTACTAAGGGTACTACTATTCAGCTGTATGCCAAATATCCATTAATCATACAAATCCTGTCAAGTTCGAAGTTATGATTCAAGGCTTACATTGCCACTCTTGTGAGTCTCAGATGAGCTCTACGTGGGGTTCAGGTGGAAGAACAAACTGGGAAACTTACCTAGACTATGATCTCTTATGTAAGACATGATACGGATGCGCAACCACGAGGGAAGTGGTTGCGGCAAGAGGGATGAAATTGTACATTTGAAATAACAATGTATTGCTTTTTGCTTTATAAAGCATAAGGTGCTTAATTTTTTATGCATCTTTTAAAATTAAGAGCTGATTTAGACATGTCAGATTTTACTAGTTTTTTTATTTGAGAAGAGTGGAAGGATCTAAAAGTTATATTTGACGCAGATGCAACGAATACAAGACTTAATACAGGAAATTTAAATATGGAAAAATCAACTGCGCATAATTTTTTAAAGACTATGCCATAAAAATTTATAATGCTCTTTTGTGCACTAAGAGTAAGGTAAAATGCAGAATGGTTTCTAAAATTATACAAATATCATGTCTTGATGAGTTCGCAAGAGAAATATTTCTTTTATTCTCTTATAAACTGAAACCTTTAACTGGAATGCTTTAGGATTATGAAGTTTTTTGACTCATTTTTTTATTTGACTAGCAAACAAAATCTTTCTCATAATAAACCTGTGTAAGTAGACTACTTGTAGTGCCGTGCTTTAGTGCTCAAATTAGGCAAAGGGTCAACTTATAGAGGTTGACATACATGATATAGGACTGATTATGTACCTGATAAAGGTGGTCAACTTAGAAAGGTGGTCATCTTGCAAGAGTGGTGCATTTTACAGGTTTTACTGTACATAAAAACATCATTTGTATATAAGCTATTATGAACCCATTGTTATGCAACATGATGTAAGAAAACAAGGCAGTAACATATTGTGAGATGCAATGTACTGTTTTAGTGTTCTGTGTAATTATTGTTGTTCAAATTGGTCAGTTCATTTTATTAAAAAACTCATTTCAACAGCTTCCCCGTACTTTTCGATATTTTCTACTGTATAGGGTTGCTAGCCTCATTTACTGAAAGTTCTCAGAAATAATAGTCACTCTAATTTTAAGATTACAAACCGAATCGGTACCCTTTGACCTACTTATTCAGTGCTCAAAAGTAAAACTTATAGAAACTAAATTAAAAAAAAAAGCACTTTAAGTTGGTATAGACATGAAATTGGAAGCTTTAATTTTAATTAATGAACAAGTTAATGTTGATTAGAACTTTCCACAAATTCCTGATACAAGAGTTCTTCGGCTTGAGTAGCTGACTTTTTTAGACGCACTGTGCAATGAAATCTGTTGTTAGTTTAAGCACGCATTCAGGGATGAAAGCCAAGCAAAGTTTTTGCTTTCGAAAGATAATTTGAGTTTTGAGGGGTATCGAGAAAGAAAAAACTATCCCTGACGGTGTGAGTAGTTGACGTCATGTCAAAGCGTCAGGTCAGATCCGCGATGATACCTAACCCTTGACCTCGCAGCGACAGTTTGACATCCAAGTGACACAGTAACGACGAGACGTGTTGATGAAGCAAAGCTGAGGAAGAGACCTAGATTGGTCCTCTTACCAATTATTTGCTCCCTTCCAGTAACGGGTTACGTTAGCTGGGAATGGGGAATAACAATAATAAATAAAAAAGCATCGGAATTCGGAACTGAGTGGATTATGTTTCATTGTATATACATTCAGAAGTATTTGAGCAATAGAAATGTTTTTTAGTGATTTTACTTGTTTTCTTTATGATATGAATCTTTAAATTGAAGAATGGTAAGAACTTTGTTGTAATAATCTGCAATCAATGAGGCTGTTCAGAGTAATGAAGCAGACCATACACAGAGAAATCAACTGTTAAAAGAATTCCAGTTCATAATTAATGCAAACATTTTAAATATTTTGTTGCATTTGCTTATTGTTTCTCGCAGAATGACTTTAAGTTTCACTAATTTCATAGAAGAGGTCTTTTTTTTTTGAAAATGCTTTTTTTTCAAGTTTGCAATGTTTATGTTTCACAACTTAATGAATTTCCAATGTATTACTAAACTGGTATATATGATGCGTCGTCTGAGCATGTCCTGCGCAAGGATATGAAAACTATTCTTTAAAGATATGCTTTTCGTTGTTAGGCACTTTGTGCTATTACTTTGGCTCTCTCTTATTTAGCATTTTTTTTTTTTTTTGACGACTGACTTCCTTTCAAACATACGATTGTAGCAAATGTTGCAATTAAATTCTAGTCTAAATCTTTTAACTAAAATAAAAAAATTTCGATTCATTTTCAGTGCAAGTATTTCTCAAGCAAAATCAGTATTTATAATCTACGGGAGAGGGCTTTAGCTCCGTTATCTCATTTTCATTTTTGAAAACTCCTTGCGCTCGCTCTCTGAATGAATGGATAAAAATTAAAATAAAGAACAAAATAAGACTATTATTTGAATTAAAAGAGCAACTAAACTTTCATCCATGCAAAATAGCTGTCGGAGTTGAGTAACAATTCTATATTTGTAGCTAATAATTTTAGGACAGCAAGAATTTTTAATGAGGTTCAAAAACAAATAAATAACTAATTAAACTGCTTGTGAGTCATTCCACAAAAAAGTAGCCACTTTGTCCCGCACGTGACGGTTCATATATTTTCTTAAAAAGCAATAATTTATGAGGTAATGGCAAAAGTTTTTGCTTTAGAAACCACACATACGTTTGTAATTTGTTAACCAACAAAATTTTGTTCATTCTCACTTTAAAATAGATCTTTTAATGAAATATGAAGCGTCACGTGCAGGACAAAACGATCTTTTTTTGTGGAATAGCCCTTGTGCTCCATAAGTTTTCATAAATAAGTTCTTCTGAGAAATCAGCTCATTACACTTTGAAAGTTCGTAATATAATGGATGATAAAAGGCTTATAAATTTGAACGGTTATAGTATCTATTTAGTTCTGCTTTACAATCAAAATTCTATAGTCCGTTAACATATTTCTGGTTAAGAAATAAAATTAAGAGTTTTATACGGTCGGTAAAAAGTTCTAATTTGCTTCCTTTTTCAAAACTTTATTCGTTGGGCTATTTATGTTTATAATACTTTATTCCGTTATTTTTTTCGAACTTCAGAATACTCGAGCCGTTTGATAGAAAAGAAGAATAATTGACAAAATTATGCATATTGCATGAGCTATGTGTCACATTTTGCAGTAATTTATTGCATGCGTGGAAAATTTGATAACGTATACTTATATTTAATTAATACATTTAAGTTAAATACCACTACGTAGGAGTGTCGAGATGACAAATCAAACGCCACCCCCTCTCAGCCACAGTTAAGCTGTACAATTAAAAAAAAAAAAGTCTGAAAGGTGGCAAAAAGAAGCCTTGAACAAAAATGCATGATATAGCTCCGCTCAAAAATAAACATTAAGCTCTAACGTGGAAAAAATTCCAATAAATTGCTCAAAAAATTATTTTTCTTGTTTCAATGAAACCGCTGATTAAAAAACTATTGGTAAATATTGTGGAGGAAAAATAATAGTAAAAACATATTAGAAAACCGAATGAAAAAATAATGTTACAAACTTTTTTTGTTACTCATTTGCATCATTTTGATCCAACAAATACGAGGTTCTGCACAATCTTTTTGATTCAAGATGTGCCAAGTTCATTGCGATACAAAACTCGTATCTCGCTTTAATATTATTACTACCGGACTGTCCATTTAAGATAGAAGCATTCTTAAGACTTTCAAAGCTTTAGCTTTAAAAACAATCTATGTAAAAGAGGAATCATCAATAAAATACAAAGGAAAATTCCTTAAGGACATCTTTTGCAGTTATCTTTTCAATCTTTTATTAAAAGAAAGGGGCAAGCGTAGAAAAAGGATTTTCTTTAAACGCAAAGAAAAAAGAAAGAGCTGTGTTTTGAATCCTAAAAGGTTAGCCGACATCCTTCATTACCGCTTGGCAATGTTTTTGAATACACTTCGGGTTTGATCTATTTTGGGTAAAATCCGGACTTGAATCCCAAAATCAGCTTGCAAAAACATGTCGCAATAGACATGGAACTAGACATGTCTGGAAGTCGAGGTACTGAGGGATTTCGCCGGAAAGATTAAGCCACTTTGAGGTACGCCGCCATTAGCCGTTTTGTTTGCTTAGTTAAATCTCAGCTCAAATAAAGCCGCAAACGAAACGAAACACGGGAATAGTTTCTTCGAGGGATTACGTCGTACGACTGAAAATAAAATTGCTCTATTTGACCGGAAAGTTGAAATTTAGACAAGGTTGAAAGCAGACTAAGCCATTTTCAAGTACGCCGGCATCAGTTAAGAAAACAGAGGGACAAATAAAATAAAACATATTTGACATGTATCTACAAATATATATATACATACATACTTAGGTGATAGCGTAACTGTGTTTTATTTGTAGAAATTAGAAGAACACATATTTCAGCATTCAAGAATCTTTTCCACCTTTGATATTATGCATACATTTGTACAAACATCAGGTTAAACTAAAAGGCATTCTCGGAATTTTCACTAAAATATGCACATGAATCAAACTATAAGAAGTTACAACACATGAAAAAAATCTCCGAATCGCGTAGTCTTGTTCAATTTTCAACGTTTCGTTAAAAATTCTTTTATTATTATTATTTTTCGTTTTGATGTTACCCTTTTGTTTTAAAATCATAAATGTCCTATTAGATTTTGATTATAAAATATGCTCATGACCTAACAAAATAAAGCCATTTAAATGCATTTATTATGGAATTTAATTGTTTTTGAAGAAATTTTGTAAAAGCTATTTTAGGAAAAACATATATTTTGGACTAAGAAAAATGCACGGATGTAGGAAAATGTAAAATATATTATACAACAACCTAGAATCATCAAAAACCAGTTCACTCACGACAAACAAATATTTCTGGTCTTTTTTCGTTTTGTTTTTGGGAAAAATAATCTTCAGACTGCAAGCCTATACATATATTGGGAAATCTTAAAAGAATAATGTCCACCATCTGTCTTTACTCACTGACGCGTTCAACGCCTTGTCGTTTAAAGCACTAAATGTGCGAGTAAATAATCTCACAACACCTAATCTTAAAGATATCCGTGCATCTGGTTGATCCTATATCTTTCATTCCCACCGTGTTTCAGATCTGCACTTCTCCCTTTCGAACAATAAATTAGACGACAATACTTAATCTTGATGACAAGGCAAATCCTCACCAAACGCCTTCGTCTCTCTCGCTGTGTTTCTCAGCGGGAATAAGTAAGATCTGTTCACGGAATAAATGCCACTCCAAGACCCCAAAGTGATGAAAAAGTTCTTAGTACAAGCAAACAATCAACTCTTATAATGGGCTAGAAATTACCTCTTACGTGGAACTAGTAAAAACCTCAACTTCCTTGGGCAAGTATTGAGAGATACAGACTGTATTGCTGTCAAAGGAGCTTCCTGTTTTTATGAGTAGGAAGCAGTGGTAGATGACTATCTTCCACGTTTTGAGTTGTCAGATTAGCATACGTGTTTGTTGTTTATGCGACCATCTCACTCAATAAGGGAAGTTACATTGCTGATAAGTGGAGGTGGGGGAATTCTCACACTTTTGGCGCAAACCGGAAAGAAATTTGAAACGAATGTAATTTTTTGAACTTCCTCTCATTAGAAGATTTAAATACTTAATTTTTCAATGTCTTTTGACAGACGATATTCACTTCAATACAGCACCGAAAGAATGATAAGGAAATAACGGAGTATATATCGTCGCCTCAGATCAGCCAGTAGGATATCTTAGTGTTATTTCTGGGATTTGATGTCTTAGTGTTGTTCTGAGGCGACGGTATATAATAAGAATAGAAAGGGCAACTTTAATAATTTAAAATAAGCATTCATACAGTGAAACCTGTGTATAACGATACTGTCTATAACAATAAACCTGTCTATAACGACATTTTTTTAGGTCCCAACAGTCTTGTTGTAGGCAGGTTTTACTGTATTACCCCACACAAGGAATTATTTTTGAAGTGTTTACCATGATATTATTTATCTGCTGCAATGTAGATTTGAAAGTTATTTGACTGAAATAAACAATTGATAAAATGAATTAAATGGATATTTTTGATTAAAAAAACATTCGTTTTATTTTTACCCCTAATTAAATAAAGCAAAAGAGCAAAACACATTCATTGTCTTTAAAGGTTTCATCACTGATATTCCAAATAAAGCATGCACGTAGGAAATCTTTAACATTTTATTAAATGAAAAACATATAATATCGTAATTAATTCATAATTATGACGACATATCATTACTATATAATATAGGTTGACATATATTTCGCCCACAAAACACGTGAAAGCAGTTTTTAAACGACAAGCACGTGTGAGAGATGAAATATTATTTGTAAAATACCGTTTAACTTATTGAAAATAATTAAGTAACGTTAAGTAAGACATTAAAGATTGAAAAAAAAAATGAGAATTTTAACTCAGAAAAACACCAGAAATCTTCAAGAAATAATGCTATTTTGTCTTCTTTGTTTTTGAACCGCCAAATGTCATTGTTTTTGCTAATTTCACAGTGCTGCTACGAGTACATGTTTGGAAGCACAAAAACCCAGAATATATAACGTGTCCAGATTAAAATTCATAAAAAAGTATTAGTTAGTAGTAATGTAATAGTATCAGCAGATAAATGGAGTTGTAAATAAATTCTTTAGACGTATGTAAATGCTACTGAAAATAGTTTAAATAAAACCTCATTAAAAACAATGTCCATTAATTATTTGGTTTTATATCTTGATATTCTAAAATATTTTGCACTATTATAAAATATATTTACTTTATAGTGGGAGGTTAATGTTGGAGGTACAAGAGGACACTGTCTCACTGTACCCTCAACAACATGTCCTACTGTACTCCCAAAGCAATATTTTTAAATAAAGAATCAAAAGTTGATCAACGTTTATTAATGAAACAAAGAAAATTACATGCATGCAATCAAGAACGTTTCAGCTTTAAATTAATGCACCGGTATTGACTATTGAATAATAATTTACACCTGAAATTCAAAGCAGTAAAACTTAAATAGATAACAGTGATAGCAATAATAAAAAGTTTACAACTTCCCTATAAGAGGAAATGTGGCAGTGAGTAGTTTCTCGGCATTGTTAAGCATGCTAACTAATTTTTTTTTTTAATTTTAAATACATTTGAATTATAAGGAAAATTTCATTTGTCCCTGTGCATCCTGTGTCCCAAATTTGCCCCGGTCTCCCCTATAGACTTTCATTACAAAGTTTGTCTAAATCATGTTGCACAGCAGCACCTGCCAGGGCAGGGACAAAACTGATGAGAGTTTCTCCTACCGATTGTAAGAGTTATCTCCAAATTTTCCTTTTTGGCACTTACTCCCTTTTGCTTTAGGTTTTTCACATAGCATTATGCAAAAAGAAAAAAAAAAAAAAGAAGATACGGATGCTACAGCAAGTCACCATTTAAAACTCGAGCCACTGATCGAGTTTTTGGGAAAGGAATACTATCTCGTTCTTCATAGTTTTACTTTTTTAAATCCTAAAAAAACCGCGATCGTTTCTGTGTCGATTTTAGATGCGTAAGATGATTTTAATTCTCATCTATAAAAAAAAATCGGAAATGTAGTTCTTTATGGACTAAATTTCCAGAATTTTCTAAATTAGGATCTCAGGTCCTCATGTGCATTGAGCACAATATGCAATAGCTCAATTTTATTTGATTTTTAATATTTTTTAAGATTATTTATTGCGCAATAACATCAACTTACTTTTGAAATGCGAAACACACGAAGACATGAAAATTATTTCTACCTATAAATGTACTTACTTTAAAATAAATTCATTAAAAAAAATATTCCCTTCCATCTCAATATTTTAAGGTTTACTTCATCATCTAACGGTACACTTACGTACGTAACATATGCATTTTGAATTGAAAAGAAATTTCTGTAAACCATTAGATAGAATCCTTTTTCTTATGGTTAAAAAACAGCAAAAGGGGGAGCAATGATGAATTTTGTTTTGAATAAGTCCCTCAGACACATTTGTAGAAACGTATTTCACCACAGGTTAAATTTTACCCTTTATTTACTGGAGGAGCATTTTAATTTTAAAGAAATCAAATTGCTGTAAAATAACACTTCCAATGCAAAAGGGCCACCAAAAAGAGAGATAGAGAGAGAGAGAAGTAAAATATATCAGTAGTAGGTTTATTTTGTTGAGTTCTTTCTGTACTAGTGACATCTCTTTTTGCATGACTCTTTTTGCATGACTCCTTTTGCATTTATTAGGTAATTTGAAATAATTCCATCAAAAGCCCAAAATGAAATACGAGATAATTTCCATAATAATTGCACAAAACTGTAGATTTATTAAAAATAATATTACCCACATTCGATTATATAATCTAAGATGTTATTCAGCCTCAGACTTATGCGAATTAAAATGAAAACTAGGTTTTAAAATCATGATAAAAATTTCCTAATGCTTCTCTTGAAAAACTGGCCGATTTTGAGTTGAGGCGTCTTTCATTGGAAGTTTGAAATCCTGCTGAAGTTTCACAGCTCCAATCTATTTTAGGTTAATGACCTTGGTAATGACTTATAATACAAAGTTTGTTGTATGGTGACTGGCTGTTGCATATAAATTAGGTAATTAAAAATTTAAAATGTTAAAAAAAAACTTTCAGAAATTTAATACAAAAAATCAACATAATTAAATTCCTCAACAAGGGATGAATTTACTTGCAACCCCTGCAAACCAAAATAAACGTGAGAAATAGTATTTTACTAAACTTCAACATGAGATCTTTACATTTGAAATGGACTTCTCTAAGAAGAGAGTAGACAGTAAGAGTGCAGAAGACTCATATCGTTCAGACCAGCCATTTACTTATAGATGTTAGTACCAAGCAAATCTTTAACTGAAAGTTTTCAAATATATCTCCAACCCCCCGTGCTTAGTCAAATAAAATCCATAATCAAGTTTCCCCTTTCATAAGCGAACACTCCCAACTGAGACAGACACAAGGAATAAAAATTTCATTAAGTTCTCAATGTATGAACTTACTGAAGCAAACTCAAGGATTCAAGGAATAAAAATTCCAACAAGCTTCCAATCCGTGTTCTTACTGAAAGAAACTCGGAAAACAAAAATTCTATTAAGTTCCCAATGTGTGAACTTTTTATGCTTGCAAAGGATTTCTTGACGCTCAGATAAAACCGCCAAAGACGCATAGTAGCCATTTGGTAGATGTCAGTTTCAATCGGAAGTCGTTTTGCTGAGACAAAATCCACACATTTCCACCTTGCTATCCTTCTCGATACGTCTGCTGTATCATTAACGCGTAAGAACACGATATAAGGGTGCTTTTCGGAAGTCCCCTGTTGACAACACGCACACAGCTTCTTAGCTGTATCTTCTTGCGTATGTCACTAAGAATTTTTGTTGCCATTCATTTGTGTTAAAGCTTTCGGATTCTATGGTTTCCGCCTCTTTATCTCAAGTACACTTAAGACTCGCCGCGGTTGAGATAGTTTTGTACTTGGGGCCCGTGAGGATAGGATTCTTAATATGGCGAGATATTTTACAGAGGAAACGCGGAAGAAGCTTTTATTAGTGTTGTCGAAAGGAAGTGAAATCCATTAGTTAAGGGAAAACGGCCGTTTTTCTTAGATATTTTGCTCATTTTGTTGCGTTTTTCCTCCTCCCTGGAAGCAAGGTTGGAATTCAAGCAGGGCCGCCGAGAGCCAAGGTGGGCCTTTAGTTTGTTTGGTCGACGGGCACCCACTTCCACCGTAAAACTTATAAGATTTATCCTAATCTGATTCCGAGTCGGACCACCAAAAGGCCAGGCCTCTGATTTCCGACTAGACTGACATGGCCTCTAGCTAGTCATGAATATGAGTAACGGTTGCTTTTGAATTGGACAGCAGACTACTGCTACATAATGCATAAAATCATATTTAAATTTTTAAAAAGATATCTCTAAAAATGAAAATAAAAGCTGCAAAACAGTTCATTAATTTTTTTAAAATTAAAAATGGTATTTGGAAGCCATACATCACAGAAACATCAATTATTTTTTGTTTTAATTACATCAATGAAAATATTTTATGTGTTATGAGAGCTGTAAAGAGCTGTTTTATGTCGTGGAAGTTTTAACACCCTAATGTATACAGTATGTGATATGAAATGCAATTCATGTATTGAAAATATGCAGGTTAATTCAAATTCAATAATATAGTTTTAGTTAAGTATATGAATAAGCATTATTTTAGCTTCAAACATCAGATATGTACCAGGACATTAATTTAGTACAAAGAAATTCTAAGAAACATTCTGAAAGTAAAACATTTTATAAAAGTTTTAAAATTTGTAGGACAGAAGAAATAATAAAAATCGGAACAATTTGAGGCTTTAACAAAGTGAAATGCAACTGATGAAATGTAGCTAAATTACATTACTGGACTGCAGCAAGGTTGCTGAATATGATAATTATAAGGCATTAAAAATAACATATATGATATATTAATACGTGTGCATCTTGTTTCAGTTTGTTTTTCTTTTTTTCCGATTACTAAAAAGGCTGCATTTCTGGCAAAAGAAGAACAGGAGCCCTATATCCATCAGAATTTATATTCACGCGTAAAAGTCTGAAATTTCGTCCAATCTGTAAAAATTAGGTGCTGAACTTAAAGGGTAAAACTGGGGTAATTCTTTTAGTCGTCAGAGGCTGGTAGTAACAATTTCATTGCTAGCCATTTTTTAAAATAGGGATCATTTTTTAAAAAACAAAGTACTAAAGGGCGATTCTCGAAAAAAATGTCCCGTGCGTAACACTAAATTTTTTATTTTACTCAAGTAACTATTAATTAAATATGGGAGTAACTGTTATACTTTCATAGTATATTATTGCATGTATTATTCCCCAACAGCATTATTTTTTAAGGCTTTGTTTAGCTGGAAAAAATAAAAAACTTTACGCACGGGACATTTTTTCAAGAATCGCCCAAAATGATATTAAGAAAAAAAAAATGAAATTAATAATTTAAAGAAATTATTTTCTAGCAATTGTATTTAGAAAGAAATCCTAAACACTGTTATTACTTCATGGTCACTAATTAATATTTTTAAGATAGCCATTAACAGGTGATTTTTTAATTGCCTTTTTTTTTCATTTAATCGCCCTGTGGCCGGTAGTAACCGCTAATTTTGCCCTTCTGCTGTGCTCCCAAGTAAATTAAGTTCAAATTACTATTGTTGCTGAAGAAAAATGTACGCCCAAATACAATATATTTGGTGGAAAATTAATAAACTATTAGTAATAGTAAAAGCGCGCAATGCAATATTTGCTCAGATCGCAACAGAAGCAACATAATTACTCACAGTCAACCGGCACAACTTTGCCGGCTTTTGAAAGCCGAGGGTATGAAGTTCCACTAAAGTTTAAAAAACGAGCTAATAGATGCAGGAGAGTTATCATTGCACAAAGAGCTACCGCATCTATTAGCTGATTTTATCCATTAATAGAGCGCCAAATATCATCATGTTCTAAAATCGCCAAGGATGTCGCACTCAACGAAGTTATCCCGGCTGACGGTATATTCAAAGTAAGTACTACTCGCATTGAGTCAATTTTTACACTAAAGTTTACTCCTTCGTTCAATATTTTTCTCATAAAATTTTAATGCATTTCAAAGGACATTAATTTTCAGGAGAGTCTAAAAACTGTAAGGTGAGTTGTACAGCATGGCTTTTGAAATTTAGACTTTAGTAAAATGTAAGGGTAAAAGAAATTTTATTGTTATTAAAAAAATGTCTGGACGATGTTTGATATGTTAAGATTATATTGATTTTCGATTACATTAAACTGAAAGTTTCTCTTTTATTTTAGACTGTGAACAGCCCTCCTTATATCCGTGATCAATTCCAAAGATATCCAGAAAGGAACCAATTTTCAGCAATGAGTGGTAAGTTTCATAACGAAAAAGTGAAAGTTTTTTCATAAATTGAAAGCAAAATATAACGTTGTTGTAAACTTCAATGTTTTCAATTAAAAATTTCTAGCAGTATAATAACAAAACAATTTCAGATAAAGAGATAAGAATTGTATTTAATTTCAAGTCTGTTGCAGTTTATCAGTTTTTTTTTAAATAAAAGTTTAAGTACATGTATTGAAGTCTATGGGCTTGGCGAGAAGTAATTGAAATATTGCCATGTTGGCATGTTTTTGGCGGCTTATTTTTGATCCAAAAATTTGGCGAGAAATTACCTTAAAGTGTACAAACTCAAGAAATAAATAAAACTTTAATATAGATCTTTAGAAAGAACAAGAGAAAAAGTTTTAAGTTCAGGTGATCTTCTCCCTCCAAGCTTTATCTGTGAAGGAAAATACCAACTCCTCAAGAATAAAGAAAAAGACACAATATTATTCTGTTAATTTGACTATTTACACAAAAGCAGGCACATTATAAATTCTGCATTCGATGCCCTATTGTTTTTTTTCAAAACTCAAACTTTTCATATTTAGTACCACAAAATACAAATATTCCAAAGAAGTGCCCTCAAGGCGGAGCTCCAAATTTTAGCTCCAGTGATATTAATACCTTATTGCTCAGAAAAGGAGTTACTGATACTCGCTAACCATTCCCCCCCCCATTATTGATCTCTGGTTTATATACTCGTTAGTATGCAGTGGTTGACTACCCTTTCAATGCCAATGCAAAACCTGTTAAACCACTGCTTTTTACGAAAACAAACTTTTCAACTGGGATGTTTAGGAATAAGGGACTCAAATGTTTTGCGAACCAAAGTTACCGCAATTCATTTATCAATTTCTATAAAAATCATATATTTTTTGATATATAATCCCCATCCTTCTTTACATTCTTATTTTTACTCTTTTTGCTTGTGATAAAACTCATGTACCTTAATTTGTTCGCGCTTTGATTAACACCAAACATCATTTTAGGTATTTTAATATTATGCACAAAAAGGGGTTTGAACGGGTATAAAGTGGAAAAAAATTTCAGTAAAATAGATAGTTGGAATATTCATACTATCAGCAACTAAACATTTTATGAGATTAAGGTTAAACTACAAATTTTAGAAAGGTATCCTGAATTCGTAATTCAGTTGTTAAGCAAAATGTCAATCATAATAATTTCAATCTTTTTTAAGGAGTAAATAGAGACAACTTTTGACCGTGAAATAAAGTTACATTATACAAATTTGTAAAATGCGGAGAAATAATAATAATAAAAAAAAAAAAAACGTTACGGTTTCAGACGCTTAAAACATGCAAGAAAATGTGTTACATTATACCTCGTGGAAAATCTGCAGCAGTCAAAATTGTTTAATGCTCTATGAAAAGAAAAATGTGATTTCAAAATCAAAGCAATTTTTTTTCTTATATGTTTTGAAAGTAAATATTCCGTTGAAATTTCAAATTTACATCAGAAAAATATGTTCTATAATGTTAAATGATTCATTTGAGATAAATAGTATGGTCATTTTATCACGCTATTATTAATCTAACTTTAAAGTTGAAACTTATGTATTCTTGTTAAAATCTTTGAATTTTTATATGCGAGCCTTTAATATAAAATCATCTCTTTTTTTGGCATATTTATTTTATTTTTAATCCCAGTACTTGAAAAATATTTCAAAAAGTTTAAAGTTAGTATTTTATTTACTTAAATTATTTAACTATCTAAATGAATCGCTGAATTTATGCCATTAATATGGTATTGAAACTTAATTTATGTACGCGCCATCATAATTTTATAATAAGAGAGGCCATGTGCTTATCTATCTGTCATTAGAAAGACCATTGCGAAGTCCTTCGTTTTTCGTGAATTGCGCATTGATTTTTCTACTGGTAGAGATACCAGTCCACTGCCCCTAGTCTTATGTTATCCGGGAAAATTCTTGCAAATATTTTATTTTCTTATCCTGAAAGGATGCCTTGGGTTGAATATGATTAGTTTTTAATTTGTGAACTATGGCAAAGCCATGCGGTATTGAAAATAGCCGTTCAGTACTTCTCACAAAAGTACTGCTTTAAAAAATCCATTAAACATTGAAATGAAACCTTCTAAAAAAACACACGAAATTCGAGACTTTATAGATATCATCTTGCTACCAAGTGTCAAAATAGAATATTTTGTGCGAAAGTATCCCAAATAATCAAAAATAAAAGTACAAAAATAAAAGGAATAGTTTAATGTAATTCGTTACTGTACGTAAGCACTTGGGGGAATAAATGTTCAAAACTCAGAAAAATAATTCATTCAGTTCTAGTTAAATTTAAATCCTAGTGTTAGTAAATAAATAACATAACCATTTGCTTATACTGAAAAATATATCTTCAATAGAGTAGCACATTCGTATATCCGTAGGCTAAGCCGCTTGGAGTCGAAAGGGAACTCGTTTGCCATGAAAAACGTTTGGAGAATTTGGGTCTAGTGATTTTTAACAACGCTCTATTCACAGAAGATCCGTCTGAGCTAAAAACGATGTTATTCTACTTATGCAAAAGATTTTTTTATTTTTTATTTTTTCAAACGAGAGAGGTTCACAGTTGCACACTCCAATGAAAGACCGCTAAAAATATTGTTGCTGGAGACTTGCCCGCCCCATCCGTCCCTATTGATTATTTGCTTTTAAATTCAATTTGTATTGTATTGCAACGATAGAAAGGAATTTTAAGTCAAAGCGTTTTAGACTATTTTGGTTTTTGTTTTTGTTTTCTTTCCTGTTGAGCACTGACCGAAAGCTGGCAGAATAATTAGACTATTGCACTGCTCAAGTTGAAATTTTAAGTCCATGGTATTTTGAGCTTGATTTGGTACTTGAATGCTGGTGAAACCTTTTCATAATAGGCATACAGTAATCGTTGAGCAAAATAATAGTGGGGTTTAAATAATAAATTGTGCTATAAACATTCTAGTGTCAATATATTTCTTCACTGACTTTTGGTTTTGAACTTCATTGCAAATTGGTTTTGTTTCATTGCACTTAATCTGGATTCAGAAATCTCAAAACAAATTTCTATTTGAACTGAAAGTATTGAAATTAAAAACGCTGTTTGTTAAAAGGAAAAGAGCTAATTTTTGTCTCTCAGAGAGAAAAAAAAAACTGTATTAAGAGATTAACTGTAGATTAACTGTAAAAATATATAGGTCATAAGTTTTGAAAATCCCCACACTAAAAATAAATTAATAATTAAAAAAAATGAATTTGTATAGTTACTATATCAATGTTCTTAAAATTTATCAGGGTAAAAATTCATTTAAGCATCATTATCTTTTGCACTTCAACGATTATGAACGAATAAATTTAAAAGACTAAAATTGTTGAATGTAATCGCTTTCTCCATTGGTTTAAAAGAAAGAACTGTGCTTACATCTTATTGGAAAAGACATTTGCAGCTTTCCACGGAGTTCGCAAAATCTCTTCTTTAATCCACCATCGGACTTTGGAGAAAGCTTATTGCTATTTGAGAAACATCATTGGATACTGAAAATCTGCCCTCTATTCTATTTAAAGAGCCGCAGTCTGTTTATCAGGGCTTCTTCACTACTTTCTCTATGTTTTGCTGTATGTGTGTCCCCATGTTTCGTATTAAACGTATTTGTTTATGTTCAGCTGTCTGAATCTCTGCTTTACACAACCTTTCAACAGCAGAGCGTGGTTAGTTCTAAGTTTTTCCCAGCTACTAAATCACTGCAGTAGCGGAGTAACATGGGGGACGAGATAAAATATTCCGTTGAGCCTTTTGACGGAAGGAATTTCTTTCTGTGGTGCAGGAGAATGGAAGCGGTTTTCGCAGCAACGAATTTAGAGATGTTTTTGGAACGTGAAGCGGATTCTTCGAAAGCTCATGAACTTTTAGCGAGTAAGAAGGCATATGCCTTGATGTTATCATTTCTTAGTGATAAAGTTTTAGTTTCGCTTTCGGAAGAAAATACTTGTGCTGAAGTAATTGCAAAATTGAAATCGATATATGTTCGAGAAGGAGCGGTCAGTCAGATATTGGTTAGAAAGAGACTTTCAACTTTGAAAATGAAAAAGGACTCATCCATGCAGGAGCATATTGATGAAGTGAACAAGCTCATTGCCCAACTAAAATCGTGTGGCGTGAAAGTGAGTGACATGGACAGTATTGTCTATCTTTTGATGTCTCTTCCAGCAGAGTATGACGCATCGAAATCTGCAATAGAAAATCAGCCTTCGGAGAACTTGACTTTAGAGTTTGTTTGCGGTCGTCTTCTGGATGCTGAAGCGCTGATAAGAGATCGTCGAGTCTCGGAGCCCAAATCTTGGAAAACAGAGTCATCGAATGGTGCAGCCTTTTCTACAAATCATCGGGTAGTGTGTAACAAGTGTCGCAAAACAGGGCACATTGCGAAATTTTGTAGAAGTAACATAGTTTGCTACCAGTGCGGAAGAAAAGGACATTTTAAGAGGAATTGCACAGTCCAGACGGGAAAGAATACTTCATCAAAGGATGGAGCAGTTGCAGTGACTTTCGTTGTTGGCGAAGTAGAACATCGGTCATTTATAGTAGATAGCGGATCTACAGCTCATATGTGTGCACATCGGGAATGGTTTGAGGAGTTAAAACCATCCTCAGGAACTGTGTCATGCGCTGCAAAAACCAGTAAACTGGAAGTAAAAGGAATAGGAACTATTCGCGGTGTATTAGGTGACGGTGTGCAGGAGATCCTACTGAAAGATGTGTTATATGTTCCAGAAATAAATGGAAACCTCATTTCAGTGAAACAGATACAAAAAGCTGGATACACTGTGAGCTTCAAAAATGACGAAGCAGTTATTGAAAAGGGAAGTACAAATTTCGTTTTGTGCAAGCTGAATTCAAAAGGTCAATATGCAAGTGATTTTGTTCCCTTCATTTCAAATTCCTTTGTTGCAGAAAAAGATGGAGGTGAACTGTGGCATCGCAGGTTAGGACACTCCGGAAACCATGTTCTGAGCAAACTAGGATTACCAACAAGTGAAAAATTTTGTGAAAACTGTGTGTTAGCGAAGCAGTCCGCGAACCCTATAGGAATAGGAAACCGAAGAAGAGAAAAAGCTCCCATGATGACAATCCATTCTGACCTATGCGGTCCGGTCAACCCACCAACTCAAGCGGGTGAAAGGTATGTTTTAACATTAGTTGATGATTATTCTCGTTTTTGTGAAGTTCGTCTTCTTAAAAAGAAAAGTGATGTTCCGGTGGAAATCAAAAAGTTTCTCAAATTGAATGAAAGCGTTCGAAAAATTCGTTGTGATAATGCCCAGGAATATGTTTCAGGTGAACTTAAAGTGATAGCAAATAAACTTGGAGTTACGATAGATCCCTGCCCCCCTTATACTCACGAATTGAACGGAATTTCAGAGCGGATGAACAGATCACTTTTTGATAAAGCCCGTGCACTTTTATATGATGCAAATTTACCTAAGAACTGTTGGGGATATGCTATTCAAGTTGCAGCATATATTCATAACAGAATCCCTAGTTCAAGCATAAATGAAATGTCACCCTTTGAACTAAAATATTCCCAGAAACCGGATTTAAATCAAATTAAATTATTTGGTTGTGATGCTTATGCCAAAATTCCTGATACTCGCAGACAAAAATTAGAACCGAAATCTAAGCGAATGATCTTCATTGGATATTCTAGCATTGGATATCGATTAATGGATCCTGATACGCACAGAGTTACTGTGTCACGTAATGTTCGCTTCAATGAAAATAAAGTATATGTGCAAGATAGAAGTAATTCACCAGACAAGCTTTCGAAAGGAGAAGAAAAAGACGAAGAAAAACACGACAGAAATGTAAATAAAGAGTTAGGAGAAAACGAAACCAAAACGCCCGCAGCTACACCCCGACGATCAAAAAGAAAAAGTAAAAAGACAGAACAATATGAAGCAATGTACACGTCAGAAGAGACGTTGACCTTTTATGACATCTCAAAACTACCGGAAGAACAACAAGCCCAGTGCAAAGTCGCGATGGGGGAAGAATTGCGCTCCATCCAGATAAACAAAACTTGGGAACTGGTAGATCTCCCTGATAACGCGACCCCCATAAAGTGTAAGTGGGTGTTTAGGAAGAAAAGAGACGAAACTCTCAAAGTCGCAAGGGGAGACCAGCAGAAGGAATGCGTAGAAACTTATTCGCCAGTCATTGGGATGCCTTGTTTACGATTAGTTCTTGTTTCGATTCTTCAAGAGGATTTAAAGGCTTATGTGATGGATGTGAAAACAGCTTTTCTGAATGGTGAGTTGCAAGAAATTGTTTTTATGGAACAACCGCAAGGATTCAACGATTCATCTGGCAGAGTATGCAAATTAAATAAAAGTTTATACGGATTAAAACAAGCTCCTAGACAATGGTTCTTCAGATTTTCGCAATTTATGTTAAAAATTAATTTTAAGCAGTTAAACTCGGAACCGTGTATTTTCATCAGAATTGTGAATGGAAGAAAAATAATAATTTGTTTATATGTTGATGATATTCTTATCGCTGGATCAGATGTTTCAGAAATAATAATTGTGATTAAACTTCTTCAAAATGAATTTCAGATGTCCAAACTCGAACCAGCTTCTGAGTTTTTAGGAATTCGTATGGAATTTACTTCTACTAAATTAGTGCTAGATCAAAAGGAGTATATTCTTAAAATATTGAAGAGATTTAACATGAGTGAGTGCAAGCCGAGTGCAACACCTTTAGAAGCAAAGTCAACTCCAGCTGACTTTGAGAAAGGAACTATCTTCAAAGGACCTTACCGTGAACTAGTTGGATCTTTATTGTATCTTGCGATGACAACACGACCCGACATACTGTTCGCTGTGAACTGTCTCAGTCAATTGCAGGAGAATCCAACAGAATCGGCTTGGAATGGACTTAAAAGAATTCTGCGATATTTAAAAGGTACATCGGATTATAAAATTGTGTATAGTAAGTGTTGTGACTCTAATGTTGATTTATCTATGTATGTTGATTCAGATTGGGCATCAGATCCGCGTGATCGCAAATCAGTTTCAGGTTACGTTATTTTTTTATAAAAAGTGTCCAATTTTAGGGAGCGTGAAGAAACAAAGTTCAATAGCTGTTTCTTCTACTGAAGCTGAGGTACTCGCAGTTGGTAAGTCTTTAATAGATCTAGTGTATTATAAAAATATTGCATGTGAATTTCTTACTGTAAATAACATTGTCATATATGAAGATAATCAGTCTGCAATCAAATGTATAACTAATGAAAATAGTTCTGGTAGATTGAAACATATTGATGTTAAGTTAAAGTTTATTAGAAATATTTTAAATGTTGAAAATATATATATTGAATATGTTTCTACTGATAAACAAATTGCTGATATGTTTACAAAGGCTCTTCCAAAATTTAAATTGCATGAACTTATGTCATTGTGTTGTTTAGTAATAAGCGATTAAGGGCGGGTGTTGAATGTAATCGCTTTCTCCATTGGTTTAAAAGAAAGAACTGTGCTTACATCTTATTGGAAAAGACATTTGCAGCTTTCCACGGAGTTCGCAAAATCTCTTCTTTAATCCACCATCGGACTTTGGAGAAAGCTTATTGCTATTTGAGAAACATCATTGGATACTGAAAATCTGCCCTCTATTCTATTTAAAGAGCCGCAGTCTGTTTATCAGGGCTTCTTCACTACTTTCTCTATGTTTTGCTGTATGTGTGTCCCCATGTTTCGTATTAAACGTATTTGTTTATGTTCAGCTGTCTGAATCTCTGCTTTACACAACCTTTCAACAAAAATAACCCAATATCTCATCCCGTCTCACATGTGGTCTAAGTCATGCATAATAAACTATTTGAAATTAGCATTAACACACACTCCTTAATAGCGCAACCACAAATTTTACTCCTTTCGTTCTATGCCAACATATAAAACATTTTAATACATTTTAGTGGAAATTGAAAGGCACGAACAGCTGCGGAATTCAGACCTGCGTGCTGTAAATAGGCACAACTAGACATCAATTGAGGCAGTGAGAAGCAAAGGGATGCAAGTGGCAAAATTACAAATTTGGAGATAATCATTACACATGGTAGATGAACCTCTCCTTTGTCTTGGGGCAAGAGATGGTACTAGTAGCCCTGGTAGGTGCTGTTATACAGCATGATTCACAAAAAAATTTCAATAAATGCCTACCAAGGACGTTATCTTTAAACGCGTTTTACTCAAAACTTGAAAATGTCCTATTACATCCCTTTGCTCCTCACTGCCTCAATTGCAAAAAAATGGCCAAAACCAAAATAGCAGAAACCCAAAACGGGAAAAAGTACCCTTTTTCCTTTATTTGCACATCCTCCAGATATTTGTAGTTAATAACTTGTTTAGAAAAAAAAGTAATTGTTTTAGAGGTATGGGCGCCGAGAGCCACAGCTCTTATCAGTTTGGTCGCCGAACTCCCCCCCCCCCTTCCATAAAACTCATAGAACTTTTGCTATTCCGAATCCGAGTCAGCCCCCTCTAAGCGCCGGACCCCTTGTTTTCACCAATAGGTTGGCGTGGCCTCTCGTCCGCTTTGTTGATAGGTACCTACTACTTAAACTAAAACGGTTAAAAACATTTTAACTCTGGATGAACTAATAATTAAAATGTAATATTATATCCATACTTTATCTAAATTAGAAATAAATGCAATATCCACACGAGATAGAAGAGGCGATTAGTCATTCAATAATAACCAGGCTATAAATCTCAAGATAGAAATGCTCTAATCCAACTAATGATGTAAGATGGTAATAAACGTCATATAAGTTGAAAATACAAGTTCCATTAAAGAAATTGCATCCAGATAATTTAAGTAGGGATTATGTGCTTACATGTTTTTAAAGTAACATTTTCCATTCGTTTTTTATGCATGTTTGCGTATGAGTAAGAGAATGTGGGACAAAGTGAAATGGTGAAATACTCACTACTATTAGTGCCACCTATCTTGAAATATTTTACCTTATGTAATAGTACATGTAGTCGATTCCAGTCAGGAAAAAAATACCGTCGAAAATTAAAGCATGTGATAATGCAGGCAATTTTTCACAAATTGATACTCATATTGTAATATTTTGATGTAACTAAAAAAAATATTGCTATAAAATGATTAACTTCTTGTTAGTAACATTTCAAATATTAATGGGACTTTCTAATACTCGGGGCAGTATTTATTTAGTAAATATATAGCTTATTTGTAGTTTGAATATTTTGTACAATCAGTCAAGTACATACGGGGCAAAGTGAAAAAGTACTTATTTACTAAAGCACTTATGTATTTATTTATTAAGGGGTCACAGTACCTTTCAAGCACAATCTTTTAATTTATATAAATTTTATATTTCTTTGAAACCATAACATGCCTACTTATTTCGTTATCAACAATTTATTTTCAAAATTTAAAAATATTGCCTACTTTTTTTGAAAATTCAAAAAATTGAGGAAAATTTCAACTTTTTAAAATACCTAAGGCTTTTTTATTTTTTCACTAATTTAAAAAACGCTTTTTGCAAAACGATCACTATAATCATCTCTAAAAATCTGTGCATTCATTTGCTTATGAGTTCATTCGAAAATGTTTTGTGATTAATTATGTAAAAAATCAAAGTTTTTTTAAAAAAAATTTGATTTTTAAAGGTTTAACATGCTCTAAACACTAGAGTAATTTATAAAATGCTTATCCCACGCACAGTTTTGTCAAATATGTTATCCCAATTGCAAAAAGTATTACTTTAAAGCTGTATCTTTAATAGAAAAAAATCCTTAGGGATTCTAATAACATGAAAACACACACACACACACAAAAACATTATCGGGGAAAAAGCAATTTGAAATTTTTCTTTTGCATAAGAACACATAGGGAGTATGGCCTAAAACCACTCATAACTTTTTAAATATTTGAACTAAAGCATTGAAACTTTTCCCCTGCGTTCAGAATAGTTTTTTGTTTTGAAATAAGCAATAAAATTTTTTTTGATCGTTTCATCATTTTTGAGGTACTGTAACCCCTTAATAAATTCATTTACATTCCTTCATTTCGTATTTTACTTACTTATTTTCTTATTCATTCACTCTTTCACTCACATTTATTTTTCTTCATACATTAATTTATTTATTAAAATATTTCTTTAATAATTTCTTTAATATTTAATATCTCTTTAACATTTCTTTAATATCATAAACCTTTTAAACTAAACACCGCTTACGATTTTTTTTTAAATATTCAAGCTGAAAGACATTTCGTTCTCCTCTGAAGCAAGTGGGAATATTAAAAGAGGTTATGGGACATTTTTTCTTCCTTTGAAAAACCTATTTGAAATAAACGATTCTATTAAATTCCCGACTGAAAATGTTTTCCAAATTGTTTGGACCTGTAATGACCCCTTGTGAGTTGTAGCTGTTATATTCCGTTATTATGGCTTTAAATTAAAAAAAAAGAAAATGGAATAGTTGCCACTGATGCTTTGCATAAGAAAGACTTGGAGGTTGCGGATTCAATGTTTGTTTCGCACGAAAATATCCGGTCCGTTCCCGCAAAACTAATACAAATCCTGTTCATCACACTTGAATTGTGTTTAGGAATTTTAATATTAACCACCAATCCTCTCATCAATCATTTTTCTATAAATTATCCATTTATTTGAGTATAATAAAAGTTCCCGCAAAACCAGTACAAATCATGTTCGTCACACTTGAATTGTGTTTAGGAATTTTAATATTAACCACCAATCCTCTCATCAATCATTTTTCTATAAATTCTCCATTTATTTGAGTATGATAAAAGTCCCAATGGTAATGAATATTTCTTTAATACTGTTTCATTATCTTTTTCTTTATTTACTCAACCTTTTATTTACTGATTCATTTGATCAAAAATATTTTTTATAATCGAACAGAAAGTATTTCACTGGAAAAATATTTTATTTTTCACTTCACCTTTTCCTTTTTTGAAGTGAGAATGTTACGCGGCATCTTATGAAAATTCCACGGGAGAAGATAATTAGAAAACTCAATTATGAAATAACTGACTGATCTGTGCGAAGCATTTGCCCTCGACAACAATAATTCAAAAAAGTTGAGTTTTTAAGTGCAATGTTACGAATAACAGCTAAAATTTGACTTTTTATTTTTCCCTGATGGCGGTGAAAAAAAATCTTTAAAATCATGTCTCATTATGTATTTTGCAAACAACGACCGTACCCCTCCCCCTCTGCCCCCCCCCCCAAAAAAAAACTCATTTGAGAAAAATTACATATGATACTGTGACTTACTATATTAAAGTTTTCTTTTCTGACTTTGATATAACACGCAACCGTGGTTCAGAATTCTGCCTCCAATGAGTTATAAAATTATGCAGGGTGGCGCAAAAGTAATGTCATAATTTGAATTGACCGCCATTTTTGCAGATGGCGCCTAATGTCACTGTGCTTTGATATTTATGATGTAGATATATAGTGAATTAGTTGTCAACAAGCCAGGGAGCGATACTCAAGAACGTGGATTTATTGTTACTGCCTATTTGAAGAATTTTAAATCTGTTGTTTAAACGCAATGTTAATTTTATCGTCATTTTGCCTGTCTTCGTGTTTCATGTGCTCGAACAATTAAGGGGTTTACCACAACAAACCATGAACCTTGAAAGTCTTGAAAGCTAACATTGAAAAAGAAATAGTCAATTTGGAGACAGATGTTTTGCGAGCAACAATTGAAATTGCCGTAAAACGATCAAAATTATGCATCAACTCGAGAGGTAGCCCTTTGAGCGATATTTTTTTTTCCAAGTAATGTCACCAATTTTACTTTCAAATAAATCTTTGATGAAAACAGAACTTTTTTTTCATTTATAACAAAATGGCAGGCAATTCAAATTATGACATTTCTTTTGCGCCACCTTGTATATTCATGGAAATTAGGATCAGAATTCTGCTGAGGAAAATAAGTTATTAAAACGACATTTTTGGTTCATGGGAATTTAAACTCGCGACTTCCGAATTATTAGCACGCCGTTTTAACCAACCGAACCAATGGGCCTCTATTTCCAATTGCTATACAGTAAAGCATTGCGTAATAAATAGAAAATAAATAGTTTTTTTTCCCAACAAAATTGCCAAAATATAACTTTTCTGTTTATTTTTCTTCAAAAGTGGTCTAAAAAAATCTTTAAAATGATGCTCCACTTATGAAGTTTGATCAAGTAGTTATGGCATTCCCACAAAAAAAAAAAAAAAAAAAAAAAAAAAAAAGCCTTTGAGAAATAATACATATGATTGATACATTTATATGGTATTTGGGAAATGCTTCTAGTTGTCAATTTCCGAATTGGATCTTTAAAGCTAATCGAATTCTGTAATCGTCTTCTTTTGGTGAAAGCACTGTACATGAGCAATTCATAATCCCAGATGAAGTTCAATGCGGACAAAGTTGTGGTGGCTTTAATATTGTTTAAACCAGAACACACACGATTTAAATGCATAATGCAATAGTATAATTGCAATATGCGTAAGGAATCTCGGAGTTCATGTACGAAGGATTCCTAAAACGTTTTTAGGATTTTGGAAATTCTTAGTACTGAAGATCGGTAAATTTTGAAACGAGAATGTTACGTGCCATCTTATGAAAATTTCACGGAAAAGGAACATGGAAAAACTCAGGTATTAAGTACTGTACACAAAGTATCTTCGAAAACGCGCCTTGAAATTCTGTTTTCATTTCAAAAAGGTAGTATTTTTAAGCGAATTATAGCCCCCCCGCCCCCCATCACAATTTTTTTAGATAATGCATTCAGAAAGACTTAACAAGTTCAAGATGTAGACAAAGATAAAATATTATTATTATAATCTTCAAGAATTTACACTACGCTCCTTGGCATCATATGTAAAACATTTCATACTTCTTGTTCATTTCAAAAAGCTAGACTTTTTAAAATGAATTATAAACATTAGAAACTTCTAAGATGATCCGGGAAGACGTTACATTTTCAGGATGTAAGAAAAAAGATAAAATATTATCATTATAATCTTCATGCATTTACGCTATGCTCCTTGGCATCATATGTAAAAATCTATTTCAGACTAGTCCACAATATATTAGGGCAATATATCTTATATGAAAGTAACCCTATACTATGGAAAAACGGAGTTTTTGGCAAATGCACAATTTCGACATTAGTTTTTTAGCTCAAGCACCGATTATACGCATTAACGTTGGCACACAACCGGTTCCAGTACCTAAACTTTGGAAACCGAAGCTGCAACTTTCGTCAAACGGCAATTCCGTGTTAAAGTCGCATCCTACGCTTATCGTACACTGGCAGAGATTCCAACTTCAGCAGCAACAGATGCGGTGTGAAGATGATGAATCCTTCAGATCCGGAGCGTTGAAGTTCGATTCTTCAGATGCGATGAATTTTGTTGAGATTTAATAACACCCCCGAAGGACATCATTCCGCCGTCCAAACTCCTCGAATTTCGACTGTTGGAAAAATAATGACTAGAACTCCTCCAAACATAATTACCATTACTTTTGGAAAACTATGTGCCTCATTGAAGGAGGAAAGGATTCTCCTAGTTCCTTGATTGACTACAAAAATTCTCTTATGCTTCTTAACTTATTGTTAAGAAGCATAAGAGATACTGCTTATTATACTTCAAAACCACCACTTTCTCGTTTATACCTTCATAAAGTTGTTTTTGTTAAGGTTAAGAAATTGAAACAATATCTTAAAAAAAGAAGCTATCAGAAATGAAATTATTTTTTCCCAAAAAAATGACATTTGTTTCGACTAATTTCCCTTGCTTACTTTAGAAGAATGTCAGTCTTGCTATACACCTAGCTATCGGGAAAAGTGGTGTACGTTGGACATAGCTGCAGCTTGGTCCTATAATATTTTCAGCTTTACTTTTAGTGACACATTCAGTTTGCATCTTTTTCACGATAGTTCTCAAAGTGTTGCTAAACTACATGCAAAACTGAAAATTTGTGATAATATATGTTGAAAACTTAATGAACGCATTAAATGTAATTTTCCATGTTTGCTTCTCTGCTTCAACTCAAAATGCAGATTCTGAGTTACACTAAGCTTACTAACTTAAAATGTATATTTTTAGCTATAATAGTGTGTGATTAAAATGAGGCGAGACCTGTACACTCAATGTGGTAATTAGAAATTTTGTTGTAGATGATCGAGTAGTGTACTTTAAACCTATGAAAAGAGGTGTATCTTGGATAGATACGAGGTGCACTTAGGTACCTACAGTTGCTATAAAAATCACCATGCTATCTCTTATTGCATTACTATTATGCTTTTCAGAGCAGGGAAGGATTTAGTGTCAAGACTAAAGATAATTTTAAGTAACATCTTTAATTTTGTGTTAAAAACGTGACTTTAATAATAAACAATATATATATTTAATGTATTTATTTATATAGTTAAACAATATATATACATTTACTTATTAATATGCTTGTCAACATTTTCAAAAAAAAAAAAAAAACCACGAGCAAGCTAATTGTTACTAAGTTCTTTTTAATAAGTACAGTAAATAGAAAAAAAATTCCTAAAAAAAGTAAACTTTTCGGTGATTAATCACTGTCATACGGGTGTACATAAGTACAAAACATGTTTACATTAGATTAGTTTATAGCTAAGTAACTTGACCATGTGATGTTTTTTTGGACTTTAGATGCCACGTAACAAAGTAGGAGTTAATAAATAAATGAATCTACAGGGTTTCAGATTTTAAAATCCTGATCCAAGGTACAATGCCCTTGGGATCAAGTTACGCCTCCGGTGGTGTGTACTCTTTGGACATATTTACATTTATTTTTTCAACCTTCAATAATTATGCACTTTCTTTGTATTAACACATAGTTCTTATCAGCGGTTTCAGTATAAAAAATAAAACAAATGTCCAAATATTAAAAAAGATGAAAATTTAGTTTATCGAGGTAAAAAACGTGAAAGTTTTTAACCTCTTCCCTCTAGAGTTTAACTTTGGTGCCAACATGAGTACTATTAACTAAATGAGTGGTTTTATAAAGGGAGATAAGGGGAGCTCTCTGAGAGTCAATCTTGGCCCTAATTAAGAGATGAAGATGAACAGTCCTTTTTTAGGGGTTAGTTACATTATTTAAGCTGTTATATTATTTTATTATATTGAATTTGTGTACATTCACCTCAACATAATACGAAATATACAAAAATATAATCCAATTAAATACATTTACTACTATTCGTTTGTGTTCAAACAATTGCTTTTATATTCGGTTCCCGAGGAAAAAAATAATGATGGCTGAAAAAAACAATTATTGAGCAGTCTTTGATTTTTATAGCGTGTTTAGCCGTTGAATGTTTAAAAAAGTTTAAGTTAAAGATTATTATATGTTTCGAAATGTACTTACGAATAATTTAAAAAATGGACCTTTTTTTTTTGGTCAGTTTAAAGATAACAAAGCACAAAATTTTATCAAAAAAAAAAAAAAAAAAAAAAAAAAAAAAAAACCTTAGTCACTCATGAATATAATTAAAACCTTCGATTAGATTTTATTTTACAAAACTCTATACATAAATCATTATGTGAAAAGGAAGGCAAGAAAAGCCTTAAAATATAAACGAAAAAGGAAAAGAAATTTTCAATCCCACTAAAACTATCTCATATGTGCTTTACTATATATTAACTATTTTAACTAAATTCAGACGTCGAATCAGCAAAATTTAATACATTTAACCGTCTGGACGAGCAGTAGTTTTTGTTATATACTCACCTAATTAAATACGCCTTCAATATCAAGGGATTAAGTTGGCAAGTATGTGGGTCATTGCTTTTTAATAGTTAGTTGGTCTGGTTTAAAAATGATAATTTCTCGGGAATGTGTTTAGCCTTAGTTTACTTATAGAATTTGCCATAAATAATTTTGAAATTTATGTTCAAATCTTAGACGCGAAAACACTTTGACAGATTTATTAGTTAGTTAAGTAAACTGCTCCAGTTTCGGGAAGCGAAAACATTTTCATAGACAGCATTTTCAGTATTTATCGTGTTTTTGTTTCAATCAAGTTTTTGAGGCATTGATTATGAAGAAAAAAAAAAAAAAAACTTGTTAATGAAGAGTTTCATGTAAACTCAATGTATTGCTAATTAGTTTTCTTCCAATTATGAAATGGAGTGCGGTGGTTAAACTTTTGTGTGAAAAAAAATGCATTTGCATCATGTGCATGATCTATTTATTTGGAAAGAATACTTAATTTTTATTTGCGAACTGCTTTCAGCTTACACAATGTTACTTTGAGATTGCCTGGAAAAAGAAATCTTCAAAAATAAAAATTACTTATATTTCAATAGTGCCGGCAGGGGTTAGGCGTTCCTTTCTTACGCCCAAGCTCGTGGTTTCAAACCCGGCCCAAGTCGGCAGATTTTTAAGATTTAGAAAAATTGAACTCAGCAGGAAGGAAAACAAAGTTTGTTTACTAAAAAGATATGATGTCTTAGTTTACTTACTCAACTGAACGCGGGTAAAGTGAAGTTTTAAAAGAAGGTGCGATAACGAAGTAATTCTAAAACGTGACTATAACTCAGTGTAACTATTTTAAAGAGAGGATGATGAACTTATGCTTGTTCACTAGGTGACAGCAAATGTAGCTCTTAAAAAAGAACATGAGCACTGTAGTTACTAAAGAAGGTAGTGACTAAAGGTTACGATAAAAATTGTTTTAAAGCAAATGAACAGTTTAGTTTCTAAACGGGAAGAGGACAGAAATCAGTTTCTAAAGAAGTCAATGCGAAACTTAAATCTTATAAGAAACACAATACTGAAGCTTCGTTTTTCAAAAATCTCGGGTTTGGTTTTTGACTGAAAAAAATGGACAGTGGTTAAAAATCGATATTCATCAATAATTAACGGTTTTCAATAAATGAATAATTATCTGAAAAACAAACAAGCAACTGTAGGGGGAAAAGAACCTTCTATAACGAACGTCCCTACGGTTCCGAGTTTGGTACGAAACCTATATTTTTGGTACGAAGGATAATTTTATTAAAATAAATAACCTCAAGTGAAAGTAACACATATATGAGGTAGTGAGAAGCAAAGGGATGTAAGTGGCAAAAGTAAAAATTTGGAGATAGGCAGTACAAATGGTAGGGGAACCTCTCCTCTGTCTTGTGGTAAGAGATAGTACTAGTAGCTCTGATAGGTGCTGCAGTACAACACCCCGGGCTATTGCTGTATAGAAAGAAAAAATCAATGAAAGTCTACCTAGGAAGTTATCTTTAAACCCGTTTTTCTCAAAACTTGAAAATATCCACTTACATCCTTTTGCTTTTTACTGCTTCATATGAAAGATACAAGGAATAAGCTTGTTTCAGATATTGTTTTCGAACGGTTAAACTTTGATATTTGATTTTAAAAAGTAAAAGGTATTGAAATGCATGGCATAACCAGGAATACCAATTACTTGCTCAGCTTCGTGCATTTGGAAGGTAGCAAAAAAATCTTCTTATAGTTTTCGACTGTTCTGTATTTTATTGTAAACTAAGAAAGTTTTGCCCTTTTTGGCAACGACGTTGTTAGATACGTAGCTAAACTTAAACATTTTAATAAACAGAAAGTCATCAAGTTAAATCAGAAATTTGTATACAAAAAAGAACGTTGACTGTAATGAAGAGACTGGGTATAAATTCGTTGCAAATGATTAATAGCTTCGCTCAAGCAAACTTTCCTATTTCACAGCATGCAAAGCGTAATAGGAAGGTCCGTTAAGCTTTAGAGTGATCTGCTTCTTCGAGTTATTAAATTTGTTGACTTTTGGGAGCATTTCTTTATGAAAATAATATGTTACTTGTTCGGTAAGAAATGAAAAACGAACCGTGGAATTTCAAACTTCGTCATTAACTTTCATCCGCCGACTGTAAAGTAAAAAGAATAAACGAAGAGGTGAAGTGAAGGTAATAAATGAACCGAAGGGAGAAAAGAAAAATAGTAAACAAAATATATGAAATTCGGAGTAGATGGGAGATTGCCAGCTGTCTTGGTAGTAGAGCACCTTTAAACTCTCTTTGGCATCTTTTGCTACTTCTTTGTCACTGAGCACTATTAATAACGCAAGCCTTCTTAAAGCGAGAGATTAATATCCAATTTGTCTTTATCTCTTCCACTTACAACCTTACAGCTATCCAAGCATTTCAATTATTTACAGGTTGCTCAATTGTGTGACTCCCAAGCAAAGGTTAAGTTATTTCGTATTTAGCAAAACGTTGTGCCTTGCGGCTTAGACAATAAACCATTAAAATGCCTTCAAACTGCTGATTACTGCTTCCGAGCTATTCTAATGTTTCAGCGGGAGATTTTTTGAGATCAGATGCCTCACACATTATCGATCTAACATAGGTGTTAATCCAGAGATGTAAGTTCTTTAAATAAGCTTGCCAGATTTCTGAAATGTTCACCCGGGACACCGGAATCTCCCCCCCCCCCCCCAGCGTCGCGAGTATTCAATAGGGTACAAACCCCAGGCTGGCTTTTAGAGTATTTTACAGGGCAGTTCATTCTCAATGCTATGAGTAAATAGTTACTAAATGTTACTAATTATGAACCTAAAACAAGGGCAATAAGAAATGACACAAGCAGATAAATTCATAAATTTTGTTTCTTGCATGCTAATATAAAGTTATTTTAGTAAGAAGAAATACTTTGAATGAGGAATAAAACATTTAATAATATTTACATGTACTTTTCATTTATAAGGACTTTAAGAGAATCTTTTTTCTTTTTGTTTTAATCTTGTTGTAAAAATCCTCACAAGATAATCCGATATGAATTTTTCTAGTCAATGTTACACATAATAAAGTAATTATCCTAGGTAATCCTCCCCTGTTTTTGATGACTTTTTTTGTCATCTGTAATCTGTAATGAAATTTATCTTTTACCGGAACATGACGTAAACTGGTCGGGACATCAGGATTTTGTCTGAAAACCGGGACGTCTGGAAAGCCTATCTTTAAAGGACCTGATAATTCAGCTAAACTAAAATGATTAACTTTGCATTGGATGTATAAATTGCTTAGTTCAACGCTGTTTAGTACAAGTTTTTAAGGGAAGTTGCGTGCTCGTGTTTTGAAGTTACAAAGAATCTCTTCTTCAGTGCAAGTGAAGGTATGCAATATATTCTTTCTTGCATAAGCGACAAACTGTGCCAGATTCTTCATTGTTTATATTCAGCAATATGTAATTCATCTTCTTCTAAACTCTGAGCCTAAAAAATCTTCCGCTGAAAGATTAGGATAGCTCAAAGCCAGTAATCAGCAGTTTGAAGTCATTTTAATGGTTTATTGTCTAAGCCGCAAGACACCAATGTGACTCATTGAATTGATTTATTTTATATTACTCTACTGATAAAAATTCCTTTGAAAATTCCGTTAATGCTCTTAAGAGCAGTTTTCACCGAGACGAGATTTAATAACTGATGTGTAGTTAGTTAATGATGTAAAAATGAATATTTTATACGCAAATGCATGCCAATCGGTTCCTAATTGATATTTTTCGTCTATTCTCTGGGTTAAGGAACTCCATGCAACATGACAAAAGTAATGGCTCCAACATGATCTCTTTAGTTTCTAAATTTGTTCATAATCAAATACGCAGTGTTTAAAAATATACTGTCATTATAATTTGCGTGTATATTTACGGGTAATAACAGTATAATACTGTTATTACCCACAATATGACGATATTTTCAAAATGGTTACCGACATCCCGTTAAAAGGTCTCATTTGCCAATTGAGAAAAGAAGCTACTCAAAAGTAACGGTCTAAGAATTAGGTCTTCAAGCAAGTCCTCTTTATACTCCTGTTCATTAAAGGATTCCTTCAAAGAATTCAGTCAGAAAAAATTAAGACCAATATCGAAAGATTCAGATCGTGAGGAAACTACCTACACAGTTCACCGGCGAATCAATATCTGTGGATGATTGTCTTTCATAAACCTCGATTATAAACAACTCGACTTTCCTTCGGAAACCACTGTCATAACGTCTTTAAGATAGTGACGGGCAGACATCTGAGGAGGGTGAGGGATGAAGGAAAAAAATAGGGATCAGATCCAGGGGTCGAAATGCACGTGTTGCTCAAAGGCACTAAACTCTTGAATATGCCAAACGTCGGCGCAGATGAAAGAAAAGAAAAAAAAAAGAGGTGGGAGGGGGAGGGATTAGTTTCGCGAAAGGCAGGAAAACTGAAATTTATTGCTACTTTTGGCGTGAGAAAATGCAAATAAAAAATCAGTTGCACAGTATGCAATGAAGACAGCGAATGCATTGCGAAAAATACCTTTGTCTTTTTTAACTAGAAGCTTAATTGATATGTTATATCTCAATTCAGTGATGTTATTACTATTTCTGTGATAATTAAATAAAAATAATAAGCCAGAAATGACTTTTCAAAAAAAATCTTTATACATTATATATATATATATATATATATAGAATCTTTATATACTGTATGTAGAGGCAGCCATCAAAAACTTTCTGTTCTCAAAAGCGTTAGGATTCAGAATGAAGAAATAATATATATTCAGACAGTGCCAAATCTACGATTTTCCGAGCTGGGGCAAATCTTGAAACTGGCGCTCGTACCCATCTTTTTTCAAGTTTTTATATCAAGTTAAAAAAAAAAGGGTGAATTTGCTATTCCCCTGAAGTTGCTGCCCGGGGGAAAGGTTCCTTACCAGATCCGGTACTGTATTCAGACCTTAGTTTTTTTTTTGACCAAAATATCTTCTGAAGGGGATTGTTTTATAAAAAATACCCTCTGAAGGGTGTATATTTTTTATCGAATCAGACCTTTTATGTGCATAAACTGTATTTGACATACTACTGTATTCGAATTTGCATTTACGTTAAAACCAATAGCTCTGGGGCGTGTCCCCCCCTTCGCTGTGCCACTGATTAAGAATGGTGTTAAGAATTAAATACTTTAAAATTGGTTAGGATTTATTTCCTTTAATTTCCATCAAGTTTATGTGCTTGAGCATCGCGTGTGGGTAGCTATAACGCAATAAAGCCATTGTAAAAAAAAATCTGTGTTTTATTGCGTACTTGTTTCAATATTTGTATGCACTAAATAATATTCCTATAATAATTGATCATCATAAAAATTATACATAAATGAAATAATAATAAAATAATTTTTTAGCTTTGTGTATGGTGAGAGGAAGTCAGGAGCTGGGCTTTACTTCAAACAAAATAAGTGAAGTAGCGCTATAGCTTCAAAAACTTATTTTCATTCGCAAAAAAACTGAATTCCGTCTAATAAGTACAAATTTACAAGTCAAAAAGAAATATAGGAACTGAGCTCGCGTGAGCGACCTCCCAAGCAAATTAAGCCTTATGGTTAGGAGCGTTATTTTGACTTTCTCTAACTACACCGTATACCATCGGGCTAGCCCCAAGTATATCTATATATCTCTCTACATGAATTTACAATAGCAGCAAGCTCTATCGTGATAAAAAAGATTATTGCATAAAACAGTACCGTTTTTTGTTGGCCACAATCTGACCACCCACTAGCTTGTCGAAGGATAACTAAAACGATTGTTTTCCTTTCTCCTTTCTGGAATGAAACTTCCAAACATTTCCAACAACTCTTTCCCAAACTGAGCAACCTTCTGGAGAGCAATCTTTCCGTTACGAATGCAAGATAGAGTTCCTTGTCTCGAAACGTCACGGATTTTTACATCATAACCGACGGCAAGCTTTGAAGGCTTGTCCTCTCTACCTTGGCCGCGGAGGAATAAAGAACGAATCTTTTCGGGCTCGGGCGGCGTTTCGCTCATTTACCCGAGAACATTTAAAATATGTGTTTTCGGGATTGAGAAAACAGAACTCAATGAATCCCTTCAGTCTGGAATATCTAGTTTTGTGTAAGAAAAAGTTGCTTAGAAGAGCATCGAGTGCGGGAGGTTTTTAAACGAAGACTATTTTCTTTATATGGTTGGACAGGAAACTCGTAACTTGTAATAACTTGTATGAAAGTGCAAACTTCTTGGGTTACGTCTTGAAATCGAGTTAGGTTACTTCTCTAGGGAAAAATAGGATGAATAAGATTTTTTCAATGGATTTTTTTACGCAAAACATAGTTTGAACGCTTACTTTTTTTTAAATTAGTTTTTAGTCTCTACTTAACGCGTTCAGCCAAAGTAGGATATCTGTAACGATAATTTCGTTTGATGTTGATATTTTAGAAAGCAGAAAATTAACTTCCTTAAACCACCTTGTCTTAATTAAATCAATTAAAAAAATAAAAAAAAACCTTTTAATGTAGATATTTTGCTTATTTGCTTGAAATGTGAGGAAAAAACTGTTGTTTTTTACTTTCTTATTATCTGACTATGGAGATAAAAATGTTTAATATGTTCAATTAAGAAATATTTTGAATGTTAATTTATCTAATTGCATCAGGAGATGAAAAAAAAAAAAACTTTAAAAACATTGAAGGTATGACTTTTAAGAATATTTTTTTGTACTGTTTGTTCTTGATGATTTTTTTTATTTATACATAATATGATTGGAGGAAGGCAGTTATCTTGCTGCTCACTGTGTTCGTCAAGCGGCTGTGACTTCCGTTATTTATTGTAGCCATTTGGTGACGAAATTGGCGGCTATTTGGTCCTATTCCACCATATTTGGTACCATCAGTGTTAGCTTGGCGATATTCTGGAGAGGCAGAACATAAAACATCTGCACGTCCGGACAGACATTCAACAAAATTCCACGATAAACAGACAGACGAGCATATTTTAATATTATAGCTGAGCCTAAACCGTTCAGTATAGAAGCGTTTGGTTTTTTTTTCCGTTTTTAGATTTTTTAGATTAAAAAAAAAACTTTCGCCGCATAATTTTATGTCAATGCTTTATTGGTTGTAAAAAAATATGAATAAGTTTAATAAAGTGTGCGATATATCTGTTTAACAGTTATAAACACATTTAACAAAGCGTGTTTTATGTATTTATTTTTTAAGTATTTTTGTCCAAAATTAACTGGAAAAAGTTTGTTTTGACATTTACATGCAAAATAACGAATATCTATTCAAAACGTTTTGTTCCGACCTACATTCATGCTTTTTACTCTTATCAAGTTCTTCATATGGGCGGAGCCCCTACAGCCCATGACAAGCTTTTTATTGAAAAATTGAAGTGTGATCAGGTTTTTGCATTTTTAATTACGTGACATCAAACAAATAATGTTATTAGTTTACGTTAATTATGAAATTATACTGAGTTCAATTCACATCATGCATCAATTCATCTACCTCCGAAGATGGGACACTTCTATTTAAGGGACAAGTTGTCCGGTCCCCTTAGTGTCCTTTATTGAGATGTTCTACTGTATATATGTGTATATATATTTTCGATTTTGGCTTAGTACGACTTCGGTTACGGGGACTAAAAATGGGAACTGTTTCGAACATTTATTTTCTTTATTGCAGTTAAAATTATTTTTTTAGGACAGTACATCAATACACTTATTATTAGTTTTTTTTTTTAGCCCAGCGTATTCTTGCTCCATATTCATTTCGAATAAGTCGTATTCCAGTCGGGTTAACTGGGGTTTTACTGCATTGAAACTTTTTTGTATATGCTCTAAATTTTATGTGTTTTCCAGATTCAGCTGAAATCGCTGGAAACAATGTTTCCAGTCTCGATTGCCTTTCTCTCATCGTCCAAAGCATCAACCCATCAACAAATTCTTTGTTATCAGCAATAACGATGGATCCTCAAAGTCCACTGCCAGAATGATGAATGTTACTTGAAGCATCCAGTGCAAGATTTTAAAAGTGTAATATTTTAAATTTTTTGAAAAAATGTGATATTTATGCAAACAGCATTCAAGATATATATATATGTTCTGTATGGAAGAATATCTGCTAAAACATCATATTATGTAGATAAATGCTCAAAATGTTTACAAGATTTCTGCATTTTAAAGTTTTATTTTCGAGCTAAGTTATGTTTGAAATAAACTGAAGCACAATAATGGTTGGGCAATACTCTGTTACCTCCTATGCACGCGATTACTTTCAGAACTTTAGACACGAAATATGCCTAAAGTTGTGAAAACGAACTTATACGCAACTTAGGAGAGTAGGTCTTTAACACACATTGTTTGTCAAAATTCTTTAAAAAACAGATACCTTGAGAATGTGTTTTGTTTTTACAACACACTCTGCAAGTTGTGAAAACAAACTGAAGTTTTGTCTTCAGTTTCTTTCACAACTGAAAAAGCAAAGTTTACTTAGCGAATTTATTTTTATTTTGAAAATTATTTATTTCTTCTATAATGTATATGTGCCGATTTAATTTCACTAAAGATGTGTCACTAGCACAGGTAGAAATGTATCCTGGGGTTTGATCATAAGAAGCAAGATTTTTCTCCAGGTAGGAGATAGGGGTTGCGCCTAGCAGTTTTTACACACATACATTAATATATTTTGAGCTCGAAAAAAATTCCTAAACCAAGGAATCTGGGTGTAAGCTCTTTCCCCGGGGTGGTCCTGCTTCGTGTTAATGCCTTGAAAAAGTAACGTAATTAATCATAATTTTTCGTACAAAAAGCACCATAAATTTTAAAAGTTTGAATAAAAAACCTTTCCATTCATTTGAAATAAACACCTATAGATTTTTGAAAATTGACTATATGGATTAAGAAATAAATAAATAAAACCAGCTTCGAATATTGAGCTTAGATAATTTTATACGCTTTCAGTTTTATATGAAATAATTCAATTGTTAATCGTATGGCTTCAATATTAGAAGTTTTTATTACGAGTAATACCAATCGAGTTTCAGAAGTTGCTTTTATTCTTTTAAACACCTTTTAAAAGTAGCCGCCCCACTGAGTTTTTAGGGCTACTAAGAGTCATCATATTTGTTTTATTTATTTTTATGTACTATTTTTATTTTTCTTAAAATGGCATTCTGAAACTCTAATAGTGCTGTGCAATACCATTTGCACTGATGCGACGTTTTGTGCATATATTTGAAGTTATTCCCGGAATTTTAAACTTCGTTTTTAGTTTTAATATATTCGAATATAAAGAACCCTTATGTATCATAATGTGAAGTATTTACTTTCTAGAAAGTTCACTTGTGTAACAAATAATGATTCGCATGTGTTGCCGGTGTGAACGTACAGTCACACCCACAACACTTACAAATCGTTACTTTTCAAGTCGAAACATTTCTTTAGAACGTTGATGGGCCATTTCACAGTATTTCGTACAAATGTAGAGTCTGTAACATGTGACACTTTTTATGCCATAACCCTTTAAATTACTGTTTGATTAGCAAATTATTTTTATTTGAGTTTGTGTGTTGGTAGGACAAATTGAAAATAAAATAATGCGCTAATCAAACAGTAAATTCAAAAGTCATGGCAAAAAAAGTTATGTTACGGACTCCACATAAATGTCCAAAATACCGTGAAATGACGATGATACTTCATACTGTGATACACAATGCTTCCTTATATTCGAATATATTAAAACTAACCAAAGTTGAAAATTACGGGAATACAGTGCAGATATACCTTTCAAAGTGTCACATCCGTGTAAAGGGATTGAGTAACTGACTTTTGCATATTTAATGCAAAAATCAAAATAAAACAAGTCAGAGAGAAAATACATTGTAAAAAAAAAAAATCTCCCAGATGAAAAAACACCGCTAGCTCAGCATGAACTAATTGCTACCCTAGACGAGAAGGGCAAATCTCAAATGTTTTCTTAAAACGTTACTTTTCATTGAAAAATCACATATGGAGCGTAATAGATCTTAAATCCCGATACATCGTTATTTAGCAAAATTTAATATGATTCAATTACATTAGATTTATCTAAATAAAACTACGTTGGGCAAGTATGGATGGTTATGCTTCAAACTAATCAACAAAGAGGAGAGAAGCAATTGTGTGTGTTTAACAAGTTAAATAGTCAAAATTAACTTTTTGAGTTATGCTTTTATTTCTTAGGATTGAATAATAGAAGGTTATCATTGCAATGCTCAAAACTGATTTAATATATTTTTGCTGCTAAGCATTCCGTAAAAAATATTCGTTTATGCCGTTTACCACCAATTAATTGTTGCTCTATTAAAGTATACATCGAAAACTTGGAGGCAAAGTAACTTCAAATCACATAATTATTTTTTTTTAATATAGATCATTTATTACTTCGTATCATAAGAAGCTCAGAGGATTCTTTTAGTTTGAAAGAAAAATTCTCCTCAAACAATTACCACAAGTGCGCGCGCGCACACACACAGACACGTGTAGTCTTGTTGTTTTGAACAACTCAAACGAAAACGTTATATATGTATCATAAGAAGCTCAGAGGATTATTTTAGTTAAAAGAAATATTCTCCTCAAACAATTACCACACGTGCGCACGCACACACACAGACACATGTAGTCTTGTTGTTTTGAACAACTCAAACGAAAACGTGAAAAAAAAGTATTTCACGAACGAGACAGATTGGTTTTTGATTTTGCAAATTATTTAGAAACAAGGCTTTGAATAAAAAGAGATTTCTTTGAGTAAACTGTAAAAGCATAATTATATTTAAAATAAATACTGTTTTTATTTGCTTAAATGAAACAACATTTAAAATCTGCAAAAAGTTATAATGTAGAAAATGGTATACTATTTATTTGGTGTATGGAAAATTATATTAACCAAGAATCAGTGTAATATTGTATGTGTTTGTTTGTAGTATTTGTTGTAGTTTGTGTGTCAATTTGTTTTAAACCAGATTAACTTTTAAATGTATGAACCGATGCTTGAAGAAAAGTGAAGGAAGGACAAAAATTCCTATTCAATCTGTTTTTATCAATCCTACAATTTATTCAGTATGTGTTGTTAGTATTATAATTTTTTACAAGCGCCTTCATTCAGCTCCATTTCCAATCTGAACCTCACTCTAAAATTGGTTGACAAAAGCCCCCTTTAAAGAAATATATTATTTTTCGTTGTTTAAGGTACACTGTTAAAATTTCAGGAAGATTTTCTGGTAATTGTTACTGTAAAATTGCATCGCCGACGCATTGCTGATTTTTACGGTAATTTATACCGGAGAAATAAGCGATCCCAGCGCCAATTGGTTGCTGCGGCCTACCGAGGATACCGTAAAATTTTACAGTAACATTTGATTTTTACGGTAATAGTTACTGGCAACATGGATGCCAGTAACAATTACCGTAAATTTTCCGGAAAATTTTTAACAGTGTACACGGCGAGTTATTTTTAGGTAATAGGACGAGAAAACAACTTTAGAGTTACTAAACCTTTAAGTTGGTAAATAACCTTTATTTTGTAAAGATTACTTACCAACTGAATTGAAAAAAAAAGGTAGTCTCACAGAGCAAGTATTTTTCTAAAATGTACTAGCGTCCGTCCCCGTATCAACGCTTTTTCTCAACCGATTTAATAACAAACCTTTCATTTCATTCGAAATCAAAAGATTGTTGGGACGAGTGCTTCTTACAAAGCGGAAAACTACGAGTCCAATAGTCAGTGTGAGTCATCAAAAATCGTCGATAGTTTTCTATAGATAGATGTATTATATTAATCTTCATTATTGGTATTAATAATAGCAGTATCTACTATCAATTGGTTGAGAAAATCAGAAACAAACTCTACCTTTTTTTTTTTTCTTAATTTAGTGCTATGAAACTGAGACTGCCTGAAATAACTGAATTACTTTTTTATTCAGTGTAAATGTGCATTTGTATGTTAGATTTTGCAATGTTTAACAAACAAATGTGAAGAAATACTAATAAAAACATACCGAGGTAAATTTTAGTTTAATCATTAAATCCTGTGTGCCTACAGCTCTGAGTACAATTGAATGTTTTTTACATCATTTTGAGTAGTAAGTTTGCATATTTTGTATACAAATAGGATACAGTTTTAGATGAAGCTTAAATAAAATTAAAAAACTTCAATTGATCTACACCAATTAAATGTTTATTAATCAAATACTTATTGAGTGGCACCCAAGTTCAAGTACTGATTACGATCTTGTCGAATGCCATCTTGTACTGAAAGCCAACTTTTTCATTACGTTTCAGATACTGATAATGGAATTTATATTTCCAAAGAGATTTTGTAAAGTTATATGAATGTGTCTTATTTGTATGAAAATTATATATATTTTGTATATATTGCTAAAAATGTGCCTTTAATAGTGAGTTAAAATGTTTGTAAATTATGTATTTTGAGGTGAATGTCTTTTCCTTCTAAAATAGATGTATTGAAAGTTAATCAAAATAAACTATTTCCCGTTATGTTGTTAAATATTTGTCTGAATTTTCACATGAAGTGACAGTTTCAAATATTTTCATTATGGAAACAGCTCCAGAGAAGGATGTATGCTACACATTTGAACAAAATGTATCTTATGTTTATGATCTAAATGTATCAGGACCATAGAATCAGTTGGGGCAAATACAAACAAAATGTAAATGTTTTAACTTTAGATCCTTTTCTTTCCTTCGGATGAATTGAGAGGTAACAGTATCAGCTATTATGTTCACTCTTTGAGAGTAACTGTGTGGAAAAATTTCGACGCTGTGGCAGTTTTTCATCGAAAGAAGTCATTTTTACATTTGCCCCAGCTTGTTTCCTTTTACTGCTGAGACTAGGGGGGTAAATGGAAGCAGTGGTTTCTCTCTCCATGAAGTTGATTTAAGTAGATAATCGCACACAGTTTAGAAGCGTTAGAAGTTCTACAACGGTAATGCTGAATCTGCTGCACAGAGATAGTATGCGACCCGATGAATTGTCCAAATGTCATCAGGGCCGACGCCAAGGGGGGGGGGGGTGCTACACCCTCCCAGTTTTTTAGAAGTGGGGCCGCCAATTTCACTTTAGCGATGCAAAAAACAAAGAAAAAGGGAAACTCTTTGTTGTTTAAAAAAATATAATAATAATTATAACTGTACAATTAAAATAATAGTGACAAATAGCATTTTTTCTGAAAATTTGAATGGAAAATGTCATCTTAAAATACAATTTAAGGACATCCATGAAACTCTTCTATTAAAAGGTTATCTAAGTAAGGGCCGCGGAAATGAACGCTTCGAACATTTTTTAAGTCAAAAAAAAAAAGTATTCAGTGCACTATTCACTAGGCCGCGGAGTGAGTATGTCTGGCTAATCGGAAACTATGGGCCCGACTCAAATTAAAGTATAGTGCATAGAGTAAAATTAGCATAATGAGATGGAGGACCGGCGACAAAACTAACGTGGTTCACGCTTTGTCTCTCGGCGGCCCTGGTTATATAAAACCAAGGTTTTTCAATTTTCATTGAAAAAAGATAAATAAATAGGATAGCTTCATTGGGGCCGCCGAAATATTCCAATATGTAGTTTTTTTGATGAAAAGTATGTCCTGCAAATCGTTGTTAAGTAGAGAAAAATGCATGGGTCGCCGAAATATATTTCAAATAGAAAAAAAAAAAAAAACAGTTAATGCAGAGAGAGATTTAAAGTATTGCAATCAATACTCACACTAAAAGTTCTAAATGCTTGAATGTAAAAATCGTAAGCAAATCAAAGCTTGATCAAGAGATGCAGGAGACGTATTTAAAATAAAATAAAATGGAATAAAGACCTAAGGTATCGCAAAAAATTACCACATCCGTTCAAAATGTTAAAAGTTCTTTTTCTGGGGCCGCAGACTCATGTATTTCAAGGAAACAAAAATATTAGGCTGGAAGTTGAAAATTTTACTATGGAAAATTCAAGCAAAAAATCGTTTTTGGCAAAGGAAATTTGAAAGTAAGTCTTGATACAATATTTTTATCAATAATTAAAATTTAAAGTGAAGATAGAGATATAGCCAAACTGAGGGAAGAGCGGGGAACTCCAAACCCTTCTTTTTGCGTCCCCAAAGCCAAAAAAAAAAAAAAAAAAAAACCCCAAAGTTTAAGGGATGTGAGTTTTTTTAAACTTAGGTTTTTAAAAAATTCCGCGAGAGCGTTCTCAAACATCACCCCTGCCTAACGTCATTAAAGATGGCCTACCACACATGAGTATTTAGGACTGCAATATCGGAAAACATTGAGAGTGCTCCCAACGTAACCCCCGAAAAAAGCCCTCTCAAATACTCATTCATCATTCAAGATGGAATAAAGTTCGTGTTTTTGACTAATTAAAAAAAAACTTCCTGAAGTCTCCCGAGCCTGTCCTCCTCCTAATATTACCGAAGTTCCTCAAAAATTTCATTGTTAAGACTTTAATTCAGAAAATGTTTCGGGGGAGATCTCTTAAACCCCCTACTCCTCTAACAATATTGAAAATTGCCCACGATTTTGTTAACTGAATTTCGATTTTTAAAATTTGCTAGGGGAGGACTCCGAATCTCTCCACCCATTAACATTAGCAAAACTCTTCTAAAACTGCGTTTTCTACAGATCGAAAATTTTTGGAGAGAATGCTCCTCTCTCTCTCTCCCTCTCTCTCTAGCCAACACCATCGATTAACATCTTAAATCCTTTCTTTTAGTGTTTCAATTACGAAACGCTTCTGTGCGCGAGCCCCTTCAAAACTCACCCCCCCCCTTTCAACGAAGGTTGTCTTAAATTACGTTTTCGGAGTATTAATTTCAAAAAACTGGCGGTGCACATTTTAACAAAAAAAAAAAAAAAAAGCCTACAACCGCGTTTTTATGACTTCAATTTAAAAAAACTTCGCGGGGATGGCCACCGCATCTTTCTTTCCCTCAATATCACCATAGTTCGTCTAAAACTGCATTTTTCGAACTATGATTTTCAAATTTTTCCCAGGAGAGAGCCCCCGGACCCCCCTTTACCTGTCACAATCAGTAGGAATTCACAATTGTATATTTGGAGTTTGAAATTTTGGAAAAATATCAGGAGATAACCTCTAAGTCTCTTCCTCCCTTAACATCACCATAGATCGTCTAAAACTGCGTTTTTCAAATAACAATCTAGAAAAATCATCGGAGGAGAGACCCCGGACCCCTTCTCTCTCCTGAACATAATCAGTCATTACGTACAGTTCTGTTTTGGGAACTTGAATTTGGAAAAATTATCGGGAGAGGCTTTCCTGGACCTCCTCTCTCCTTCCTCCCCAACTTAAAATACAGTCTAAAACTGCGTTTTTATATCTTCAATTTTGAAAAAATTCCAGGAGGTAGCCCTCTGACACCCACTATTTCTGATTGAATATTATCTTTTAATATGACTGTCCCTGCTAAAACAGAAGCGGAATCTTCTCTCTCTCTCTCTCTGCATATTGGAACATGCGTTTGAAACAATCAAGGGGCCGCCAAATGCGTACACCCCCTCAGATTTTTGACCTAGCGACGGCCCTGAATGTCATCAGAAGATTTAAAAAGGAAAATCTTCCAAAAAGGAAAAAATGTGTGCTAAATTTATGTAAAATACACACCAAAGTGTTGGTTACATCAAAATTAAAGCTGCCATCAGATAGGAAGAATGAAATTTCATTTACCCAAGTGTACAGTACGTATGGGAAAAATGGAAACACCTAAATGGAACATTAAGCGTAACAGGGAAAGGAAAATTCAAAACTAAATGTTTTAGTAAACTTCCACATGAATAATACAGTGCAGGCAGAAAAAAAATCTTTACATCTGGGTGGCAATTAAAAAACCGACATGCAAAATTCTTGTCATGATTTTACTTGGCATGCTCATCTGGTGATGTGAGAAGACTGGTACACTAAAAAAAAATTCGTAAAATTTACGGAAAAAAACTGTCAGCCAGGACGCCAGTTTTCTTCCGTTTATTTTACAGAAATCTTCCGCATTTTTATTATTTATTCAAGCTGATTTATTATTTTATGAAGATTAAAAAATGAAACTATACTTTCATAAATACATTTCAATATTTACTATACTACTACGAAATACATGTATACAAAGGTAAATTTCCGAATATGCCTCAGTTACAGATGACAAAAAACATAATAATAAAATATTGATTAGAATGCAATGAAATGGAAGTTGCAAACGATTTAAGACTTACTCGCTTTAAATAAATATAAGATCAAAAACTCGAGCACGAGAACCAAAATCCAAACACGCGGGCGAAATTTCGATGATTCGAAGAAAAACAAAGTATAACCGGTTCCAGATTAAAAAAAAAACAGAGAAATCCTGTATTTTATTACGAACAGTTTTTTTCTGTAAAAAATACGGATAACTTCTTCAAAATTTAGTTTTTTTACAGTGTATGTTACACTGCACTCCAGTCTCCTGGCCAGGTGTCTCACATCATTAGGGTGAGTATGCCAAGTAAAATCATGACAAGAAGTCATGTCAGATTTTTAATTGCCACCCACATGTAAAGATTTTTTTTGCCGGCACTGTAAAACTAGTTTTAATCCAGTTACTACGCATTAGTAGAACTGTTCGAGAGAAAAATGTGTGATAATTAAATTTAAAAAATATTTTGGCAATAGAGTTTGTTTCCATCTACTCCATGTATCCATTTACCCCAACTTAATGAAGGGGCACAAATTTTCGACTGTACTTAGAAAGAAAGGACTATTTACACGATATACAAGAGAGAAAAAACGGAACAACAGGCAAATTCAGACAAAATGCATTTTATGCAGTTACTTTTACCAATTGAAGTTTCAGATAAGAAAAAGGACCCTCACAGTAACAGTGCTGAGGTTTTTATTTCAAACTAATTTAATCAAACTTCCCTACACTAAAATAAAAGAAAAAGGCCTGAATGAAAAGAGATTGCTAATGCACAAACATTCAGAAGTAGAAGAGAATCTTCTCGATTCTTTCCTTGTAGAAAGAAGATTTTAACTCGGACGATCAACCTTTTATGCATTTAATGGACTGAGCATGGACTGCATTCACGGGGATCGTTAAGATACCTACAGCTTTAACTCCCGGAACGTTATTTGACATAAGTGTCCTCGAAGTTCAAAATTGGTTTTATAAATTATCAAACACAAACAATTTCAAAATTTCAATTTTCCACCAAGTTGCCATTTTATATATTATACAAATAACTTTGCTTTAGCTACTAGGATTATTTCAAAGCTATGCCTAAGCAGATCATTTTGGCAACTCAACTAGGGAACAAATCTAGGTGCCCTGACGATAGTAATATTTTGAAAAACAATAAATTTAAATACAAATCAGCAATAAAATCTGCATCAGCAATTAACATTTGAAAGATAAAAATGTTTTGTTTAAATAATCTGCTGTAAATTTTTACCTGAAAAACCGCTACTTCTTCGAAGTTCATGGTCTTCAAAGGGTTAAACCGCTTGAATATGGTTAGAAGAAGTACAATGTCTAACAAAATTCCTCACATTTGTCGGGATTTAAATCCGAGATCCAAGGTGTGGGAGCACCGTGCTGAAGAGCCTACGTCACAAGGTGTCAACGCAGTCTTTCCGCTACGGGAAAACTCTCCGGTTTCCCAATCCTACCAGAAAACTGGAAAAGAAATTCAAAGGTGGAAAATGAAAAATGGCGTGAAGAAACGGTTAGAATAGTAGTATTATGTCGCAATAGTATGTAACACTCTGAAAATGAGACAGTGCACTTTGACTAAGAATTTTAACATCTTTTATAGAAAATTTGATATTTCCCCCCTTTTTCGTCTAAATTTTTGGAGGTATTGCTTTAGGTATAGAACTGTATTGTACTTAAAAGTACAAGAAAGATCTGCAAGCCTTAAGTACAACCTCAAGTTTATGTATATTTCAAAAAATCCTGGGTCGTAATAATAAATGTACCGTCAGCTTTGAGAATAAAGTCTGAGTCCAAAACTATACATAATTCTGATACTTTCTCAATTTAAACAATTGAAATCGTTATGGAAGACAGCAAAAATTTTTTTCACACCCTAAAGTCTTACAGTAAGTTTATTCATGTAATTTTAAAATTGAGTAATTGGTTTACATCATGAAATAACTAACTAAATGATGCCCGGCTTCTGGTGTAGGCGACTTGTGCCACCGCTTAGAGCGGTAGATTTTAGGGGCGGTAAATTTCATGATAGCAAAAAGTAAGGAGGCAAAAAAAAGGAAAAAAATGAAAAACTCAAATTTGTTACTTAGTTTTTTCTTTCTTTGCTGCTCCAATTGCAGCAAAACGTTAGTTTGCTTGATGATTTAAGAAAAAAAAAATATGTTATTAAGACTAGGGGACCGCACTTGTCAACTTCTCCTGGTGCGGCAAAACTACTAGAGCCGGTCCTGCTGTAAAGTCTAATTCAGTGTAGTGACCCCGGTAGCAGAATTTTTTTTTAGCAGTCTGCGAAACAGATTTAAAAAAAAAAAAGTTTGCTACACAAATCAACATTTGAATAATCGTAAAATTTCAATCGATTAACCGATAAATGCTTAAAAATAAGATTGCTAATACACGTTCATGCTACCAGTGTGTCACGTTACATATCCCAGAAAATGCCGTAAGCATCATCATCAACTGAAATCTAAGATATTTTTTCTTATTTTTCTTTTCTCCCGCAGCTAATAAATTGTCTGCAGACGTTCTCAGCGTTCGCTGCGTGGCGCAGTTTCTGCTACCGGGGCAGAGAGCCATCAATTTTTTGTTGTCTTAATGACTGTTCATAGGACACCGATACTATGTTCTATCAGTCAATTACATTGAATGTCCCAGATCTAAGTATTAACGTATCCCATTTAAACGCAATCAAATGTAGAAAAAAACTTAAATACACTAAACTGTTTTACATACAATCCTTCAGGGTAACTTTGAGTCACAGTTTCTTGTATGTTAAACTTCACTATTCATATTTTAGTAGTTTTAGTGTATTTGTTGGCGTAAAACAAAAGAAAACTCCTTAAGCATAGTAGAGTTATACAATAAATAAATATTAATCATTAAATCCATTTAAAAGGAATTACTAACAAATGAGGCAGTGAGAAGCAAAGGGATGTAAGTGGCAAAATTAAAAATTCTTTTTACTTCCACTTATTGGAAAATTGTTCATGAAGTAGGCAACATTAAAAATTATTGCAGTTGTGCATGGGTGCAAGGTAACTATGGGGTAATGGGCTCGAGGCAAAGCAATTTTAAACACAATACTTTGTACTGAAAAACTTAAATGATATGCGAACTTATTTATCCATATTAGTACTTAATGTTACGCAGAAAATCATGTACTAGCTTTCAAAAAATAAAATTAGACTTTCTCTCACATGACGTGAAAAATTGAACTGTGGATCATTCGATGAAGATAGTGATTAAAAAACTAAATGCCTAAAACTGAAATCCAACCACATCTTCAAATCTCTATCATATAACTAGTATGGAAAAGAAAAATGTGAACAGTAATCAGAATTTAAAGAAAGGCTTTGCGTAGTCTTGAGAGGCAATACTCAATTACTATGATAGCTAAACGATCTGAATTACTGTCAAGTTTTCAACGACAGTAAAGTTTTACCTAACATTCAATGATTCATTAAAAGTCATGTATTTAATAAATTTTTCGCCCCACATTCTAAACTATTAATGGTTGAAACTTTAATGAATACAAATTTCTGTTGATGGTTCTTTCTCTCCCCCCCCACACGAAGAAAAACAAATATAAATAAAAATATAAATAAAATTTTTTCCCCCTTGGCAGTTCTTTACATGAGAGCTAAAAAAATAAAATACAAGGATTATTAATGTCATGAAGGGAAAAAATCATTTTGAATCAAATTCTCTTTTTCACAAGTGAAGAAAAAAAGTAAATCATTACTAAAGCGTAAATGATAACTTTATTTTTTCATCTATTTCATCGTAGGTTTTTTAAAAATTTCATATTTATCATTTACTTAACCTCCGAACCTCATGTCACTCATCAGACCTCGCAGTAAACACTTGCAGTAGAAATGGGTAGTTGAAAAAGATTGCTTAGCCTTGAGCTGCAATACGCACTATGGTACAGTTTAAATGATCTGAATCATTGTCAAACTGAACGATGGTAAAGTTTTGTTTAACATTCAAAGGTTAGTTAAAAGTAAAGTACATATTTAATAACTTTTTCTCCCCTTGTTCTGTCATAATCTATTAATGTTTAAAATTTTACTGAATCCCAAGTTATGTAGCGAGTTCAGACAAACTCAAAAAACTTTTCCCTCCCTGGCAGTTCTTTAGAAAAAAGTTGAAAAAGAAAATACAAGGATTACTAATGTCATGAAGGGCTTAAAATCATTTCGAATCATATTCTCTTTTCTTTAAGTGAAAGAAGAAAATGAAATCATAACTGAAGCTTAAATGCTCACTTTATTTTTTCATCTATCACATCACAACGTTTTTTAAATTTTCATATTTCTCATTTACTTAACCTCAGAATTTCATGTCACTCAACAGACCTCGCAGTAAACACTTGCAAAAGAAATGGTTAGTTGAAAAAGTGAAAGACGAGCTGGCTACTGTCCATAAAAAACAGAATTTAGAGGAGGGTGCGGTTTGCGAAGAAACAGTGAGTGCAGAAGCTAGTTTGACAGAACGCCTTTAAAATTTCTGTTTTACCCTTATGTCTTGTGACTTCTTCTTTTTAGTCGTCACATTCAAGTTTGATGATTCATGTTGTTTCTCCTCCTTTTAGACTCTACAATAAGTAAACACAAAACTGACAATAGCGGTTACTGTGAGTGAAAAGACAAAACGTTCTGTAAAACTACATTACTCAAGGTCTTAAAACAGTAACACGAGACAACTTGTGGAGAAATAAAAAATGGCATCATGGCTTTTTTTCTAATTGTTTTCTTTCGGTTTGAAGTGTGAAAACTCAATCAAATGATTATTAATTTACTATATTTGAGACAAAGCTAACTTGGCAGCATTGTGAAGGCTATAGAAAGTTTGATCACACCATTATGCTCACTGCCAATTTAGCTTCGCCTGAACTTTTTTTTCTTTCTAATGGGGCTGCGTTAGAGCCATAACCTTCTGTGAGCCAAGCGTCATTCCCTGCTAAAGCATTCATTCTTTCATGTAGCACTACTATCGGCAGATGCTATTACCTGGAGAATTTTGAGTACCAGTTTTCCCCCTAGATGGTGGCATCTGGGCTCTCCTCGATACAAAATTTCAGAAATTTAATTTTGCCAAGAGCACTCCAAGCCAAACGAATTACTTGGTGTAGTCATATGCCGCATAATCATTCGACATGGATACTGTCGATTCTAGAGAATCCATCGATTGGAGCCAGGGAGCCAGGTTTTGAGCCTAAGCCATTTGGCGTAAGAGACCGCCATCTAACCACCACACCACTCTGTCGTCGCTTTGCTCCCCCCCCCCGCTATAAATGGGTTTGTAGTTTAAAAGCTTGCACCATAAGATCCGCGCAGCAGCCAGAAGTGTTTTCTGGGTGGAGGTTAAAAAAAAAGTTTTTTTCTATTTCTGATGTGAAAATATTAGTTAGCACATTTAGCCAAAATGGAGTAAATATTCCTTTACATCACTTTAAAATAATTAATAATTCATAAATTCATAACGATATGATGATCACAAATACTTTAAACGAAGAAAAAAAAGAGTAAAAAAAGCACAATAGATGAGGCAGTGAGAAGCAAAGGGATGCAAGTGGACATTTTGAAGTTTCGAGTGAAACGCGTTTAAAGATCAGATCCTAGGTAGACTTTCATTGAATTTTTTTTTCTAAATCAAGTTGTATACCGGAACCTACCAGGGCTGCTAGTACTATATCTTGCCCCCAAGATAGAGGAGGGGTTCACCTACCATGTATACTGGTTATTTAAAAATTTTTAATTTTGCCACTTGCATCCCTTTGCTTCTCACTGCCTCATTCAAATTCCTTTTATTTCAATCTTACACCCATTTTTCGTGGAATTGTTTTTAAACTAAATATAGTAAAACGTCCTCTTCAAATAGATCAATATCTTTGTGACTGTACAGCAGATCAAAGTCATTAAAGCGTTGTTAAAAAATTGTCATATACAATCCAAGAGAAGAACGCCATAAGCCTTAGAGGCGAAACACGTTTTATTTAGATAGCTATTTCAAACTCGCGCAAAGAAGCATTGGGGCTTTTGGAAAAACAGACATAACTTCTGGTTAGCTTAAAATGGATTTGTGTAGTGCTGCAGGTGCTAAGTGATCATGTTCCCCTTTTGCGTTTCAGTGAGACTATTTTAACCCTCTTATACCAACCAGTAAGGGTGCTTATCCTAAATAATGCTTGCATGTTTAAGAACCGGAAAGTAAGGTGATTACTTTCTGCTCAGTAAGCTAATTTGCTAAACTGATCGTGTTTGAAAAGGTTTTGACTTCGCCACTGGAAGATACGAAATCAAGTAGCATAAAATTTCGTGAAAAACTGCTTTATGAATGAAACAAGATCAATATATAATTTACAATATGTAAAAAATATGTTTCTATTATTTTGCTTTGAATATGTGATGTCGGTCTTATTTATAAATTATGAACAATTATTGCAATAATGTAATCAAAATTTATGAAACAAGACTTCATTCCTCCATTAGGGAAATGTGAGGCAAAATGAAATAAAGATAACTTTTCAAAATGAAGGAAAATCAATGTATTAAAACAAAACTTACATATAATCATTATTTTTCATTTTTGGCAATAAATTAGTACCTTCAAAAGAATGTTGAAAACAATACTTTTTTTTTTCTCATGGGGTAAAATTGTAAAATACCAATATTTTTCTACGGCAATATTTTCTATTATGTTTTCTATTTGATTATTAAAGCTATTTTTGCTCAAATGAATGGGAAAATAAAAGAATAAATGAATAGAAAATGAAATAATAAACTAATACATGAATTCGTTAATTTATGTATGAGAAAAATATAAATAAGTGAATGAAAGAGTAAATGATTAATAAAAGTAAGTGAAACAATGAATAAATAAGTAAATAATTAAATGTAGAAATGCAAATGAATGAATAAATAAATAAATAAATTCGTAAGTGATTTCATAAATGACTGAATAAGTGAACAAAGTGAACTACTTCACATTACCCCACCCACTTTTCCCCGCATGCATTACATTAACTGTTCAAAATACTTAAAATAAAAATAAGCTTAATATTAAATAAATAAATACTGCACCAAATATTAGTGGGCCTCAATCAATTTTTAAAATGTTAATAACAAGAAAGTTACCATTTTATATAAGCAAAAATAATTGTTGACTTTTAACAAAATATTACAATATAAGTATCAATTTTTGAAAACTGCCTGTACTATCATATGCTTTGATCTTCAGAGATAACTTTTTTCTGACTAGAATAGAGTACATTTTTGACTATAGATAGTTAAAATATTATCAGATAGGTGGCGCTAAAAACAGAGGAAATATTTCACCATTTCTGTTTGCCCCACATTCCCTTACTACGTTTCCTCTGCCTATAACTTCCAGTCTTTTTGAACTCTTCAAAACTTTTAGCTCTTTTTAACACTCCGTCGGGCGCAATATGTTATAGAACACGATCGGGCGCATTGAGCCTGGGAAACACACTTTGATCTATTGATCTTCTCTACGCATGTTTACATTTTCTTACGAAAAATTTTTCAACTACAAACACCAAAGAAGAGAAATAAAGCAGTTTTTCATGATTTTCGAATGTAACATAAGTTTTTTTGAGAAAATGAACACATTTTTCCATGAACTATTGAGGGGGCGTAGCTAACTAAAGAATTCGAGGTGTGCCTAATAGATCAGTTGCGCCCGACGGAGTGTTAATAGAAATCAAGTACTGAATAGATCGTCACTAAAAAAGACGAATGGGCGTATCTCAACAAAATTGAAAAATGAGTTATGGCCACCACAGAAATGTCCAAATTCAATTTTATAATATGACCAATGGGCGTATCTCTACAATAAATAGTAAAAATGTTACAGTCCCTCACATTGGTGGCAGTTCTCAAGCGATACAGTAAACTGGAAATCTTTAAATCAGTTTTCCGCAAAATACTTGAAAGTGAGATACGCCCATTCGTCTTTTCAGCAACGAGATGTTCCAGAACGTTTTCGTTTTTGCGTTATTTTTACAGAAACAGTCATTTCCGTGTCTGCGTTATAATATAATGCATGTTTTATGACTTTTATAGACTTTTAGGAATTTAAATATCTTTCAGAATAGAGTTCAACAAGATATTAAAAGTTCCATATTTCATTAAAAAACGCATTTTATGCAAGTCGAATGCACCAAAATGTCATCCTCTCACTTGCGTCAACTGTTAGCAAAAAATAAGCAGAAATTATTTCTAAGCAAATAAACAATATGTTTAGATTTTTGTGCCTTCCATTTCCTAACACTGGAAAACATATGCAAAAATGTCATAATATAACTCATGTTTATTGACTTTTACAGATTTTTAGGGATTTAAATATTTTTCTGAATCGCGTTCAACAAGATAGTAAAAGCAAAAATTTTGACATTTCCTTTAAAAATGTATTTTATGCGAGACGAATGTACCAGAATGTCATTCCCTCCTTCCCCACCAATAGCAAAAAATAAGTTTAAAATATTTCTGAACAAATAAACAATATTTTTAGATTTTTGTGTTTTCCATTTCCAAGCATTGGACAATATAAAAAAAAAAAAAACCTTAAAATTTATATATCTATGACCCCCAGTGACTATGTTCCCAGTGAGTTGCGTCCTCCCCTCACAATACTAAATTAAACCCTCAGAATTGAAATAAAAGTTTTTCTAAAAAAGGAAAAGGTTTCATAGTTTATATGGACGCAGACGAACATTGCAGCGTATTTCATCTTTCACTTGTTGAAAATTCGACTCTGGAATCATTTTGAATTCCTCGAACCAGGTAATGTTACATGCAATTTATTATCCTTTAACTTCATTTTCAAAAACTACATAAAATAAAATAATGCTTGAATACTAAATAATCAGAAGTTTCTTTCTCGTCTAAGAATATTTGAATGTGATTAATCTCAGTAATCAATCAGGTCTAATTATTAGAATCAAATTTTAGCGAACTTGTCATTCCCTTAAATATGCATAAAGTAAGAGAATGATGCTTAAATGTTATCTGCTTAAAAAGTTTTCTCTTATTTTAAATACATTTCCTTTATATCTTTCACATTCAAAACTATTTTTATTTATTTGCTTTTTCTGATTTCCATAGTTTTTTTAAATATAAAATACTGAATATTTTTACTGAATGTACACTAGCTTTTTAAAATAAACTACTTGTTTAAATATTTCGAACACTTTACAGGACACACTTTATTTTTACGAAGTCATTGTGTGTATCTATGTAAAATGTTTCAACGGTTTTTATCCTTCTCAATTTTTATGAATTTCTTGAGCTCAAACTGAACAATTTTCATGTGAATGACCCTTTTACATATTATTGCTAAAACTGCTATTTTGGAAAGCCAGGTCATTATACAGCCATTATTTGTGCATAATACTGAATTCCAAGCAAACTAATAGGCATTGTTGCATGTAAATTATATTGTTGCATGCAAATTACAACGATATGATAGGTCACCCTATTTTGATAGAATTAAGTTGTTTTCTAGCATTTTACCATTATCTTGTGAAAAGAAGTGCCTCTGGAGATGAAAACACACAAATCTAATTTTGCAATGACGCAACATCACGGTGGAATCCTCTTTCAGATTACAATAAAGAAATTCCGTTGCTGAAGCGCCTTGCTACTAAACAAATACCCAAGAGTAAAAACATCACCAGTGTTAGTCAAAGGAATTTTCTTCAGCGTCTTTGTTTGAACTGAAATAAAGACATTCCTTTGCTGAAATGTAGAAGAGCGGTACAATACAACACAAGGAGAAGTAAAAATCCACTAAAGTCTGAGAAAATTGAATCTACTTCAGAGAGCCTTTGTTCAGAGAAATGTGAAGAAGTTCATCTTTTAATGCAATTACAAGAGCAATTACTTTTTAATGCTTCTTTTCCACTGTTTAGCAAGTCAGGTTAAATTCAACTTCATAGTGTGTGCAACGTATGTTTCATGAGGAAAAATTACTTTCATTTTAAACAAAAAAATATATAAAATTATGAATTTCAAGAGGTCTTAATTTCTAACGCATGTTAACAGTACATTCTTTTTTTTTCAAACTTCAGGACTGTCTTTAAATTGTTCAATAATAATCATAATTTTTTTAACTTTGTACTTTCTAGTGCATAAAGATACATTAGTTTTTATTTGATAACGGCATGGTATTTAGGACAAAAAAAAAAAAAAAAAAAACAACACACACACAACTTTCTAAATACACTATTGAATTAATTCACGGAAAAGTCGCTACATTGCCCCACTCGTAACAGTCATTTAAAAATAACAATTTCAAAAGATAGTTAAACGAAATTTTTTGTTTAAGAAATTACACATAAGTTTCTAACTTCTGAAGCAACAAAATTTCGTTCAATTCATTTTTGAATCATCACGTTTAATGAAATAGATTAGCTGTTACTTGCCGGAAAAAATGTCCGTTTTTCCGTAAATGGCCTTATTGTGTTCACTATATAAGTCTCTAGGGGAAACGCACGTGTGATTTTAATAAAAACATCACTAAAAAGTCTTTACACGCAACAGTAATATGCACATTTCCCTGCCTTTATTTCGTGGTTAAAGTAAACTTAGTACTCTTTGTTTATGAATGTAGTATTCTTCTTGCTGGAAGAATTAGATAATAGGGAAGAAGAACAATGTATATAATTTTTAACAATATTTCTGATGATGCACAGTAATCACGTGATGTAGTAACTCCCAATTTAATGAGCTGACATTTTACTACAGCTTGAGGCAGGTAAATTCCAATTAATTGTCATTCTTTGGTTTTTCGATTTAACGGCTCTAGTCCTGAATCGAAAAATGTAACCAAATGTGAGAAAAGTCTAACATTCATATTTGTAATTGTTAATGCCACATCACAGCAAAAAAACAGCCGCCCGCCTTGTTTAGTGGTCAGAGGAGTCTGACTGCGGTGATGTGGTCCCGGGTTTGAATCCCGGCTCGGGCATGGATGTACTTTCTCTCTTCTGTCCCTGTCCTTCCTTCATGTAAAGGTATTGTTGTGTTGTGAATGGTTGCCTACCCTATAAACAGATCCTTATGACATATATGTACTCTAGAAGTTGGACTCACCCCCAAATTATGGTACAGTTGGAAAAGTGAAGCCCCAAGTTGCCAGCTCAGCTGGCAAAAAACAGCAACAGTAACAAAAAAGAAAAAAAAAAAGGAAAGGGAAACATAAACAAATAAAAAGTCTTCCGAAAAAAAGGGGGAGGGGGACAATTACATAAACAGTAAAATCTCGTTTATCCGGACTAACTGGGACCAGCGGCAATTCGGAGAATCGAAATCCGATTGGCTGTATAATATGGGTAATATAACATAATAAAGCCTTAAATAAAACATTTTAATCATTCATTACTTTAAATAATGTTTTAAAATAAGTTGCACATGATTTTTTACAAGTCAATAAAAAGAATCCAGAACATTTTTCAACGGTCACATTAACGCTTTATTATTAATAGATCTAAATGAAAAGCAAATTATTGGTGCCCTTAGGAGAAAGTCGAGGAATTCCACTCACATGTAGGGCCCAATTAAAATATCAGGAGGCCCTAGACTATATGCTTTTTTTTGGGCCCCTGTGAAGTCAACCCTTACAATTTTAATCTTTGGCTAAAACAGTTTTAGTTATTGGTTTTTTAACAAATGAGCTGTTTGGGGTCCCCTGAAAAGTGGGGGGCGCTTATTCAGTAATCAGGCCCTGCTCACGTGAGAGAAATTTTGCACAAAAACATAATTATATTTTTTCGAGGAAAACTACAAAGCCTTAAGAACAGTTGACAATCAATTTGCGTCGAAGTTTCAGTATTTTATTAACCGTTTATTTAACCACACCTTTGATTGGGCGGTAAATGGTTGAGCAATAGCGCTGAAGGTTTTTATAGAACTTTTATGTATGAAAAAAAGTTACATATGTAGTTGTGTGGTTTGTTCATATCCCTACATAAGTGTTTCACTAGTACACGAGGCTTTATGTAACCACTTCCCACGCACTCTAATCATATACTGAGTACAGAAAAATTACGTTTCGTTATCCATCTCGAATTCTATGCAAAAACAGCAGATATGTCTACATATTCTTTTCGCTCCATCATTATCATTACAGTTGAGATTCATCAATGTGAGCTGATTTCAATAACTTAGCTTCACTACTCACCAGCTTAAGTGAGCGACATTACACTTCATGTCAGACTTAAATGCGATATATCATTGGTGTAAAGAAGCTCTAAATATAAATAAAAGCATAAACTTTGAGCTAAACGTATATATTTAATAGCAGTAAGGAATAAATTACCATTTAAAAATTAGAATGCTCACTTACTTTCAAGTTAGATGTAATAGAATGTTACAATTAAACTAATTACATGAGGCTGAAAAAAATTTCCCTTCCGACAATGACTATATCCTTATTATAAATTTATAATCATATTAGCTATAGTTGGCAGTATCAATTGCAGGTTTTTAACTCTATTCATGGAAATATTTCCGTTAGCGGGATTCTACGAGCTGGGCATCACCCTACATCCCCTGTAGTTACATTTTTAAGATCACAGTTTGAAATTATTATCTGTTTGCGCACAAAATGTAAAAAATGGCTAAAAGTTCGATCCGGACTATGCAAAGATACGGTTTAACGAGGGTCGGATAAGCGAGGTTGTACTGTTACTTTTTTTTTCTATAGAGCGGCATTCAACAAAAAGACTGGCACGACATTTTATTTCTTTCTTTTTCGCTTTAAATGTCTTATATCCTCTTGCCCAATCTATCTTACCCGAACTTTTGCTGTTAATCTTTCGGAGAAGCTTGCCAAGCACGACAATTTAGCAGCTTCTCCGCAAGTGATCCATTTCCTCTGTATTTGCGTTACTTTCAAGGTACTTCGTCGCGGCTCTTAAAGATTAAAAGCTGGAATAGTATTTGTGTAATCGAAAAAGAAACAGCACTCGGAACGAAAATAAAATCCCGTTAAACTATATGGGACATTCTTGAAATGATGCTTCGGAATCGTTGAATTGATTTACTATACCAGGCATATACGCAGCATGATAAAATTCTTTACATACTTATAACAATTCACACTAAAAAATTCGGATACATAAAAATCTAATCAGGTAAATAACATTTACTTTCAGCCAATATTCGGAAGCCAACTGCAATAACATAAAACTCCGTAGAAACAGGGCCATAACTAGAAAATAATTTCGGGGAAGATTTTAAAAACTTTCTTGCGGAGCTTTGCGCTATTTGTGCAAATGTTCAAGTCGTCGGGTTATCTATTATGAAAGCGTTTTATGCAGTTAATATGCATATGAAAGACATTTCAGTTTCGGAACAATATTTTTGGAAAATTTTAAATGTAAATGAACATTTAAATGTCAAACCGAGCTTTTCGGGGAGGGGGGTGAACCCTAAGAACCCCCCTCCTTGTATACAGCCCTGCGTAAAAACATTCAATATTGAGTTTAAAGGGACACAGGAGCATTTCGTTTGCTCACTTGATTGATAAGTTAAGATGAGAATAATGCATCACGCTTCAATGTAGGTAGGGGAGAGGGTGACATGTGATGTGAACACGGATTATTTTCAAAACATATCGCCAATTTCACACAAAAATTGTTAATATGTTTTGACTCATGCTAAGCATTCGCACTCAACAGAAGGTATTCAAAAATCCGGTTTCTTAAGTTTGCTTTCTTTTTTGAATACCAACAAGAATGTAACTTGTCTCTTTATTTTCCGTTAATTTGCACTATAATTTTATTTAAAAGGGTGTCTGACAGGATTTTTCTGATTTCAATGCAACAATATAATTGTGGTTTAGAATCCTACCACCAGTGAGTAACGATTTTATATTCATATAAATTTGGATCAAAATTCAACTGAGGGACAGTACTCATTCAAAAACTATATTTTCTGGCCGATATGAGGATCAAACCTATCACTTTCGTATTATTAGTAGGACGCTCTTACCAATTAAGTTAGTGGGTTTGAGCTTAGAATGCTATAAACTTAAGAAATGCGTCATAAAGCAAACAATGTATAGATACAGATGATGTTAAGGGATTTGTAGTCACTATGGGAAGTTGTACAGCATAGTATCAAACAGAAGAATTATACAAATACAAATAAAACTTACACATACCCTATACATTATCCTCACAGTTTAGTTCAAGTTCGGTAGCATATTCCGACCTGCAAAGTACATTGAAGTATACTATAAAAATTCAATCCTCATTTTATACATCAAATTCAGCAGAATGACTTTGAGGGCACACTGCTTGTAATATTCACGCAAATACACACACAATCCTCCCATAGTTGAAACACTTTTATTATTACATCATTCCTTTGGGCTACTGCTGTACCATCATTTCCAAGCAAAATTCTCATCTGTTAGATTTTGCATAAATTTCCTATACTATCTTTTATTCAATTCTAATTTTTTCGTTCGAGCAAAATTAGATTATACAGATTATTCTTATGCATGCTTCTTTTGCAAAAATAAGTTTACTACGGAACACCAGCACGACCAGAATCTTCCATATGAATGCGAGGGGGTGGGGTTTAGGTCATAATGAGCCAGAATTTCTTTTGTTTCGATGTACAATACTGTAATTTCAAATAGAATATCAACCAAGCTTTTTAAGTAAAACAAAGTATTTTGCACCTTTGTACTTCTTGTAACTATTATATGACACAAATTTGTCCACTAAAAATTTTGCAAACAATTTTCTTTTGAAAAACAATTTAAGAAATGCAAATCAATAATAGAAGCGGCTGAATAGTAGTTCCTGCATTTACTTCTTTTATAACTTAGAATATCATGAGTCATCTTATTACTATTGAAGAGCATGTCTGCACTCATCACATCTACCACAAATATTTTGTTTGCACAAGTGTATCTACATCTTTCTTAAGCTTAAGAAACATATATAAAAAATTCTAAATTAAATATTAACATCTTTAAAAAATTAATCAACTTACCTGATTATTCATATAACGATCTGCAGTTAACAGTTTTAGGTCATTAGTTGGTTGAAATTATCGTTTCACTTGAAGGCAGTGATAAAACTAAACAAAAACAGAACACCTGCTAAAACAAAGGCATTGCCACTGCAACTATTAAAAAATTGGGCAATTTTTCTGAAAATTAAATAGAGGTAGGACTAGTACCGACACCTATTGAGAATTTTTCAAATTTCTTTCAAATTCAAGTAATTTATTTAAAAACATATCATCTTCCTGTTCTTGTGTATACCGCATAATGATTTTAGGAGCCCTTCAGTTAAGGTTATATCTGAAAAGGGTAGCAATAATTCATGATAATTTTCTTAGAAGTGCAAAAGCAGTATGTGTAAAAACCCTTCATGAACGTTTGTTACAACTTATTTTTTTTAAACTCATAATTTGGTTTATGAATTTTAATTTACGATGAAGTTGTCATTCTAACACACAACAGAAGTTGTGTGTGCCACCATTAACAGAATTTTCAGCAAGATCTAGCAAATAACGGAAGAAAATATTCAGATGGATCTTTTCATTGATCCTTGGACTTAAAATCACTTTTCAAACATATAAATAAAAACAGAAAAAAGATCCCGCGGTACAGTGGTTAGAAATGAAGCTTAAGTGCGCTGACATCTCAGATTCGAACCTGGATTAGGGAGTTGTTGTCCTGAGGCAAAGTTTTTTTTTTTTTTTTTTTTTTTTTTTTTTTTTGCCGTGGTAGCCCGATTGGTAGAGTGTCGGATTCGGGGCCGGAGGGTCCTGAGTTCGAACCTCGATGGTCGAAGACCCACCGTCGTCATTAAAGGGGACTGGGCGACGTTAAATATGCTCGTGGTCTCAATGTCCTCCAAGTGAAACGATACCTCTGGGGGTGCTAGCACCAGGTAGCTATTAGCTCCTGGACTAGTTCTAAATTCTCATTAACTGTTCGATCCGGTGATGGTGCTGCCATCTATCGGTATATAAAATAATGGAGGCAAGGCACTTAGTATGCAGTCCTCGACATAAATACAGTTGAAGTCAGTTGTGACTCTGAATAGGGATAGGGATTTTTAAGGGGAATGTTTGGAACAAGTATAGTATGCAATTAAAAATTAGGTTTTTGCAAGATGCATCAGTGAATTAACAGTTTAAAGCATTAAGGCAGCTTTAATTCAGGAAGTTATTCTGAGCATCACTGCCGTTGCCTAAATTCTGCTACATGTTGAAAGTACTCTCATTGAGACAAACGAATAATTAAAAAAAAGCAAGGAAATACTTTTATTACCATTTCTTTGAATAAAAAATAGTTGAATCAACGATAAAACAAGAGAATTTTACGTACGAATATTGATTATCATTTTAAAATGCATTATTACCGTGCACAATTTAAAAATTGTCGTCGACAATTTTTTAATCATGGGTTATTGCTATTGCGTTTGACTACAAGATCACAAGTTATTAGCATTATTTAAATGTTTTCAGTCATTGAAAGGCGAAAATTCGTACCAGAATTTTCAGTCGTTGATGTTTCGTTTCAACTCAGTTAAACCAATGTTAGAACATGTTTGTTTTTAAGGGTCGTACTCTTAGCACATTTTCTAAGGTGACTAATATTTCTTATTTCTGATTTTAACGACAGGTTATTTGCATTAGTTCGGCGATGGGGAATTATTGAGCAAAATAAATAAATAAGAAGAGAGGAAGAAAATTAAAATCAAGTCTTTCGAATCTCAGGATATGTTTCGTTATGAAACTTGTCAGTAATTCAATACTGTAACCATGATCATTTTTTAATACGCAACTTAGACTGACTTTAGGATTTGACCCTATTTCAAAATTACTGAATAAACTCGGATATCTTTGCCTCAACTCTGTTTCTTTTGGGTATCAAATGAAAAATAATTAGGGGTTTAAACTCAAATGAGAAGTATTTTTGTTAAACGAACCATTTTATTTAATGTTCAGTGTACCATTAATGAAAGGACAAAAAGAGACTTTTGTCGTATTACAGTAAGTGGGAAAAGAGTTTTTTGCATTGTATCGTTACTAATACAGAAATGTTTGTGTGTGAAGGAACTAAATAATAATATACATAGTGCACATGGGAAAATTATACTCACTCATTATACTTTATATTTAGTAATTTGTATGATGGATTTTCTTTTGAGAATTTATAGTTGATTCACTAAAAAAACTCTAGCAAAAATTATATTGAATCTAACGCATGTAATAATGCTGTGATTTAAAAAAAAAATTGTCAGTTTACCTGAATTCGAGCCAGTTTCAAGAAATTTTAATAACACCAAAGCGGAAAACTAGAAATTTTGATGCTAAAAATTTAACTGGTATAGTAACGATCATGGCATTGGAACAAGAATATTAAGTACGTTATTAATATTTTCACATTTTCTGTTTCACATGTACCTACTTTCATTCATTTAACACGAATTTTGATTCCTTTAACCCAAACTATTGTTTTCCATTTAACGACATTGTCACGGCAATTTCATATTAATTGCGTACTTTCATTCGTTTTCTTTTTCTTGTAATACATTGACTTTTTAAAAGAAAATACCCCAATAAAAAGAAAAACACTTCTATTTCTGGGAAAAATAAATAAATTATCTAACATTAGTTGTAACGAGGAACATTAAAACTTGACTTAAACGGAAAAAAAAGGCAGGAAGTGAAAGTCGAATTTAAGTCATAATTTTCACTTGATATTATTGGCCTGTTCACATGATTCGTTTGCGTTTCGATGGGCTGCATTAAAGCTATCAATTGGTTAGATATAATGCGCTCATCACATGCTTTCAGTCATTTCGTATGTCGCTTGCTGAACCTTATCGTAATCGCATTGTAAACGCAGCATGAGGGCCGTGGTAGCCCGATCGGTAGAGTGTCGGATTCGGAGCCGGAGGGTCCTGGGTTCGAACCTCGATGGTCGAAGACCCACCGTCGTCATTAAAGGGGTCTGGGCGACGTTAAATATGCTCGTGGTCTCAATGTCCTCCAAGTGAAACGATACCTGTGGGGGTGCTAGCACCAGGTAGTTATTAGCTCCTGAACTAGTTCTAAATTCTCATAAACTGTTCGATCCGGTGATGGTGCTGCCATCTATCGGTATATAAAATAATGGAGGCAAGGCACTTAGTATGCAGTCCTCGACATAAATACAGTTGTAGTCAGTTGTGACTTAGAATAGAATAGAAACGCAGCATGAGAATATTCGAATGTAAAATTACGAGCATCATTTTGTATTTTACAAACGATGTTAGCGCTATGTTACAACCATCAATCGTTTGCATCGATGGTTCGAACGCAGCACAATCGCATCATGTGAACATGCCTCAAACGGGCAAACGTGCGATATCCATACGCGAATCGATCCTTTTTAGTGTGATGAAATTTTCCGTATAACAGAACTGTTGGATGCATTGAGAAGAGATAAAATGGAGGGAGTGAACACTTTCATTCGTGAAGCAAAGACCCCAAGTCACGTGAAGGAGTTAAAAAAAGGATTGGAAAAAATCAGGTTCGCTAGTTTCACTCAAAACGTATCAACCATTCGTCGTTGTTGCGTCACATGACTTGGGTTCTTTGCCGCAGCTTTTTCTAAGCCAATGATTGGACTTGCTCTCGCTATTTACTAATTCTTGCTCTAAGGTTAGATGAAATGAGACGATGTGCCGCGGAGAACTGATTTTAAAATTTGATGAATCTTAATGTTTACTCTTTTTTATCTGATTTTTTTTTTTTTTTGCTTTATCCCTCAGCTAATACCTTTTAGCAATTGCCATAAAATTTTCAAACCTCATAAAATCCTCAAGATCGAGCGAGTCGTTTTCACTGCACTTCTAATCAAGTTTTCTTTAATAGTAAAACTAAACTTTAAAACTTTGCATCCGAGGTTTCAATTTCATTACACTTCTAAAGACTTTTGAGATATTATATTGAACACTTAGAAAGAAATTAAGCCAAAAACGGTCAAAATAAATTCTTCCGGCAGTTTTATGACAAGAAAAAAACAATTAAATTAGTTTTTTATTTGATATGCAGTTTTTCTCGTCCCAATGTTACTACATGTACTACTTAGTATAAAATTAAATGAAAAAATATTTTACTTAAAATAAAAACGCACAAACTTTTATTTCGTGATAAAATTACTATAATGATTGCACCTTTTACAAAAACTATCGAAAATCGGGAAAGTCCACGCATATATTAAATTAATTATTCTTCAAGGAAAAATTAGCTAACATACAGCTTAGAAAATACAGTCACATGCATTTAAGCATGCATAAAAGTGACTGTAAAGCAAACCATGATCATTGGAAAACCGGTTAAAAAATTGCTTGTTTAATTTCAAACAGTAGTGTTTATCAATGTTTAACGTCTCGTTGTAAAAAATGCGTAAGTATTTATAAGCATTATGTAAATATGAGTGTGTATAAGTGAAATACGTAAGATGTAATAATGATAATTTAATTATTCTAAAAAAATCAAGGGGACCAGAAAGTAAAGACTTTATTTTAAAGAATTTCTTTTTAGAGTTTTTTATTAATTATTCAATTACCCTCGTTATCAACAGCCTTTTGTCATCTAGTACGCAAATTTTCAATCCTAGATTGATTTAAAATCAGTTGGTTTCTGGAGCAAAATATCTGGAGATGACATCGTTTACACAAGCCAAATTTTCAAGTTTTTGTCTCATAGGAAGTGTTTTAGCAATTGGAAGATAGGGAAATCAGATGGTGCAATATCTGGCAAGAATATTTCCACTCTTATCACCAGAAAAGGAGTGATCCTGAAACATGATAATGCATGACCACACCGCTCAAGGCGAACAATTTCGAAATTAATGAGTTGTAGTGGGCTGCTTCTCCTATCGTACTCACCTGACATTGCACCATCTGATTTCCCTTTATTCTGACCTGTATGTGACAAACTACTTGAAAATTTGTCCGATAGCCTGACTGCAATTTCCAGATATTTTGCAAAAAAAAACCCGATTAATTTCTATTTATCCAGGATTGAAAATTTGTGCTCTACACGGCAAAGAGTTGTTGATAACGTGTTTAATTCCATTATTGATTACAAATAAAACTTTTAAAACTTTATTTTTTGTTGAAAAAAAATGACACGACTTTCCTGTGTGTCCCCCCCTAATGCATGTGAATCTAACCTTTTTTTAACATTTGTTTCGGCTTTTATTTCATTCATTCATTTTCTTAGTGAACGTATAATCTTCTTTACTCGCTAAACTACTTTTTCATAACTTTTTTATGCTAACCCTGACATTTAGAGAGCATAAAATATGAGGTCAAAAAAGTTACAATAATCAGATTACTCACAAAACATAGCGATGCTTGTCTAAACTTACCAGAAACAGTGGATCGTTTCAAGTGGATATTAACTTTGTGAAGGAGGGGGAGGGAAGTTTTTCGAACCTGTCATCAAAGGAGTTAACGCTGTCATCAAATTTCAATTCTTTATAACAATGTTTCGTAGAGCACTTATAATTGATTTACAGCTCTGTCAATCATTGCTAGCAAGAGCTATTAAAACGGGTATTATTCTCCAAGAGTTGGTAACTGACAACAATATGATGACTGTTGATATTTATATCTTTTGACGATATCTTGATGGGGAACTGTGAAAGAGCAACTGAAAGGCTATAGAGTTACTTTTCTTTGTGTGAAAGAGTGATTTTTTAAATACTGTACTCGCAAAAAATGTGACAAAATGGTAACAAGTTTAAAATTTGAAAAATGCGCTGTGAAGTTGTATACATTTGCGTTGTGGCCTCTGTTATTATTTGTAAAAAAACATCGCTTCAAATTATAAAGCTGTTTTCATGCAGTAGAGTAGCTTGTAGAGAGAGGCTCGTAGAGTATTTTAAAAAAATCAAATCCAAATTATGTCAAAAACGTAAATCAATCATACCAAAAATTTAACTATTTTTTTTCAGTTGGTATCCCCGAATCATCATCCCCGAAAGGTAATGAAAAACTTGTAGCAAAATTGAGCAATTTTGCTTCGAGACACTCGTTTAGTTTTTCCTCAATTTTCAAATGAAATTCTTGTGAAAATCTAGTCTACATTTCCAATCCGCTGAGAAGCTTCCAGTTCAAAATGAATGCATTTGGTATTAGAGGGGTGAGAAAAGAAGGTTTGAAATTAAAATAATGAAGGTTAATGAAGGTTAAAATTGATTGACGTAGGGTCAATTAAAGCACTTCTTATATTTCAACCCAGTTATAAATGAGATTTTAACTGTGCCATATAGTAAATTTATCCATAGTTTGCCAAGGGGTTTCGAGTCATGTTTCTTGTGAACAAATCAACAAAGTTTTTCTTAATGAAAGAAATGCTGCTCAAAGGGGTAGAAACGATGGAAGCGAAAGAACTTGCATAAAGCAGTGCCAATTACTGGGGACAATAAGCCTCATGGGTATGTGAAGTAAATATAGAGCTCGTAAAATCTGGCACAATGTAGAGCACAAAAGAATTAAAGTCAATTTTGAAACTTTAATAGACGAAAGATTTACAGCTGATTTTATCGAGTGTACCAACTTACATTTTGTAACGATACACGAAAGAGCTTGCGAAATTGAACAATCTAACTTCGAGGCACTCGTTGAGTTTTTCCTCAATTTTTAAATGAAATTCTTGTGAAAATCTAGTCTACATTTCCAATCCGCTGAGAAGCTTCCAGTTCAAAAGGAATGCATTTGTTATTAGAGGGGTGACAAAAGACGGTTTGTGCTGCGATAAAAAATATTTACGTAGGGTCAATTTAAGAACTTCTTATCTTTCAACCCAGTAATGAATGAGATCGTCCAAGGTAAAGTATCTAGTTATTTGATCCACACCATGCATTTTAATGCAATTAATTATTTTTCAGCGGTCTCTACCCATGCAGCTCACAGACGATAATAGTGACCCGTCTGAAAAATTAAGAGGAAAAACTAAAATAATTATTGATTGAAAGTCTGAATTAAGCAAGGACGGATACAAGGGAGGGGCGATGGGGGCGATCGCCCCTCCCTTGAGGGACCTTCCTCCTGTAATTTTTCGAAAATGAAGTTCAAAAAACGCAAATTTAGACGAGTTTCATTAATGTTAGTATAAGGGAGGTTTAGGTTTGGACCCTATCTCTGACGTGTTTCAGAATTCAAGTCCAAAGCCTTTGTGATCAATATTTTTAAATCATTATGCATAATAAAAATTAAGTAATAAAAATAAATCGCCCCTCCCTTGAAAACTTTCTGCATCCGCCCTTGGAATTAAATGCCTTTTTTGTCACAATACTGGTACAATGTTTCCTCTCAGCACGTGGTGGCATATAAACGGTATAATCAATAGTGGCATGTCTTAAACTTTTTCCAATTTAAAAGAAAAATTTGCAAACTTTAATTATGCATTCGTAATATAGACTTCAAAAACCTATCAGTAGTCGTATTGTATCACATCACTACGCGTTCCACTGTACTGCAGTCTAAGCGCATAAATCAGTTGAAATTAGTATAACTAAAAATTAAAATAAAATTCTAATACTGATTTTTAGCTTATTTACTTTGATGTGCTACTATTGCCCCCCCGGTGAGCGATATGCGAGAATTTTTATTGTGAATTTGAATTTTAATTGTGTTATTCTTGATAAAACATACCAGTGGTGTTTTGTCTGCCGTTGATAAAAATACGTTTGACCTTGGAAGAGTGCTTTAATGTTTGGGTAGAAAGGAGAGAAAATCTTGCAGTGACACAACCAGGGCTGTGGAGTCGGAGTCGGGCTGATTTTGAGGTAAAGGCGTCGGAGTCGTTAGCAAAATGCCGACTCCGACTCCGGGCTTCTTTATTTCTTCCATTTTCACTGAATGTCCTTGCATTTTTTTAAAACTGACTACCAATTGTTTCCATCACATGTATAAAAAAGCTACAAATGAGAAAATAACTGCCATTATGGCAATCAGCTGGATTGAGTGCTTACTGAACTTTCTGTATCCACCCCCTGGTTTGCTAGCTTTTTAACTTAACTAATAGCAACTGTCAGCAAACGATTTTGCTGCCTAACATTTTCAAGTAATCACTTTTAAATAAAAATACAAATATAGTATTTTGTTCGATCTCAGTTATAAAATAGTAACAGAAACGTAACAATTTAGTAAGTCGAGGGTCGTTGCTCAGTGGGAAATTTCTGAGAGTGTTCGACAAATTCAAATAAGTTCTGGCGCGAAAGTACGAATCCAAAAGATCCGATGAAATATATCTAATTTTTTTTTAAAGACTATTTCTATAAAGCTTGGTTCTAACTAAAAAGTATGGAAACAAAATAAGTGTAAACGATTTCTTGGTTACAACACTCAATAACTGCAATTAGTCTTAAAATCTTCATACTAAGGTTAATTCTAAAGCAGCCAATAAAATTTAAATTGAAAATTTAGCGAAAAAGAAATATAGGTATAGTAAAAGCTATTCGTACAAAGCTGTATACCGCCTCATTTTGTGTAAAATTTGCTCCTGACGTATATGTACCCGGCCTCTCCCCGCAATGTAGTGCCCTACTTTCGTTGAAATTTTATTGATGAAATATAATTTAAAATATATTGGGGAAAATTTTCAGAATCAAAGTATTTCTATTTTTTATAAACTCTGAAATTAACTTGGGGTGTCACCCTACCAGATGGGTGTCACCCGGGGCATCCCCCCCCTTTCAAGAACTTAGACTTAGAAAAAAAGCTTTTTTTTCTTTCAGGTTGCAGCTTTCAAAAATTGAAAGCACACGATTTGATCAATATGTATCTGTTAAACATTAAAAGGGGGCAAATTACAAGTAATCCTTTTAAAGTATCGAAAAACAAAATGGTATTTTTAAGCCATCTCACTTTTAAACTCGTAACTATTGGAAAATTTGATTTTTAAATTGAATTTCTAACGCTGTATGCATCTTAGGTTTGCAATAAAAATACAAAATTTTCAAACAAAGGAATTAATATTTCAGTTTCTGTTTAGAGGTTTTTCCCCGTTCCCCTGAAGGAGGGGGTGGGGTTTGAAAAAATACAATAAAATAAGAATTAAAAAAATCCGGAGTCGGACGTTTCAAAATTCAGGAGTCGCAGTCGACCATTTCCCTTCCGACTCCGCAGACCTGGACACAACGTCAAAACCCTTATTGGCTACATAAGCCAACAAATGGATTTGTTTAAACCCAGGCATCAAAATTTAAATTATCAGAACCAACATTTTAAGTACGCTGCAATTTGTCATTTTCTAAATTATTATAATTAGTGCTCGTTGTTTTAGGGTGGATTTTTTTTTTCATTTCTGAACAAACGCTAAACAATGTGGTAAAATCCTGCTTACTAATATTTTGTACTGGCTACTTTCCACTTTGTACACTCTGGCTCTTATAATATTACTTCCCATGGCCGAAGGATTACAGGATTCCATTCAGAGGCACCAAAGGCCTAGGCGGAAGCCGGCCTTTTGTCAGTTTTCTCACCCTGGTCCCCCTCCTACCAGAAAAATTTATAAAGTTTGTACTACTAATATTTTGTACTGACTACTTTCCACTTTGTACACTCTGGCTCTTATAATATTACTTCCCATGGCCGAAGGATTACAGGATTCCATTCAGAGGCACCAAAGGCCTAGGCGGAAGCCGGTCATTTGTCAGTTTTGTCACCCTGCCCCCCCCCCCCCCACTAGAAAAAATTATTAAGTTTGTACTACTCCGATTCTGAGGCCATTAATTTCCGATTTGGCCGACATCTAAACTCGTCGGCGCTCTGATTCCATTTGTGACAGTGAGAAGCAAAGGGATGTAAGTGGACATTTTCAAGTTTTGAGTAAAACGCGTTTAAAGATTGGCTCCTAGGTAGGCTTTCATTGAAATTTTTTTCTAAATCATGCTATACAGCAGCACCTACCAGGGCTACTAGTACCATCTCTTGCCCCAAAACAGAGAAGAGGTTCAACTGCCATGTGTACTGGTTATCTCCAAATTTTTTGTTTTGTCACTTACATCCCTTTGCGTCTCACTGCCTCATTTGTTAAAAATGTGGTAAAGAAAGCCGGTTAGTGGTTTAGCCAGTAAAAGTTATTGGGGTTGTCTCAAAATAATATTTTCCTACCCAACCATAAATGAACTAACTTGAAGCTAAACCTTTGACAAGGCCGATCATCTACTTATTTTTGGCTATACATACCAAGACGAGATTGCATAGGATTTAAAAAGAGATGATTAACATATTAAAATAATACAGATAAAAAAAATTCCTAACCACGAGAACATGATCTGCTGGAGTTCTACACGGATTCGTAAAACCGATGTCTTTTTCGCGAGTCGATATTCTTCCGAGCACGTGGTGAAAAGCTCTACTGTCTGTGCCTTTGGGCAGCTTTAAGCGAGTTGGAAAACTATAAGCGGGATAAAAAGTTCGAAATTTATTACGGCTAACATAACACTGTCCTTAAATGCACATTAGCAGTATGAAATACAAGATATTTGAATCACAAGAACGTAATGAATTATTTTCATAATAAATAAAGTCGAAAAACTTTTAGTTTATTTGTCTTCTGAAACTTTCTTTTTTCCTCCTGTCTTAGAAGCTCAAATTGTTCTGCGTTGATAGTGAAATTCATATTTCTGATGCTTTTACTTCAGGAAATCTGAATAGTTATCAGATTTCCAGATCACATCATTGACATCAAACTGAATGGTAATATGACTTTGATTACAAAATCCTTTTTTCTTAAGCTAGTTGATTCTTATAAGAAAGAACTTAAATTTTCTCCTTCTCTACTTTTCAAAAAGTAGGTATCTTATTTCTAATACTGTCATTATAATCAATAACTTTTGGTAAACATAATGATCCTTTTGTCAAAAATTCTTTTTAAAGACTAACACAGGAAATCAAATTGCTGCCATGACAAAAGCTCTTTCATGAATTGTAACAAAATGTAAGTTGGTACACTCGATAAAATCAGCTGTAAATCTTTCATCTATTAAAGTTTCAAAATTGACTTTAATTTTTTTGTGCTCTACATTGTGCCAGATTTTACGAGCTCTATATTTACTTCACATACCCATGAGGCTTATTGTCCCCAGTAATTGGCACTGCTTTATGCAAGTTCTTTCGCTTTCATCGTTTCTACCCTTTTGAGCAGCATTTCTTTCATTAAGAAAAACTGTTCATTTGTTCACAAGAAACATGACTCGAAACCCCTTGGCAAAATATGGATTAATTTACTATACGGCACAGTTAAAATCTCATTTATAACTGGGTTGAAATATAAGAAGTGATTTAGTAATATAATGAAATATAAGAGTAGATTTTACGTAGGGGCTTTAATAGACCCTACGTGAATCATTTTTATCGCAACACAAACCTTCTTTTCTCACCCCTCTTATAACAAATGCATTAGTTTTAGACTGGAAGCTTCTCATTGGCTTGGAAGTGTAGACTAGATTTAATGTTACAAGAATTTCATTTTAAAATTGCGGAAAAACTCAACTAGTGCCTCGAAGTTAAATTGTTCAATTTCGCAACAAGCTTCAACAACGCACAACAGCACCATAGGAAAAATAATGATTCGTGTACAACATGTCTCGCGCATGTACATTATCTATTGATCTTCTGATTAATTACTTTGAAAAACTGATCTGTATGTAACTCAAATGATTAGAGCGATCTGGAACTCAAGCGCTGAGAAGATGAGATTGATTTGTGAATAAATTAGTAAAAATGTTAATCTGCAAAAAAAGAAAAAGTTAATCGCATGGAGCTTCCCCCCCCCCTCCTATTTTAATCAAAACATTTTGAAAACCTGCAATATGAAAATTTCATGCCCGCACTGCCAGGGGCGACCCGATCGGAGGTCACGGGAGGTCACAGTGACCTCCACTAAACTTTCTTATTCGGCAAATTTCGCTGACGATTCGGCAAATTGGGAAATAATATTGCAACATATTCTTTTCTCTTTTAAGGATTTCTTTAATGATGCCCAATGTTCCTTCTCATTAGATGTTATCTATGCATTACATGTGTGCAAACTCGTATTTTATCATTCGGTAAAATTAGAATTTCATTCGGCAAATTGAGAATATCCCCCCCTCTCACAAATTTTAGTTCGGAGCGTCCCAGCGCACTGCTTATATCAAGCTCATCGTACAATGAAAATTACGCACCTTACGGTAGTAAGTCAGATGTTTCTACATTATCGCGGAAGTTTAAGTTACGAAACTGATGGGTTGATAGAAAAAGAGATACCGTAGCTCATTCATACAAAGATAAGAGCTCGGATATTCCAAGCAAAAATCGCCAAACAGTAGCTCTGGGAGCCAACTCAATGTAGCATAAAGCGCTTTAAAAAAACTCCCCTGCAGAAAAAAAAAAAAAAAAAAAAAAAAAAACGAAACTTCATATAGCGGGAGACTTTTTTTTTTCTTCTCTCAACCCACTGCTCTCCCCAAGATCTCACCAGGGAGGTTAAAAAATGAATGGCCTACGTAAGAGATGCGAAATTCTATCTCGTGGTGCTAGGGGAAAAGACTGCGACAGATCAGCAGGCACTTTGTCTTTTTTCCTGCGTCGTACAGGAAATGACCCCAGCGAATTAAGGTCAACACCCGCAACTCACAAATGGTCGCGAAACTTAAGGTATCGAGGTGGTGGCGGGGGTGGACTTGTATGCCTCCCTTGCGGTTTCGGGAGATGATACCATCAAGGACACTATACGTTCTGCAGTTAAATTTGCAGAGCTACTGAATCCAGAAATACAACTCATTGTATACTACACAGTGTACTAATATGTACAAAACACTACAATATGTAATACACAGCCTTTCCCCCACAATAAATAAATAAAAATAAATAAATAAATAAACACGTGACAGAAAACAGACATTTATCCAGAATATTAGAGTATAAAGGCAGTGACGTAGCCAGAAACAAAACTTCGGAGGTTTGTAAAAATAAATTTATGAGAGGTCCAAATATTCCATCTTACGAGGGAATCACACGAATAGTGTTATGTTGAAAATTGTTTCAATAGGTAGCAATCGAAAAAACATCTTAAGACAAATTTTTGGCACAAAATTTATTTGCTCGCATCCGCAAGTTATCGAAATATAAGGTCATAAAATCAGTTGAAGTTTTAAGAAAATACTTGGCGCGAAATTGATCACGTAATTTCCCCGTCTGTATCCATTTACTAATCGCATGAAAGATGTCTTTTATTACCGACTGAAACTTGCGAAATTTGGGAACATTTCTTAACATTTCGGACTTTAAGACTTCATAATTCGATAACGGGAACACGAAGGCAAATAATTTATGCATCCAGAAACATGTTTTACAATGCTCTTTTGATTGCTACTTATTTTTTTTTTTTGTTATTACACTATCATGTGATTTCCTGGTCAGTTACTCCCCAGGCACCAGTCAAACTGCAAATTGACAACTCTTTCATAGTGCACATTAGTTGTTCAAAGAATTGGCACTTTACGACGCATAGTGATGGAAAACAAAAATCAAATGCACTTTTAGAATGTGATGGGGTCGTGGTAGCCTGATCGGTAAGGCATTGGACTCGGGGCCGGAGGGTCTCGGGTTCGTTCCTCACTGGTCGAAGACCCACCGTCGTCATTAATGGTGACTGGGCGACGTTAAATATGCTCGTGGTCACAATGTCCTCCAAGTGAAACGATACCTCTGAGGGTGCCAGACTAGGAAGTTATTCGGCTCCTGGCCTGGTTCTAAATTGTCTCTCGAACTGTCCATAGATGGCACCACCATCTATTGTGTTGTCTTTGTGCTGTCCTGGAAAAACAAAATCCTGGAAACATTGTGGATTAATAGAGGTATAAGCTTCCCTAGCGGAATAGCAAAAACCTCAATCTGTGTGTGAGAAAGAAAGAAAGAATGTGATGAATGAGTAGGAATAGTAGCAATTGACTATTGCTACTACAGTCAAATAACGTTTTAAGAAAGTCCAAGAGATGAGCAAAATCATTTCACTGTAACGAAATTTCGTCATAACATTACGAATGTTAACTTCGTTCCCATGTAATTGGATTATAGGAATACCAAGACCTTTGCTAAAATTGAAGTTTTCGTTGTAACGGACTTCCCTAAAACGGGATTTGACTGTATTCCAGTTTTTAAAAGTCAAACATGCTAACAAATTAGTAAGTAGTGCAAAGTTACTCTGCATGGCTGTAATGAAACCAATTAATGGTATTGCAATTCCCAAATACTGCATAACTAACTTGAAAACATCATTAAAGAAATAAATGTCGTACAAATAGCATTAAAAATATGTATCGCGAGAATAGAAACATTGTAAAAGTAGTGTTTATTTCCACTCATTAAAATCTTATTAATTTCTCTTAAGATCTTTATCAATAGTCGTCTTCGTGTCTTCTACATAACTCATTAGGGAAGCTGAAGATTTGACCTCGCTGTTTTCTTTCTCACTCACTTGAAACCATTCCTTGAGCAATGCAGTTCGTTGGGTCGAGAATTATTAAAAGGGAAGTTTTAGCTAAGTAAAATTGAAATTAACAGCACAAATGCTTAATGCCACATTTATTGCAGTTCGAAACAAATACTTTTTTAAAAACTCGTTTTGCTGATTGCTTTCAAACAATTTAACTTCTTTCTCAGATTTCAATTTATAGGTAATTTGATGTTAAATCAACCACTAAAGTAACACTTTTGCTCCTTATTGTCTCAGATTTTTCATTATATTTTGTTGCGATTTTTTCCCCAAGAAGAATATGGCTATTTCACTCTTATATATAAACTCTTCTGTTCTAGTCACAGAGATAGAATTTAATAGGAGCCTGCGCTAGGGTTATATTTTGGCTGTATACGTGAAAACAGTTTTGACCACTACTTCTCGTAGGAGCAACGGTCTGAAGTGCGCAAACTTAGTCTAATAATTTGGCCAGCACTCTAAGACTGTTTTAAAAGCAAATTTTTTATTGATTACATAACTATAGACACATTAACGAACAGTGAAATAATTACCTAATATTTAGTACGCATTCCCTTGTTCTTGATGAGCATTTTAAGTCATTTTGGCGTACTTTTCACAAGTTTTACACCATTTCTTAACTTTTTAAAAAAAGAGGTAAAAAATTGTTTTTACTCACTATTATATGAGCCGCTCAGAAGCCAATGCGGTTAAGTCCAAAACACAAAAATGGAGAAAATTAATGTTTTTTGATACATTAGTTTTTAAAATTCTTGGTTTATTAATTTAATTAGAAAAGTGTATAAAATCTTTTTTCGAAATGTAAACTCTGCAAAAAAACAAGATATGTACAGGATGTATAAATAAAAACGTAAGTATTTATTGAATTAATGACAGCATCTTAAAAATTTTAGGACTTATACCTTTTGGCTGCTGAAAAAGATAAGAAAATTATGTAAAAATAATAAAATAACATTTATTGTGTCATAAGTTTTATGTTTATACATCATAACAAACACCATCTTCTTCCGAGTTATTAAAATGTAAATCTTGATCTCCGTGTGTTGTCCTTAATGTCCTGTAAAAGTCGTGTTTAATTGGAGGTATATACATCAATAAACACATGATGTCTTTTTTTTTTGTTTCTCTTGAAATTGTTCTGCCATTAGGATATAATATAGGTTGAGTTATATATTTTAAATTTACTGGCCTACCTATTTTTGCTTATCAATTTATATTATTTTTTTATATCAATTACATGAAAGGTATCATCCTCGTCAAAATTATGTTTGAACTTAATGCTGCTTGGGTTTATTACTTGGGTTGGGGTAACTTAATTGCTACCTTTTCAATTTTATCCATTTCATATTAAGCCAATTGACTGTTAGTTCACTTGTTGATTTTTTTCTGTTGATAACAGCTTCTTCCAGTGGTTTTGTGGAACGAAATTCTTGTGGATTAATTTCGACAACTCTGAAAGGGTTCTTTCTTTTACTATTTTGTATTATATGATACCAGTCACTAGGGTTATAAATATTCGGAATTTTTTTTGCATAAGCTTCTATAACTGCAAAATCAGCAGCATTGGGCAAATGACTGTTGCACGCTTAATAAAAATTTAAGATCAATTGATTCAGCTTTTATATCTTCACTCTGAACCAATTTCAGTAAACTTAACACAGTTTTTATATTTCGATTCTGTCCTGAACATAAATCTGAATACATTACAATTTTGTGGTAATTCTTTGTGTACAATTTAATGTGTTTAGTTAAACACGATGGCTCTTCTTATGAACCCCGCGATGCTTGGGCTATAGGCCAAACATACATGTAGCCCTCGTTAGTCTTTAAACCATGGCAACCAAGATTGTATACATATAAGTTTCTCTTGTAATAAGCCACTGATGTGCATAGTTTCGGAAATGGTTAATGCTTTTTCTAAATCAAAACTAAACACATATATTCGTAATAGTATATATATACACGTATATATATACTATTACGGGTAATTTCTGCATTTCGCAAGGATTTGTCATGTTCAACATCAGCTGCATTTTTTTCTTCATCTATTGTATACTGTTTTTTTATCACCAAATAAACAAATTTTGCACAAGTATCTTTTGAAGGTTGCTAAAAATGTAAGTTAAATTTTGTCGAAAATATATCTAGAGTGCTCGGGAAAAAGAGTATAAGTCAAAAATTGAGTAAAATCAGGTTATTTCATATTTATACTATATGGACCTTATCTTTCATTGCGGTTCAGATAGTAAATGTCAATTCGTTTTAATTCTTTGTGAAAGCAATATAGTATAAAGCAGGTAAGTCATTTTTGCTAAAGGGAAAAAGAGTATAAGTCGAACTGTACTGTTAAGAGCATTCATCCGTATTTTTGACTTATACTCTTTTGCCCGAGCACCATGGTAATAAAACTTTTCCTTTAGTGGGACAATTTGCTCTTCATTACATTGTTCGACATACAGGTTATACATTTTTGCAATAGAAAGATCTGAATTTAAGTATCTGCGTCTGGGATTATAACTTCTTGTACTATGAACTTCTTGTTTTTCAGTGTTGCCAACAAATATCGAAAGAAGAAGAATTTAATTTTTATTTCAAAGTACATGTAAAAAAAAATATTGATGAAAGGTGGACTTATTCACAATGGCTTCTGAAATTATTGTACAATATATTCAAAAGCTATTAAAAAAAGGGCTGTCTAACCTAGAAAAAAGTAACCAACAAGTAAATCCTTTAATAACTAAAAAGATTATTACTTATTTAATCAAAATTTCCAAAAATCAGAAAATATCAAAAAATGGACTTAACCACATTGGCTTCTGAGCGGCTCATATATTCTCACATACACATACTCACTAATTACCTAAAACTAACTTTGAATATAACAGAGCGCACTAAATAAAAAGAAATTGTGAACTGGTTAAGCTGATTGAGGTAGGTACGTAGATAAACAAAGAACATAAACAAAGCAGACAGTGCTGCCATCTGCAAACATTAAATTATGCTAAAACAACGTAATAATCAGTGTACAGTATGTACTGTACTTTAACAGTAAAATAAATAGTATTTTAATACAAATAGTGTACAAAAAAAAACACTCTTTAGTCTAATAATTTGGCCAGTACCAGGGGCGGCAAAAAGGGGCAGCAAGAGGGGGCGGTTTCACCCCCAGAATATTAAGAAATCAGGAAATTCAATTTACCTAACGCGCAAATCAGTGATCATATGCAATAGGAAGTTAAAAAAAAAAAAAAATCTGCAGATGATCTTTAGTAAAAGTTGATGAAACTCGAGACCTGTCCAGTCCAGCCATGAGCAAGTGTTTTTCGCTATTTGGATAAAAACTTTGAAATTCATGAATCATTTTCAGAATTTTCATAATAAAAAATAGATGGAGAATAAGTTTGTTTCAACTAAAGAAGAAATTTCCTCATATGGTTTAATGCCTCATACTTGAAAGTGCAGTGTTAAGATGATGCTTCTGCTTCCAATGTGAAAGGACAGTGCAGTATGACTGGCCCGATTTTTACGAGAAGTTTCTTGGTATTTTGAGTTCATTGTTGCGCTCATATTTTAAATATACGTTCAGTTAGTGAGTGAACATTGATTCCTCCTGTTAAGAGGCATATTTGATAATAATAATAATACATTGTATACTTTCATGGAAACTTCTTCTTCTTACAAAAGACACGCTATTTTTGAAAAAAATTCGTGCATCAACATATACTTTTGCTGGGTGAGGTACAAAATGGTCTTCAAAAGTTAAAGCTAGAACTCTTGGTTGAGCTCCTATTAAGAGCTTCTTGTTAATTTGGATTTATTGGACATATTTAAAAAAAATAAATAAAAAAGAGACAAAAATCCACATGATGATGCAAAGTCAAATGATTGACTCAATATTTTGTATCAAATAATAGATTCATTCAGTTTCTAATGAAATTAACACAAGATTTAGTGATAAATCTAAGTTCAATATTATATGTGCAGGTTATTGAACAAGATAAATAAAATATTTCAGTTACAAGTAAAAGTTGTTGAACGAAGCAAAAAGAATTGTTTTGCAAAGAGCCAGTGTACTTCAATGATGAAATATGAAGACTAGAGCACAAATTTTAAACTTGCGTGTTTTTTTTTTTTTTAAAGAGAAAAATTTTAAATATGCGTTTTCTAACATAACTTTGTAGCTTCAATTATTTTTTCACCGATTCCAATCAACTCAGCTAACTGTGAAAGATCATTTTTGTGTCTCATAAGGTTAGAGATTTTTTTTTTTTGGTGCATGATGGGACAAGCAAGACTCATCTTCAGCTATACTGCCAAGAGCATGCCACTGGATATTGACGGAATATAGTACCAAGATTTCATCTTCTTCTGGATTCCAGAAATCGTGCATTAAAAATTAACTTTAGAAACGGTAGTATCAAGATCTTTTCTGTTATAGTTAACTATAAAATAAATTAAAAGTGTAGATATTAAAATTTGAATTTTTTTAATGACCTTACTTTTAAAAAATGTACTCGCATTTTATTCCACACTGAGAAAATTCATGTTCAAAAAACTCGACCCCCCGAATGAAATGTTGAAATGCCGCCCCTGGCCAGTACTGTATTTAAACATGTACTTTAACGCCAACATGATGTGACCAAAATGCTAAATATGGTCCCCCCCCCCCTTCTTATTTGATCTCCACTTCTCTCGTATGTTGGCAGCCAGTGTCGGCCTTCTAGGTAAAGAAGTACGCACTCTAGTTCTCTGGTTGTATACTAGCTCTGTGGGTCTAGTAGTACTTTTTTTTATCCATTTTTTTTTGAAGACTTTAGTTGGAATATGGAGAATGGTTGGAGAATGGTTGGAGAATGGAATAAATTTACGAACTTTTTACTATATCCTCTGACAAAATTATTCACAACTGCATAATAAAACACGACGCCTAGAAGAGAATGGAATATTTCTTGTATATAAGGTTCTTATCCTTACACTTTTATCTGAAATCTCTGACAATGAATATTTGAGTGTTATCTGCATCCGTTACAAAATATGATCCACCTATACTAGCCCAAATAACAGCCTCGCACCGTGTCAAAACATGTTCGAAAACAGTTGACATTGTTGTAAAAATAGGATGAATTTTTTACTACTTAGGAGTCGCAAATTTTTGTGTGGTACCTTGAACTACGTAAATTGACTTATTTAGCATACGCTGCGAAAATTTGAAGCTGTCATTAAATCTGATGGTGGAGTAACTGCATTTAAATTGTAATTTTATAATTTTTAAAAACACTACAACTTTTTTTTACATTCTGATTTAAAAAAAAAAAAGACTAATCACATTTATGTGGATGGCAGGTATAATTTGTTCAGGGTTGGTCGGGGTAAGTAGGGCCCCTTTTGAGAATAGTTCGTTTTTGAAACATTATACAACAGTTATGAAAAAAAAAAAATTAAACTTATTGTCTTATTTTATCTCGGACATCATTAATAAACAAAGGTTTATCATCATTTTTTAAAATAATGCTTGAAATATTCTTAACGATTATATTTTTTAAAAATTCGGAAGAGTGTCCCTCTTACTCCATAGTAAGAGGTAAATGGGTCACTCCCTTTTATTTAAATTTAAATAAAGCATATCTAAAAAGGGGGGGGGGGGGTAAGGGGGTCTTTCATGATAAAGTATGCAAATTTTTAGTGTGAATTATTTTTTGTAAATGCATCCATTTATGAGATATTTACTGTCTTTTAAATCTGCATCACGGAAAATTTTAAAACGAATAACAAAACAATTTAATTTGTGAAATTTATTGAAAGCTTATAGGTATATATTTTACCTTTACATATAGAGGTGTGTTTTATGAACTTAATACAGTTGATTAAGATCAATTGGAGTAAATTTGCCAAAACTATAAGTTGAAAAAGGAATTGGAAACATTAAATGACTGCGTCTATGTAAACTTAAGCTAAGGAAAAACCATTATCGCTTCATCCTCAGTAATTATTCCAACATCATCTGCACTATGCCAATAACAAGTGTCATTCTTTCTATTCGTTCTTGCAAATTCAACAGTATTTTTTCATTTGTATCATCAACTTCCAACATTAGACCTACTTAAATCTTTATGATTTCTTTCATGTATATTTCACAAATACATAATCACCAGCTGTAGCAGTTTTTGTAGTTGAACTATTAGTTCCTACTAAGAGTCATCATATTTGTCTCTTATTTCCCCAGTACAAATACTTAATCAGAGTTGCTTTTGATATCCTCATTATTATATGGGGACCTACTAACCCATAGTGCCATAGTGAGGGGACCCACTTATTCCGTACAGCAAAAATGTGCAGGGCAAGTGGGGCCCCTCCTCTTAAACACTTAATATTTTATACAAAAATTCTTGTTGCTGTATGAACTTTAAGTTAAACTACATGTGAAAATTATAAAACTATACTAAAAACTAGCCAGGAAACACTTCTTTGAAAAATCTTTGAACTCGCAAAAAAAAAAAAAATCCAGAATTTTTTTTATTAAGTGCTATGACCTAGAAAAACAGTCCACGAATCCCAAATATTTTCAACACCAATCACTGAGATTAAATTTAACATGACCAGGGCAAAAAAGTTTAAAAACGTTATCCATATATCAGTTTTAGAGGAGTAATCCACTTACCCCAACTCACCCTAAATTTTGAACAGTCATTCAGTTCAAATGGTATTACAAGCTTTGTATAAAAACCCATACTTGCGGAACATGAATGCTGATTCTTTTTTTTTTTTTTTTTAAACCACCAGTATCATTGCAGTGAATCGAAAAGGCGATTTGTAATGATATTTTGAAGTATCCAGCAGTAGTTGATACAAAGGTAAAAATGGACGGGTTACAGAGAAAGTTTAAAAAAAAGTGGCTAACTATTTCGACCTTGCTAAGATGGATGGAGATAACATTCTTCCGGCTTCCTACTTACTGACTCGTTAATTTTCAGGTTGGCAACATAAAAAAAAATAAATAAACTTCTCTAGAACTTTTTCGGAAAGTAACAAATAAAATCGCATTTATAAACTTCAGGTTTTTCATTCGTAAAAGGTGATTTTCAAATATTTTCTATGTTGTTTCAAATGCTGTTATGTCATATTCATGATATAAATGCATACTCCTTCCAGAATTTCTCTGGGTATAATTTTCATGTACATGTCTCCAATTTCTCTCATTTACAGCTTCAACTGGGTAATACTGGTTATGGGCAGAGTCCGGGCTCTAGAGGTCGGTAAAACAGAAACAAAAAAGAATAAAACAATACCTCTGCCGCTTTCCTAAAAAATTGCGGAATAATTTGTCTGTCGCCAAATATTCTTTTCCTGGCGCATGAGGTTCTACAATTTCGTCAGCCTCTAGCCATGGGCAGGATCTGACAAATCCCGGACACCAGGTTGCCTAGGCGACTAAAAACACTTTTTCTACAATTGTTTTGACATAAAAGGAAAAATATATGAGGGTGTGCGACTTGAAAAATCTACTTTCATTTTTTTGGGACAGCCTAACATACATATATGGCGTTGTATGCATATGTATGGCATTAAAGTTTCAGATGTATTTACATAAATAAAAACAAAAAATAATAGGACATTTTCCTAGTTCCTCTCGCTAAATTTTATATGATGCACAAGAATTATAATGTTTGGTTTACATACACCCCACTTCTTACGTTTGCAAAAAAAAAAAAAAAAAAAACACCTCAATATATTAAGACTTAGCAAAGAAATGAAATTGAAAAAGATAAAGAAAGAGCAAGTTCAAAATATTTTTGAAGGGGATCAAAGCTCTTCTTCAGAAAAATGGTAGGGGAAACTAGGGAGACTTCACCCAATTTTTGGTTTTTTATTTTCCTTTTTTCTTTCGTAGAATAGTTAGAACGTTTAAATTTATAGCTAGAAAAGTGACTAAAACGTGTATACTTTTAAATTCATTTCCTTCAATACTGGAGGTTAAAATCTAAAAAATTTACGGATCTTCAAATTTTACTTGAAGAGTGCAGTATCATTTAACACTGAATTTCTTAAAAACCACTGATCATTCAGAAATGGCTTGGCCCTGAAAAATACTGTTGTGTGACTGATCAACCAATATAATCTGCCTAAAATTTTCCCAAATTATCCTCATGGGGCGATTCTCCCTATGGGTCAAACTTTCCTGGTTTCCCCTGTTCAATTCCAAAATTTGAAATCTAAAGACTCAAGGTACATAATGGGGCGGGCACAGAGGGGGGGGGTGAGAAGGGACACCCGAGCTTTTTAAAATCAGTTATGAAATATATGTAAGGACGTAGGGATATACAATATGGGGGGGGGGGGGGCTAGAACGTCAAAAATTTGGGACGGAAAAGCCCCAAATTTTCTGTGCACGCCCCTGGGTACATACCCCTGCTCAGTCGATGTGGATTGTAATCCGAATGACTAGTCCACGAACAAAATAATTCATCGCTGCAAAATGAAATTAAAACAACATCCATATGTTAGTTCATTAAATGTACTAAGAGCTCGCCAAAACTGAAAAGTTTTTAACATTGGTTTACATTCCTGATTTTTAATAAAAATGCGAACAAATTCTTTGTAGAAAATCTCAAACAGTTTCTATTTACATTAGAAAATTGGAGCATATTCTGGAGCATTTTTTTATTTTTATTTGCAAATGGAACCCCAAGAACAGCTGTATATTTCGTATGCTAGCACATGTGTTGAAGACGTTAATTGCGTTTGGTATCCACTATATAAACTAACACTTGTGCCTTAGAACGATATTTCTTTAGTACACATTTCTTATAAACAAATTCTGAGAGCAGTGGTTTCTTTGAAGTGAAAGGAACCTTTTTGTACGGTGAGTGACAGCTCAGAAAACAAATTCCTTTAAGGTCATAAAGAAACGCTGATGATGACAAGAAAAAGCCAGAAACATGCATCAGGTCAACCTCCCCCGCTTTGATTTACACCCCAACGACATCGGAGGGGTTTTCTGGAAAGAAAGCTACAATTTATGGATCCGTTTTGCACGATCAAAGCCGGCAATCGGCACCTTGCCTTCCTTCAGAAGCTTGAAAGACCGTGCAGCCGCTAATCCATGCGTTTTGTATATCAAATTCGTCTGGTGGTATAGACCGAGAAATGGTTTGGGGAAAAAGCCATTTGAGGGGGTTAAACCCATAACTTTGCGAAGTTGAAGATTCCAAAGATGATCCTAAGCAAGGTTTCCTGGAACTGAAGAAAACCAGCTGCATACATGTTTATTTATATCAGTTCCTGCATTTGACCGGATTCTTTCTCGATTGGTGTAAAAACAACAAACTCGAGATTCTTTGGAAAACAAGAGCAATGTTGCTTTCTGGTTTTCTTTTCTAGCATAAATATTGTCATTCTAGTGAAAGAAGATATAACTCTTGATCAAATTCAAAAGTTTAAGGTTAATTTGAAAGTCTTCGATGGCAATTTGCATTACACAAAGCTCTTTTTCTCTACTGGCATAGACTACAAATTCATAAGTACCTTGAACGAACAAGCACAATATTGCATTCTGGGTTTCCTCACCAATCTAATTTTTGTCATTCAAATAAGGTGAATGAAGTACAATACATATTAAAAAAGTTGACGTGTAGAAAATTGAAGTTAAGTCGAAAAAATATTTTAAGGGGATTCGAACTTTCGTTTTTTTGGAACTGAAAGAACATGAAGATTGGTAGCGAACTCATGAAAATGTATTCAGTCTGCCATTAAACTAAAGTTTTAGCATAGAAGTAGAGTCAGCAGAGACCACAACGCACCCCAGCAAGGAAAGTAAAAAAAAAAAAAAAAAAAAAAAAAAAAAAAATGGGGGGGGGGGGGGGAGGAAACGGACTAGTTATTAATTTAACTTTTAAATTTAATGCACTTTTTTGCCCTAAATCTCGCACAAAGTTAGCTTACATAACTGGTGCGTGTTGGCATAAAAACGATATACATTAGGCGCCGCTTAATGTGATCACTTTGGGACAAATACAATTTGATAACAATAACCGACTTATAACAATAACCGAAAAGAATCCAGGAAACACAAAATAATGATTTTTTTTCAATTAAGGTGCATTTATTTTGGCAACCTCAAATTATCAATCACAATGACTCAACTGAGCGCAGTTTTAAATTATAAATTTTTAAATTAACAGAATGGAAATATCTGAATTATAAAAAGTTAAAGATAAATTATGCAATTTTTAATCACATAGTAATAGATGAAGTAAAATATGACCGTTTTCCCTGACATTCGTAAACCAGTTTCAAAGCACATTCAGCTTTTCTATCTTTTCCAGCATGGTTTTGCTTGTTATGTAAATTTTAATTTAACTTCGCTTTGTTTTCAATCTCAACACAATTCTTTAATATCTTACAAAGTAATGGGAACAATGGGGGTCCTACATCAATGCCTGCAACATGTCCAGCGACTGAATTTTTTTAGGTGCAAAAGAAAGTTTTCTTAGGGGGAGTCTGTGGTCACTGGGGGCGAACTTTCTGTAGCTTCATTCCTAGAAAAATTTTGAACTGCTATTGAAAACCACAAAATGCGACACAGAAAGTTAGTCTCGTCAGGGTTTGCCTATGTATTTCTGTTAATTGAGGAACAAAAACGGGGGAAAATATGAAAGTTTATGAAAAAGAGATAACAATAAACGAAGACGCCGATTACAATATCCGACTTTTTTAACGTGTGTTAACATACAAGTGTTCCGGGACTTCGTGATTCTGATAACATTAAGCGAATGATAACATTAACCGTGATCACATTAAGTGGCGCCTACTTTAATCAATAGGGACACATCATTAAAATGTCTTAATTTAGAAGAAAAATTATCGAACTTTAAGTATGCATTATTAATGCATGAAACTAAGTATGAACCCTCGAACTTAAAGTATGCTCTATTATAATTTAGACAAAAAAAACTAACCAATAAACATCACATTATGAATATTGTAATATTTAAGACTAAATTGCTTAAAACTACTTACTGTTGATTTCTTCTAATGCAGTTTTTTTTTTTTTTTTTTTTTTTTTTTTTGAGTTGTGTCAGATGCCTTGCCGGGGTGCGATATAAATTCAGAGTTAAAGAGGACCAAGTTCATTTCAACTTAATCTACTCTCGCTCTAAATATCTCATAATAGTTTAGATAGTTGACTAAATATTTTCCAGATCAATTCCAATAGTTTTTGTCTTAGAATATTCAATAAAACAAATATGCGTATTTATTTATCACAAATATGTATCGTATGATAGTGCCAAGCAAGTTTCTTCCTCCAATGTTGTTTCCTCGCCTTAAAACTGCGAGAGGATCCTAAATGGGCCTTCAAGCAATCAACATCAATAAATATAGTGTTGATTGCACGAAGGCATTGTTAATGGTTTAACAGTAACAAATCTCGGCATCTGTGTCGATTGCTGGTTGAAAATGTCAAACAATCCTTTTCTGCATTGGAGATAAACTTCTTAAGCTGTATATTGGATCTTCGAGCTCTTGTCTGTTTCTAGTAACCACATTTTTGAGTGAATTACATGGCATTTGAAAATTCGATTACAACCAATGTATCTTGCGTTGAAAGTTTAATTTAACTTAAGATAATATCTGAAAACTGTTTTGCAAAGTTTTAAAACATTTTAAACATATAAATTGAAAATAGCTATTAATACTTAATTATTAGATGCCGCTTATTAAATTATACCTTAAAGGGGTCCGGGACACAAAGATCGTCAAGTTTTATTTATTTTTTATTTTTATCATTAAAAAACTTCTCCGTTTTCTTCTGCTTAAAAGTACGTTTGAATCTTGTTTCTAACTTAATTAGAACAAAAGATAATTATTTTTGTTACATGCATTTAACTAAAATATTGTATTTAACTTGAAAACTTGAAACGCGTTTTTCTCTATAATGCTATTTTTCCCGATTCTTTACAATCAAACTCTTAGAAATCAAGATAAAGCAATGAGGGGGGGGGGGGGACACAGACTGCGCCATAAAAATTTTAGGTGTTTTTCAAGGTTTTTAAAAAAATCTTTTGGTGGTCTCTTGTTCTGGGGGCTCTTTGGGGTATTCGGAGAGATCTTTGCTCTTGTGGGGGGAGGAACACCTCTGCAGTCCCATAATTCAATTTTACTACAAAAGAGCCGGATAGTAAAGTGTCAACAAATTAACTCTCTGTGCGAACAAACTGTCGGACTTAAGCATTTCGAATATGTTACACCGATCATCCTAGACTTAAACTAGGAAATAAATAATACTTTAGTAACTATATTTTCGGTTAAGCTTCAATCGATAATAATAACTTTTATCTATTCTGCTGTTCAAATATATGCAAAAAAAAAAAAAAAAAACTTCTGAAAATTAATTGCAATTAAATAGATAAATACACTTCATTAATTTCTCAAGAGTTCAGAAAATTTTAATTTTTCGTGACCAGCTATGATGTCATATAAATTTGTTAGAAATATTACATTTCCTACTTTTATTGGGTAAATATTTGGAAATTAACTCGTTTCGTAAAGACGTTCATATAGTCTTTCACTACTTACTTAGTAAAAGTACGCACAGAACTTTGACCTATTCGCACAACCGACCCAAACCCATTTAGCCTTTTTTTTAAAAAAATAATTCAGTTTCAATCGTGAGAGAGATCAAAGTTTCGCCATTCACAACACCGCTCTCCCTAAACAAAATTTTACAAGAAAAATGCATGCTGCGAAATATAAGTAAAATTAATAGAAAGTTTTACTTTCGTTGTACATTTTACTAAAACGTCCGGTAATGAGGTACAAAATGTATTTTTAGAAAACCTAGTTTTTTTATTTTACTCAGTTGTTGAGAATATTTTTGGGACACTTTATTAAGCAATTAATGTAAAACAAGATATTATTCAAATTTTATCTAACTTTGCTTTCTAACGCCTTAAATAATTGTCATACGAAATGTGCATTTATCACATAAAAGAGCTTGAAAAATCTTGACGAATGGAAAGCCAGCAAATACTAAATCATTCATTAAACTCTTGTCATATGCGTAATTTCTGCATTTCAAATAAATCCGCAAAATGAAATCAAAAGTCTTCTAAAACTAAATAATATTTAGTTTTAGCTTTTTTACGTGTGCGTCAATGTTGAAGGACCAGCATATTTCTAAAGAATATCCTGTAAAAAAGGACAGATGCTTTTGTGTGCAACATTAAAGCACAAGTCGGAAGAATATTGCATGCAAGTGTTTCGAAAGTTACAAGGAGACTCCGAAACTTGTACATTGAATATTCTAGCAATTTGTGCTTTTATAATATTCTCTTTTTTTCGCACAAAAGTACCGTTTTAGTTTCATGTTTCAGTTTTATTTACAAAATTGAGAACGTCCCTTGTTTTAGTTCCTGCAATATATAAGTATTTTATGATAAAGCTCTTTGGTAGCGATTCCTTTTTACGTTACAAAAATGTATTTCATCAATAAAGACTTTGCAGAGTATTTTATGGAAATTCAACATTTTTTTTCTAGAAAAATCTATTGTATAAACGTTTCTTCCAATTACGATAGGACCGCAGTAAGCGTTTCAGAAGTTGTGCATCATTACTAAAATTTGCACAAAAGCTTAAGTTTCCTTCTATGAAGCTGAATTCGCATGTATCTTTTCGACGAAGTTGATAAATACTTCAAATTAGCTATCAAATTATTTCTTGGTGATTTAATTTATAATACAGAATGTTGTGAGCAACAACACAAAACTCTTAAATTTAAACGATTCATAACTAATATATTTATTAAATGAAACTTAAGATTTCGAACTGTTGCAGTACTATAAGCATATTTTCTTTTTTGCAATGTGTTTAACTAGAAAATTTTGTTTATTGAGCAGTCAAATTTGATTAATTTTGATTTTAAGTTAGGAAGTTTTGAAACTAAGAAAAGATAGACCTTTTTCGAAAAGCAATGTAAGATTTTACGAGTGTTAAAAGTGAAAAACTAATAGCGTTTTATTTTGTAAACAAATAAAACCATGAGCTGTTATGAAATTAAATGATCGACCTTGACAACAATGAACTTCAAATTTCCAAAAGGTAAATACATCATTTTTTTTTGGTTAAAGATTTATCCTTTACAATTTCGAAAAACTCTCAAATTCGGCTAACTTGTGAAACACACTATGGCAAAATTTCAAGATTGAATACTAAAAAAAAAATCAAGCATTCAAAAAATTTTTTTTGCATATAGTTTAAGATTTTGAGCAATTTATAGAATAGTCATTTTTTTTGTCTTACTTTAACTTATTTTTCAAGTTTTTTTTTTGTTAAGTTGAAGACAGATTCATGTCATTAAAAAAGTCCTTACATGTGGAACGATTTTCCGACTTAAATTAGTAATCTTAGACATTAAATAATATAGCTTTTAGTTACGTTAAATACTTCCTTTTGTACAAGATTTTTTTTCAACTTACGTAAAATGCTAAACACACTGAGCACAAGCCATATAATATTTTTAGTGAATACCGTTATTAGTGGCTTGAATGGCAGGATCTGTTTAAGCGTCTTGTCCAATTTAGTAGTTTCTAGCAATCTGTTTTAGTATGTTTTGGTTACTGAAATTAATGAAGTAAGGTTGAAATTTACGTCAGTTCTACTTCTCTGGAAAGAAGTTTAGTGCTTTCACAACAAAATGTGTAGTGGTTTAAAAAACATTTTTTACTCGAAAATATTGTCACATCTAGTGCAAATGTAAAATACATAAGCATTGTCACACATTATAAGCATTTATGAATAAATGAACATAATAATGTTCTTTCATTATTCACACTTATTCATGTAAAATAAACTATGTTATTTTACCCGAACATTATTATGTTTAATGTAAACTGTATAAATTAGTCATGGGGTGAATATTGCAACTAGATAATTACAAATTTCGCAAAATAACCTTTTCACTTCTGTTGAAAATTTGTTCGAAAGATGATGAATACTTCTAATTGAAATTTGGAATGAGTTTTAAAATAACATTTAGTTCTTCACATTCTCCTAATATCGTCAAAAAAAATTAACTTTTAGAATGTTCCTCGAAATAGCTGAATAGTTAGTTACCTTGTTGAAGTACCTTAGATATAGCATCAGCATTCACTGGTAAGTTTGAAATAAAATTCTGAACAACTATTCCCAAGTCTTAAGACTTTTCTTAAAAACAAGTCCCTTTGTGTAGACTTATTCTCCCGCGAATTTACTATATTCCCTCCTTCTGAAAATACGGAACTATTTGTTTCCTAGACAACTAACTTAATATTTTAAGAACACTTATTTTCTTCCTTCTATATCGATTAAAATGGTTGAATTATCTAAGGAGAATAGTGTATTAAAATGGATAGCATAAAATTTATGTAATTATCTCTATAAATAACTAAATAACCTTGACAGAATTTAGGTTAGCTGTACAGATTTCTTAAACATTTTTCATTAGTAATTATCGCATAAGTTTGTCTTAAACCCCATAATGATAGATAATCTGCATTAAGTACAGATTTCTACGCTAATTTAAACCACGACAGAACAGTTTCAAGATAGTTGCACAAATAATCCAATGCAACAGTGGTTTTGAGTTAGTGTTCAAGAAGTTAAACTATGCCTATTCATAGTTAAATGTTTACTGAATTCATTCATTTCCAGATGATCGGAAAAGTGTTGAATTTTAAACAGTGTTTCTAATTTAAAAACCATTTATTACTGTATCAAAAATATAAAAAAGTGTTAATATTTATGGTTTCATAAAACCAAAATGCAACACTAAATCTCAAATATAAATACAAACATTTCAAAAAATTAAAGAATCTTAATTCGAAGTAATTTTTGCATAGTTACATTTCACTGAGTTACCCACTAAGATTGGGATAGATCAACTTACACATGCAAGAAACTTCAATAATAATCTTAGTTTTTCTTGTCCTCCTTTGGTCTTTTATGTTCTGGAAGGTCTGGTAAAGGAGATATATTGCCAGTACGTTTTCTATCTCCGCTTTGTGCAGAGAATTCCCATTGAATCATATTGTCTTGTTCCATTGGCGACTGTGAGCGAGACGCACTAGCTAATGCAACTGCAAGATCAGAGGCTGCACTACTTGATGCAGTTGGTGATGTATGTTTTTGGCGATCTGAAGGTTTAGTCGTTGCCTTAGACTTTCCTTTCCTTTTCTCAAATCCGACTTTGGGTGATTTTTCAGAACGAGATTGCTGCTCATCTGTACTAGTACGAAATTGATTACTACCAGGGTCCTTTTCGTGTACCGTAATGTTTTTCATTTCTTCTACTAATCTGCTCAAATTGCAAACGGCTTCAGATAGTTTAGCCGTTACTTTTTCATGCAAACCGAATGTTCGAGCATCATTCAAAAAATCGATGTTCTCTGGCGAAGTAAAATTTATCAGACTTTCTTCAGAGATCTTTTTCTCTTCTAGTACGCGGATAAGCATAAAACGAGCTGGATTTATTATGACAGAGATTCTTTCGGGCACCACGGGGAAAGTTGTTGTTCCATCTCTCGATGTTGCAGACGTTTGGAATTGCCGGCGAAATGATCTAGTGGCAAATCCATGATCATCAACTTGTTCCAGATGCAAGCCATCGACATTGAGCCTCTGGCTAGCATAATTAAATAACACTGAAATACTATTAGGATCAAAATGGTATAAATCGACTAGAGCAGTTTTCAGAGGGGTTACGAGCCCATCTTCAATATGAGCAATAATGAGTTCAGTCGGATTATTCATCTCGACTAACTACTCGTAGACAAAGCTCCAAACGTCAGATGATCTCCTTCCAACTAAACAAGCACAACCAAATTTTTTTTAAGCTTATGTATACTTCGCAAAAGTTGAGCATGCGCAAACACGTGAGATTTTATTTCTCTCTGACTAACTGAAATACCAAATTTTTATCAGGAGATTATGTCAAACGAGGAATTGAGCAGGACTGGCAAATGAAAGAATACGCATTCAACTACCTTTTTCACTTCATGGTAGGATTAAACTGCTTGAGAAAACTTTCTTAAAATTAATATATATATATATATATATATATATATATATATACTGCTTGACATTGAAAATGCAACACCAAGAAAGAGTGTTCAGAAATTTATGCAAATTTTAGAGAAGACGTACATCACTGAGTTATGTAAATTATGTGAAATGCGCAGCTCCCCGACGCACGTGAAGTAAGATAGAAGGGAAGGAAATTTCAGAATGGGCAATATTCGTGTCGTTATTTCTGACTGGAGAATTATCGAAGAAATTTTGTTTTTGTCTTGGAGGATACGTGTAACACGAGAGAATGCCAGGCCGCCGTCAACGAAGGAACTTCCAGCAGATAGACGATTTTACGAGGGGTATGGTGATTGGACTGAGAAGGGGAGGTTGGTCCGTACGTCAAATCACAGCTGATACCACATGGATGCGAGCACGGTGTATCGGCTGTGCCGAAGCTGGTTGGAACAACGAAGTGTGGCAAGATTGAGGGGTGCAGGGGCAGCCAGAGTGACGTCAGAACGCGTGGAGCGACGCATCCACCGACAGTCTGTAGCAGACCCACAAGTCACTTGTTCCTCGACTCTGCAGCAGGTGCAAGATACCCTGAATGTTCCCGTGTCAACCAGAACCATTTCCCGTCGTTTGGTCGCACATGGTCTTCAATCACAGCGTCCGCTAAGAAGACTGCCACTGACCCCACAACATAGAGAGCAACGTTTAGTATGGTGCCGGACTAGAGCGACGTGGATGACAGAATGGCGAAATGTCGTGTTCTCAGATGAATCCCGCTTCTGTTTATCCAGTGATAGTCGCCGCATACGTGTATGGCGTCGACGCGGAGACAGATCTAATCCGGCAGTAACTGTGGAACGTCCCACCGCACGACAACGTGGCATAATGGTTTGTGGCGCAATTGCGTACAATTCCAAATCACCTCTAGTTGGTATTCAGAGTACTATGACGGCCCAACGATACTTGGATAATGTGCTGCGGCCGGTGGCAATCCCTTACCTTCAAGGGCTACCTAATGCAATTTTTCAGCAGGATAACGCCCGACCACACAGTGCTCGCATCTGCCAACATGCTCTCCAAGGCACACAGATGCTTCCCTGGCCACCATACTCTCCTGACCTGTCACCAATCGAACATGTGTGGGATGTGATTGGACGCCGTTTGCAGACTCTGTCCCTGCCTCGTTCAGAAGACGAACTGTGGCAAATGGTTGAAAGGGAATGGAGAGCCATCTCTCTGGACACTATCCGCACCCTTATTGACTCTATGCCTAGATGTGTTTCTTCGTGTATCACTCTCCGCGGTGGTCCTACATCCTACTGAGCCCACACCGTTCTCACTCTGCATTCTGTCTATCATTTTGAAATTAAGACAATTTATTATTCCTTGCTGTCTCTGACTTTTCTCCAAAATTTCATCACTTTCTGACTACTCCTTGGTGTTGCATTTTCAATGTCGAGCAGTGTATTTCGTAGTTACACCCCCGCAACACACACAAATCATTTTTCAAAACACAAAAAAATATTATAGACAGTCAGGGGTGTCCGCAGGGGGGAGAGGGGGGATTATGGCACACGTTTTCGGCATGATAATCTTTTGGTGGGATTTTTCTTCTTCTTCTTTTTTTTTTTTTTTTGAAAATGAAATTTCTGGAGGAAAGAAAAATGTTTAAATATATTCAACGAGAAATAGTAAGATGCATGAATAATACTTTTTTGACGTACTACTTTTAAAATGTAGTAAACGTGTCTTTTTTTCAATAAAGATCACCTTAGAGGTGAGATGGTTGAGACGATTTGATTTCATTTCAATTTATCATAATTTTTTCTGGAACGAGTACAGTTCTGTACGATGAATACGTGTGACAGTGATGAAAAAAGGGGTTCAAAAATGGATTTAAAAAAATTTTTGATTTTGTAATAGTTTCGACCATTAATTATGCTCCGGCCTTTCATGGATTGATTAAAAACGATAAAAATGAATAAGAGTTAAGTTTTAAAATAACCTTTTTAGCTCTTGACTGGCCAATGCAGTAGAGTCTCGATAATTCGAAGCTTTTAATTTGAATATTCCTTTATCTGGAAGTTTTCATCGGATCTTAAACATTTTAGACTGTTGTGGGAACTTCCCATACCTGGAACTACCAATAACTCGAAAGTTTTTGCTGGTCCTTTGGGACTTCGAGTTATCAAGAGTTGACTTTACTACTATATTTTTGTTACAAATAAGTTTGACTTTATGAAGAATTTTTCATTTTATTTTACTTCCACGTTTTATATCCTTTTTAAAATGACAGCTTTTTAAATTTACCAATAGACAATTTTTACTAAACCTTAAAAAATTTTGGACTCCGCTGATGGAAGTAGAGTAGTTTGATCTTATATTATATATTTTTCATAGACTATTTTTACTTTCTTCTGTATCTAATATATCGAAGGAGGTTTTCTATCCATGAAAATTCTCGAATTTGTATGCTCAATAGATGATTAATTTGATCATTTCCGGATAATATCGATTTCTGTATGCGCGTGTGTGTGTGTGACTGATTTTTGGTGGTTATGCGTATTTAGGACATAAAATTCAAAAAAACTTTCAGAAAACGCCTCCTCACCATCATTAAAGACCGTCTTAAATTTTGTTTTTAAGGCTCAATTTCAGAAAAAAATTCACGACAAAACTATGAGTGCCACCGAACCTCCTCCTTTCCCCTATAATTACTGAAAACCACCAAAAGCTGTGTTTTAGCACGACAATTTCAATAAAGTTCCATGGGAGAGCTCCCCCTCCCTCCCCTAACATTATCGAAGATCGGCTAAAATTGCGCTTTCGGAGCTTCAATTTTGAAAAACGGATTGCCATCTAAAATTGCCAAAGATGGTTTACAATCGCGTTTTTAACATTTTAATTTCAAAAAAATTCCAGAAGGAGCTCTCAAACCCCCCTTTACTTAACATAACTGATGACAATCCACAAATGCGTTTTTGGCTGGCTCAATTTGGAAGAACAGCCGCAAGAGAGTCACCAAGCCTGTTCTCTGCCGAACATTACCAAATATCGTCTAAAACGTCTTTTAGAACTACAATTGAAAAAAATTCCGGGGTAGAGCCCCCCGCTCCCCCTCACATTACCAAACCTTACTTAAAACTGCGTTAATGGAGTTTTCAATTCCGAAAAACTGCCGCGGGAGAGACACGGAAAAGTTTTCTCACTCTAACTTTACTAAAGGGTGTTAAAAACTGCATTTTAGGAACTACAATTTTGAAAAAGTTCCTAGGAAGAGTCACGCAGCCACTTTTTTCCTAACATGATCGAAGCAATCTGAAATTGCATTTTTAGAGTTTCAGTTTAAAAAAATTGCAGCAGGAGGGCAACCAAGCTTCTCCTTTCCCTAACAGTAAAAAAAAATATTCTAAAACTACAAATTCGAAAATTTTCCGGGGGAGAAACCCTTATTTCTGAGTCAATGTTATACTTACGATAGAGATCGTATTGCTTAGATCGAGTAATGACTCCTACGCAAATCAAAAGCTAAAGATTCTCTCTTTCTCTCTGTGTATTTTAAAATTACATATATTAGGGAAACAAGGTTGGAGGAGGGCTTGCTAAACTTATACCCTTCCCTCTTATTTTATTTTTTTTTTAAATCTCCGCGGTAAAAAGAAAAATAGAACAAATCTGTTAGCTGTAACACTCAAATTAGAAGTTCCGAGCAAATGGAGAAACTTATTTTAGTATTAGCAGCGTAGTTCCTAAATTTATTACACAGAAACTATTACTTGTACTTAATTGCTGTCGTAAGTTTAATGGTTCCTTATATTCCAAAACATCAAAAACTAAAAACCAGAGCTTTAAAATACCGGGAATGATGCGCAAAAACATATGATATTGTCACATTCGTGCAGATGGATTGAGCAATAAGTGAAGTTTACTTGCAGTTTAAATTGTAGCCATAAATTCCTTATAAGACGGGATTTTGGTCATAACCTTGCATGTTTTTGAGCTTAGGATTTCCAACTCGCTCACTAATCGTGAGGGATCGCTTGCAAATAATCTATTTTTTATTATGAATCACACTGCGCGATTGCAAGCAAATGTTGCTAATTTGCGGTTTGGTTTCTAAATAACATAGGAAAAAGAAAGAAAATTACAAAACAATAATTGTTGTTATCCATTGCTTGATGCTTTTTTTTTTTTGATTGCGTGTTTCTCAGAAACCAATGTCTGAATAGTCGGCATCAAATTTGGGACAGTCTCACTAATCGTGCTTTTCGATTTGTAACATTGAACAAAACAACGTGCCACACAGGTCAGCTTCCCGGGCCGGATATATGGCCTGCGGGCCGTCGGTTGGACACCACTGGTCTAAACGAATAGTGTAAAGTTTGAAAAATTTCCTCCTAAATTGAGAAATTTTAAGTACATCGTTTATACGCCACCACACGCCAGTTATTTAAACCTACATTCCGCGAGTTCTGTCACAAGACAGAACATTAACTTTAGATTTTTTCACTTGTAAGTAAGTGAACTTTTATTTTCAAGTGTTAACTAATTCATCACTGCTATCAAACATATACATTTAGTTGCACTCTCAAGTTTTTATTTATTTTTGTAGTTCTTTGTTTCGTCACTTATAACAGCTGACTGGTGTTTAAACTCTTTCCTTCAAATACGCAATAGAAAAAGATCAGTTACCAGTTATTTGTGTTGACCATTTGTTTCTAGTTAACGGTGCTGAGAACAGCTATTTTTTGGCAGTCCTAACAAATTTCTTGGTAAGTCTAACATCTAGATGTTATTTTCAAAACAACATTGCGTAATTCTTCTATTGTAATGCATTTTTATATTAGATTGAGTGTGTAAGTGGATTTTTATAAGACATCAAATAAGTTTATCATACTTTTTAACAAGTGGACCGTTTTAGTGACTGATATGGGTCGATCGTTTCGTTGATGAGTATATAGGTCCGTTACCGGAACACAATCAAATTTTAACTTGTATTTATCTGATAATCAGAAACATTGATTGACCATCTGGCTCATTATTGGTGTGCATGGTCGCCTATTAATGCAACAGTGTGGCTCATTACTAACAAAACCCAGTGGTTAATTAGTAATGTGAAATGCTTTATTACGTTTTGCATTTCTTGGTTTTGTAAATGCAAACGAAAAGTTTTAGCTGTTCTTTGTTCATAAGCACACTTAATTTAGTGACCCAAGTTATTTGTTTTTTTAAACTAGCCCATACTTTTGATGATTATGTATATTAAAAATGCTGCATGAAGATATAAATTATGATGAATAAATAATCTAATGACACATTTCTTAAAGTTTTTTTTTTTTTTTTGCAACTGACGAAATGTCCTTAGCAAATATCGTCTAAAACGTCTTTTAGAACTACAATTGAAAAAAATTCCGGGGTAGAGCCCCCCGCTCCCCCTCACATTACCAAACCTTACTTAAAACTGCGTTAATGGAGTTTTCAATTCCGAAAAACTGCCGCGGGAGAGACACGGAAAAGTTTTCTCACTCTAACTTTACTAAAGGGTGTTAAAAACTGCATTTTAGGAACTACAATTTTGAAAAAGTTCCTAGGAAGAGTCACGCAGCCACTTTTTTCCTAACATGATCGAAGCAACCTGAAATTGCATTTTTAGAGTTTCAGTTTAAAAAAATTGCAGCAGGAGGGCAACCAAGCTTCTCCTTTCCCTAACAGTAAAAAAAAATATTCTAAAACTACAAATTCGAAAATTTTCCGGGGGAGAAACCCTTATTTCTGAGTCAATGTTATACTTACGATAGAGATCGTATTGCTTAGATCGAGTAATGACTCCTACGCAAATCAAAAGCTAAAGATTCTCTCTTTCTCTCTGTGTATTTTAAAATTACATATATTAGGGAAACAAGGTTGGAGGAGGGCTTGCTAAACTTATACCCTTCCCTCTTATTTTATTTTTTTTTTAAATCTCCGCGGTAAAAAGAAAAATAGAACAAATCTGTTAGCTGTAACACTCAAATTAGAAGTTCCGAGCAAATGGAGAAACTTATTTTAGTATTAGCAGCGTAGTTCCTAAATTTATTACACAGAAACTATTACTTGTACTTAATTGCTGTCGTAAGTTTAATGGTTCCTTATATTCCAAAACATCAAAAACTAAAAACCAGAGCTTTAAAATACCGGGAATGATGCGCAAAAACATATGATATTGTCACATTCGTGCAGATGGATTGAGCAATAAGTGAAGTTTACTTGCAGTTTAAATTGTAGCCATAAATTCCTTATAAGACGGGATTTTGGTCATAACCTTGCATGTTTTTGAGCTTAGGATTTCCAACTCGCTCACTAATCGTGAGGGATCGCTTGCAAATAATCTATTTTTTATTATGAATCACACTGCGCGATTGCAAGCAAATGTTGCTAATTTGCGGTTTGGTTTCTAAATAACATAGGAAAAAGAAAGAAAATTACAAAACAATAATTGTTGTTATCCATTGCTTGATGCTTTTTTTTTTTTGATTGCGTGTTTCTCAGAAACCAATGTCTGAATAGTCGGCATCAAATTTGGGACAGTCTCACTAATCGTGCTTTTCGATTTGTAACATTGAACAAAACAACGTGCCACACAGGTCAGCTTCCCGGGCCGGATATATGGCCTGCGAGCCGTCGGTTGGACACCACTGGTCTAAACGAATAGTGTAAAGTTTGAAAAATTTCCTCCTAAATTGAGAAATTTTAAGTACATCGTTTATACGCCACCACACGCCAGTTATTTAAACCTACATTCCGCGAGTTCTGTCACAAGACAGAACATTAACTTTAGATTTTTTCACTTGTAAGTAAGTGAACTTTTATTTTCAAGTGTTAACTAATTCATCACTGCTATCAAACATATACATTTAGTTGCACTCTCAAGTTTTTATTTATTTTTGTAGTTCTTTGTTTCGTCACTTATAACAGCTGACTGGTGTTTAAACTCTTTCCTTCAAATACGCAATAGAAAAAGATCAGTTACCAGTTATTTGTGTTGACCATTTGTTTCTAGTTAACGGTGCTGAGAACAGCTATTTTTTGGCAGTCCTAACAAATTTCTTGGTAAGTCTAACATCTAGATGTTATTTTCAAAACAACATTGCGTAATTCTTCTATTGTAATGCATTTTTATATTAGATTGAGTGTGTAAGTGGATTTTTATAAGACATCAAATAAGTTTATCATACTTTTTAACAAGTGGACCGTTTTAGTGACTGATATGGGTCGATCGTTTCGTTGATGAGTATATAGGTCCGTTACCGGAACACAATCAAATTTTAACTTGTATTTATCTGATAATCAGAAACATTGATTGACCATCTGGCTCATTATTGGTGTGCATGGTCGCCTATTAATGCAACAGTGTGGCTCATTACTAACAAAACCCAGTGGTTAATTAGTAATGTGAAATGCTTTATTACGTTTTGCATTTCTTGGTTTTGTAAATGCAAACGAAAAGTTTTAGCTGTTCTTTGTTCATAAGCACACTTAATTTAGTGACCCAAGTTATTTGTTTTTTAAACTAGCCCATACTTTTGATGATTATGTATATTAAAAATGCTGCATGAAGATATAAATTATGATGAATAAATAATCTAATGACACATTTCTTAAAGTTTTTTTTTTTTTTTTGCAACTGACGAAATGTCCTTAGCAAATATCGTCTAAAACGTCTTTTAGAACTACAATTGAAAAAAATTCCGGGGTAGAGCCCCCCGCTCCCCCTCACATTACCAAACCTTACTTAAAGCTGCGTTAATGGAGTTTTCAATTCCGAAAAACTGCCGCGGGAGAGACACGGAAAAGTTTTCTCACTCTAACTTTACTAAAGGGTGTTAAAAACTGCATTTTAGGAACTATAGGGCATTGGACTCGGGGCCGGAGGGGCTCGGGTTCGATCCCCGCTGGTCGAAGACCCACCGTCGTCATTAAAGGGGACTGGGCGACGTTAAATATGCTCGTGGTCTCAATGTCCTCCAAGTGAAACGATACCTCTGGGTGTGCTAGTACCAGGTAGCTATTAGCTCTTGGACTAGTTCTAAATTCTCATTAACTGTTCGATCCGGTGATGGTGCTGCCATCTATCGGTATATAAAATAATGGAGGCAAGGCACTTAGTATGCAGTCCTCGACATAAATACAGTTGAAGTCAGTTGTGACTCTTGAATAGAATAGAATAGAATAGGAACTACAATTTTGAAAAAGTTCCTAGAAAGAGTCACGCAGCCACTTTTTTCATAACATGATCGAAGCAATCTGAAATTGCTTTTTTGGAGTTTCAGTTTAAAAAAATTGCAGCAGGAGGGCAACCAAGCTTCTCCTTTCCCTAACAGTAAAAAAAAAATATTCTAAAACTACAAATTCGAAAATTTTCCGGGGGAGAAACCCTTATTTCTGAGTCAATGTTATACTTACGATAGAGATCGTATTGCTTAGATCGAGTAATGATTCCTACGCAAATCAAAAGCTAAAGATTCTCTCTTTCTCTCTGTGTATTTTAAAATTATATATATTAGGGAAACAAGGTTGGAGGAGGGCTTGCTAAACTTATACCCTTCCCTCTTAGTTTTTTTTTTTTTTTTTAAATCTCGCAACGGCCGTGAAAAATTTAATATTATCGTTATTTTAAATGCTATTTATACATAAATTGCAAATTTTGCCAACACATGCAGTAAAAAGAAAAATAGAACAAATCTGTTAGCTGTAACACTCAAATTAGAAGTTCCGAGCAAATGGAGAAACTTATTTTAGTATTAGCAGCGTAGTTCCTAAATTTATTACACAGAAACTATTACTTGTACTTAATTGCTGTCGTAAGTTTAATGGTTCCTTATATTCCAAAACATCAAAAACTAAAAACCAGAGCTTTAAAATACCGGGAATGATGTGCAAAAACATATGATATTGTCACATTCGTGCAGATGGATTGAACAATAAGTGAAGTATACTTGCAGTTTAAATTGTAGCCATAAATTCCTTATAAGACGGGATTTTGGTCATAACCTTGCATGTTTTTGAGCTTAGGATTTCCAACTCGCTCACTAATCGTGAGGGATCGTTTGCAAATAATCTATTTTTATTATGAATCACACTGCGCGATTGCATGCAAAAGTTACTAACTTGCGAACGACCCCTCACGATTCGTCGCCTATCCAAGAATTATTGAAATTCGGCTCATTAGATCGCTGATAACTTTATGAATCTTAAAGACATTGAACTGAAATTTTATTATGAGTTGAGGAATCTAGTTGGGTTTTAGGTAATGCATATTATAAATTGCTATCTTACGCACAAGCCAGTGAAAAATTAATTGCTTTAAATGTCCATATTTTATAAAAATTTCAACATTTTAATTTCAAATTTCAGTATTATACTTCTTTTACATGCTGTCAAGGTTTCTGAAAGTTTGGTAAGCTTTGATGGGAAACTTTACACGTTATGAGCTAAAAACCTTCAAATAAAATTCGTAGTTTTGGAAGAAATGCTTATATCTTCGTGAATATCAGTGATATAGTAAGTTAAGGAAGCGTAACTAGGGGGTCTGGCGTCCCTGATGAACTTAAGAAATTACGGCCCTCCCTTCCACACACAACTTCCTCCTGATGGGAAGTCACCGGAGGTCACTGTGACTTCCCAAAAAATTTTGGGGGGAACATTGACTAATTGGTTCGATAAATTAGGAGACAGTATTGCAACTTTATAATGCTCTTATTTTCTATTTTTAAAATGTTTGCGCAATTTTCCTTCGCAGTAGATGTTATGTGTGCATGCTCAAATTTTATCATTCGGTAAAATTGGGCTTTCACATTCGGTATATTCAGAATTCTTCCCTTTCTCAAAATTTTAGGTCTCCCCTTACTATTTCACATTTAACCAATGAAACCAATAATATTTGCAGTTCGTTAATAAATAAAAATAATGTACGTTATTGAACCAAATGAGAATAAACATGTTTCAGTTCCGTTTATAGCAATGTATTTATTATTTTTTTCAAAAACAGCTTCAACTTTTAATAGAATTTGTTTCAAACCGCAAGGAGAATGTACAATAAACATAATTTACGCATTTACTAAAAGAAAGAAAGAAACCTTAATTTTTTTTTAAAAATTATCAAAGCATTTAAAAAATTCTATTATAATTAGGAAAGCAAAGCAAATACAAAAAACATTGCTAATCTGAAATTGACTAAAAAACACGACCGTTTACATAGAGGAAAAATAAAAGTACTATATTTTCGCTAATTAAGGCCTCCCAATGTTTTGTTCAAATAAGACTTTTTATGCTTGCAATATTTGTTATAATGGGAATAAATACTTAGCCTGAGAAAAATTATACACTTCAAACTATACATGACAAAATGTCGCCTTCTCCCGGAAAAAAAAAAAAAGGAATCATCCGGCATAGAACGTCCTCCACCAACCACTCCCTGGTATGCTAATTGTGTGTATAAATCTTTAGCTAACTTAATGAATTGGAAGAGAAAATCTTGCCACGGGTAACCCCCCCCCCCTTTTTTTTGAGAAGCAAGCATTGTTTTATTTTCCGCTCCACCTTTTTTTCCTTGCGAGATTTTTTATATCTTTATTAGTTTATTTAATTACTAACTGCGTTGCCTGGCTTTGCACGGTCTACCTCAAAAATAGAAGTTATGTCAAGTGACGCATGTTCAACAATCAGGCTTCAATTAGAGAAAAAAAAAAATACGGCAAAATTTCCCGGCAAAGTTATCATTCTTATAGAAAGAAAGCCGCAAATCGAAAATTCCCGAATAAATTAAACCCAACCTTCCTAATTACCTTCTGCTGGTAGTACAAAAACAAAAAATGAGAAAAAGATAAATCTCCAAATAATAATCAAAAGGAGCAATTTTTACCTCGAAAGAAAAACATAATTTTATTTGGTCACAGTCTAGGGAAAAAAAAGGGGGGGGGGGCAAAATTCTGAATGGTTTTGTTCACGCTAATTTAAAATAAGATCGCACAAATGATAATTTTTCCCGACACAAAATTTCTGTTCCATTAGACTTAAAAACGCTTTTACAGCCATGTTTTTTTTTTTAATTTGAAGTAATTAAATCAATTTCGGGGGTATTTTTCGCGGGCTTTCGAATGGCGCTAAAGTTGAAGTGATGGGATAGTTATTTTGGGTAGAGAAAGGGGGGGGGGGAGCCACTGAATGCCGCTTTTGGGCCCTAAAGTTCAAATTCGAACGGTTTTTTTTGGGGGGGGGGGTGGTGTTCGAACCCCCCCCCCTTTACGTTCCTTCTCGGGTGCCCAAATATCTCCCTGCCAAATTTGGTCCATATTCGAACAAAACTGTGGATCAGAGAGAGAGAGAGAGTATAGGGAACACTCATATATTCTTTATTTTATTTATATATGTAGATTAACTAGCTGACCCAGCAATAAAAAATAACGAATGAGTTTGTGGGGATGAGATCTTTAACAGAAAGAGGAATGTGGAGCTCTGTAGACTATAATTACCGATAAAAACGAAAAAACACCAACCATTCATTTTCTCAATACAATGCATTTTATTAGCGTAACGAATAAACTTATTGTTTGATCTCTTAAAAGTTCAACTTAATGTGAAAAAAGTGACATATTTTTTATCTTAAAATATAAAAATGAAATAAAGAAAATCAATATTCATTTGAAAGAGCAATTGAGTGTACGATATGTTTTGTCAGTCCATCCTCAGCCAAGACAAATAAACTCTAATGGTTTGCTGTTTGCCAACGCGAGACCATGCCACGTATAATTGTCCGTGTGAAAACCATGGTGTGCCCAAATTTAAATCGTAGACAGACATCGTTTGGCCTAGCGACTTATTGATTGTCATTACGAATGCATATCGCATATATAACACACATCTAGACAAAATTTCTATATCGTTCAAAATTTTGCACACACTGCTTTGTGATACAAAACAAATGCAGAATAAAATGTCAAAATGACGCGACGCTCCAGAAAAAAAGGTCGAAAAAATTGTAACGATTATAAAATTTTTTGTTGCCATATTCTTTATGTCTACAAATGAAATATTTGTAACTAATTTAAGGGTTAAGCAAGGCTTTTACAATGATTTTCAACAATAATTTTTACAATGGTTTTCAACAATGGTTTTTACAATGATTTTCAACAATAGTTTTTACGATGATTTTCAACAATGGTTTTTACAATGATTTTCAACAATGGTTTTTACAATGATTTTCAACAATGGTTTTTACAATGATTTTCAACAATGGCTTTTACAATGAATTTCAAAAAAAAAAAAAAATCTTCAAAGGGACACCCTGATTATCTCGCGGTATGAAATACAGTCGGATCCCGACTTACGCGCACTGTCAAAAATGAAACGCTCAATTTTGACGATTTGGCAATCCTCGAGCACTATTTCGTTATTTTCGACGATCTTTTTGTCACTGAATCACGTGATATTTGACGAAACCAGAAATCTCAAATTTTTCACGAAATTATTTCGTTCCGATTTTGTCACATTGCAGTGCATTCTGGGAGTTTTCGTTTCAACCTTGTACTTGCTCGTTAAATTATCTTACTTCAATTATTCTAAAGGATTCATAAAAAAGGTTAGTATTTATTGAAATTTGTATGTGCAATGTGCCTTCTTTTATGTATTGTTACATTTTTGTTTAGTGTTGTGTTTATAGTTGTATTTAAAACACATTAAAATTGAAAACGAACGGTTCGATTAGGTTTAGAATTCTGTGTGTGTTAACTTTGAGTCACCTCCACATTAGGCTTAGCTAGTGTTGTTTTTTTTTTTATTTGTAAAAGAAAATGTTGGTTCGTTGACATTTGTTTCCAAAAGCGTACTTCCTTTATTTCGTTAAAAAAATTACAAACATGACTAAAGAGTTTGTACGAATTTAAACTTACAAAAAAAAAAAAAAAAAAAACCTCCACCGTAGCTTAACTAACACTGATGATAAATACAGCGCTTTTATAAAAGGTATAGAACTTTGAAGTTTTTAATTTCAACGTGGAATATATTACATGGTTATGAGTTTTCATTCTTCTCCATGAATTTTACAAAAATAATTCTGTTAAACGAAGTGTATTTTTTAGTTTAATAGTTCAAAATTGTTTCATTCTGCATTTTATTTTCTTAAACAAATACTATATACCAATCCCCCAATATGCTTACCAGCTTACCCCACGTTGTTTATATAATCTCTTTCCCTACGGCAGATGTTTCTAGCAATAAGTGCTTATGTTCATTATTTGTGCAGCCTTTTTTTTTTTTACTTGCATAAAACATGAAGTAATATCAATTTGATAAAATCATTTTAAGATAGAAAAAATATTAATTTCCATAAAGAACTCTATCTTTGTGCTTGATATTTCAGCAGAATATTTTCAATATTTTTTCAATTTTTCCGCAAATTAAAATAAATTATTGAAGTGATGTTTTAATGTTTAACCTCGATTTAACCTCGAAGATAGTATAGCATGTTTGAAAATTATAATAACAATAATAAGCATTTTTTGTTGTTTATTTTCCCACTTCATGCACTAAATTTATAAGTATTTCTATGTCAATTTGTGTTACATGATTTGTCATAATTATGAATTTTTCCATTATACATAGTTTCTACAGCCAAAATAAATACAGCATTAATTTTATTATCATATTTGTCGCCTCAAGATATTGACAACAAAAAGTGAGAAATCCCGGTGTACATTAAATCAGACTAAGAAGCATTTTATAGATGAACTTCCAATAAATCTAAATCTTTTAGTTGGAGTTGTGATTTTGCTGGATATAAAGTAAAATGTCTGAAAATTTAACCGAACTTCAATTGAAAAATTGAAAGGATAATGAAAGTATATGAAAAATTAAAAGGATAATGAAAATATATGAAAAATTAAAAGGATAATGAAAATATATGATAAGCTTTATATATGTAACAAACTTTGCTCACCACACTAGTCCCTATTTTCATTATATACCTTTGAAAAAAAATCCATCGATATCAGTCAATTGGTTCTCAAGACACAAACAAACAAGAAAATGCACTTTTTTATTGGGTTTCCTCTATCTTTGGCAGCTCTTCTCCCTTGGCGTTTTTTTATTTACTGCGTGAAAATTGCATATTTTAAAAATCAAATATGCTTAGTTAAAAGGTGATACTCCCTTCGTCTCCGTCCCAAACTAGTAAGTAGAGCTACGTTTGAATATTTTTGTACTAGTGATTGATTCTGATGATTTTATGATTTTGTTCGAATATTTTTTAAAAATTTCAAGGTACTATACTATCAATTAACAACTTTACTTGGCAAGCATTCCCTCTTAAAATCATTACCAGCTGAGTTAAAAAAATCCTAAGTACACACGCCCTTAAGCTACGCCCAATTTTGTAAGTACTCTACCCCCAGTATTGCAGAAAAATCAGTTTTTTTTTCTACTAAATCCCTATCTATCAGCTAAAAGGTAGCTTTATGTAATTACTGGTTAGTTTATGAAATGGAGCGTGGCTTCGAGTGTTGGAGCCCTGGGTTTTTTGACTCTAATTTGGTAGTGGTTTAAGGAGGTAAAGCTCGGTAGGTAAATGTTGTTTATTTATAACATAGCACAATAAAATCTCTGAAAAAAAGTGCAAATAAAATCATAATCACCAGTTTCAGTACTACTTAATTCATAACTACTTTATTGGAACTAATTTGGGTAGGGGGGGGGGGGGGTACCTCAGAAAACATTCGTGAAGAAAACGAAACACGAAAATCTAAAAAAAAAGATGTATTTTGGCTATTGGTTAAAATAAAAAAAAAATTAAAAAAAAAATCACAGATCAACAATTTTCGCATTTTTGATTTTTTTATAGCTCAAAAAAATGAAAATTTACGACTTGATGTGCAAAAGAATTAACTCGTTTAATGGCTAAATAATGCTGATTCTCGATAAATTGAAGAAATATTTCTATTATTTAATATTTCTATTATTTCTATATTTTTCTCTCTATAATTCTAGAATATTATTCAGAAATTATATTCAGAAACTAACTGAGAGTCTAGCTGCCTAAATAAAAATTTTGTTCATCCGCTGTAAAAATAACTCATTCTTGCAATCTGCTTGATAAAAAGCTGTCAGCATCGAAATAATCATATATTTTGAAAAATATGAAAATTAAATCAGATGCTTTTCAAAGTCACAAGCGAATCGTAGCTTTTTAACTTAAGAAAAAAAAACTCAGATTTTGAAAGAAATCGTGAAAACATGTTTTATTTCAGAAATAAATTGCTGAATTTAATCGTAAAACTTTCCTCGGAATAAAAAAAAGATCCATGTGCATTAGGGCATACACCCATGGACTTAACCTTTTCTTATTATGTATATATTCTCTTTTTAAAACTTTTTCAGGAAGGATCCAACATCACGGAGATAATCGGAACAAGGACAGACGAAGCCTTTTTCATAATTACAACAATATTCTAAATGTTCGTATATTATACATTGATTTCATGTTACACATGTTTGGAAATAAAAATAGAAACTTAGGGGTAAAAAGCAAAGGTATATTTTTATAATTATTTAACAAACATTACACTAAATTAATTTTACCAAAAGATTTATTTCACATCTGCATTTTTTTAAGATTTATATATTCAAATACCTTTTGCAATTTTGGCAGAGAATTGTTTTCAAAGTATGAAGTATTAAATGCATGCAATAATAAAGTTCCTGTATTAAACATAAATTTGGCCAAATAAACATTCTACATATACAAGCAAAATTAGTAAAACAAATAATTAATTGGAAAAAGAAAAAGGTAAGCTTTTTCTTAAGATTATCTAATTTTATTTTCTGTATCTAATTTTAGAACAAATATATACTAACTTAAAGTTGTCCATTTTATTTTATTTTTTTTTGAAATTTGGTATAAATTGGATAAAAATCTTTTTTTTTTTTTCTGGAATTTTTTCATGCGATGCAATGAAGAAGAAACTTCTAGGCAATTTTCTCCCGAGCATATATCAATCTAACTGTGCATAAAAGTGGCACATGATTTATTTTTCCAGTACCCAATGTCTGCTGAGGAAGTAGCACTTTTATATTCCCAGTAGGGGCAGAGCGATGTAGGAATTTCTACATCGTGATGCATCGCCATCCTTACATCGCGATGTAGCGATGTAATTCAAACAGTTTGAAATATTCTTTCCGCTTTAGGGGCATCCCCCTCCGCAATTAGGGGAGTTTTCCTTACAAAAATCCAGGCTTTTGTCAGATCTTTTTCTAATTTGGCACATAGGTTCTTTAATCACATGGACCCCATGATGGACCCCATGGGATATATGCCCCATATGAATACTACCCCATGGGAAACTATCCTATGTGGATTTCCAGCATCAAAGGGTATCTGGGCCGAATCTGGAAAAGATCCGACGAAAAATGAATTTTTTTCAAGGAAAACCCCCATCGGGGTTGCCCCTCCCCCACCCATACATTGACGAAAGCTAACCGAAATTTGATAAAAACTTTTTTTTATATAAGAACCCCTCCCGTATGGGGATTGCCCTCCATAGCGAAAAGAAAACCACCCTATGAGAATTCCTGAGCATCAAATAACAAACCTCTAGCAAATTCGGAAAGATCCAACAAAAACTGGTTTTTCTTGTAGGAAAACTACCAAAGTGGTTAACCCCCCCCCCCCCCATAGAAGGCAGAAAACTACCCTGCGTGAATCTCCGTGCATCAAAGATCCTATGTGTCAAATTTTGGAAAGATCAGACAAAAACTTTTTTTAATACGGAGAACCCCCAATGCGGGGTTGTCTGCCCCCCCCCCCCCGCCCCCCACATAGAGGGACATAAACGACCTTGTGTGAATTCCCGAGCCTCCAATAACGAACATCTGTGCCAAATTTGGAAAATATCCGACAAAAATTAGATTTTTTGAAGGAAAACCCCCATTATGGGGGGTTTAATTAGATACCATGAGGAGTTTAATCTGCAATGATTTGTTTTACCTATTTTAAGAAATTGTTTGTTTGCAATTTTACATAAATAAAAATTTGCTTGACATATTTTATGTGCCTCATTTTTTAACAATTACTTGTCTTTTTTTATGGGGGGGGGGGGCTGCAGGCCCGTTGTTTCAATTTTTTCCCAAATATGACAAAGAGTCTGTACTCAATAAAAATTTTACAGAAAACGAACTAAAACAACGGCCAGTCATGTGTAAAAACATGAATGTTCAAAAATAAAGACGGGAGGGGGGGTCAATTGACCCCCTCACCCCGTAAATGACGGACCTGTGAAAGTGACTATACGCAATAAAGTGGGAAACTACGGTGGTAAGATTCTGAAGTTAGAATTTGATCACACGCACACAAATCTTATAAAATACAGTCAAACCTCGTTATAACGAACTTAAAGGGACCATTAAAATCGATTATTATAAAACGTGGTTCGCTTTATCCAAAAAACAATAAGACAAGGATTGCAAAAAAGTTCATTTCAGCAGTTATTGGTTTTAAGCGTGTTCGAATTAACAAGGTTCGACTGTATTCTCAAATATAAAAAAAAAATAATAATAATGTGCTCAAAGAAAAAAAAAGGAAATAAATTTTCTTAAAAATTTACGAAATTAACGTCCTTATATATGACGAAATTAATTTGACGAAACTAATGCTCTCAAAACTACGAAAATGATTGTTAATTTGACGAAACTAGAATGAAGAAATATTTTGCTACATTTGACGAAATTCGCATCCTCAAACCACTAACACAAGCAATTTCTTCAATTTGACGAAATGTTCGCTCGGAGCATATCCCTGGAAGTGGTTTCGTCAAAAACGAAGAAAATTTCGTCAAATTTGAAAGTCCATTATTGAGAGTGCGAGGGATGCGTTTCAAGACCCCTCGCGCAAGTCGGAATTTCGCGTTGTGGAACAACGTATGTTTAGAAATTTTTTATAAGCATACTTAATTATTTCAGACATGTGTTCATACCCCTCAAATTGTTTCAAACCATTTCTTAACTATATATTACCGTATGTTTTATAAAGAACCGACTTTTTACTGTATTTTATAAAAAGCGTTACTATTTAACATGGTTACTCTGTTATGAAGCACGAAATCAATGATCCATAAGATACATGTACTTAAACCGTAGGGTACTTACAGAAAGAACATTATTGCATTATAATAGCACTGAACAGTAGATATCGTAATTTTAATTATAATTTTAAAAATTATGAAGTTTATGCAGTGTTTGAACACCACTATTTCTAACCTGGCTTCTATTTTCATGATGTTTGTATTTTGCTCAAACACTACTCTGCCAGCTTCATTATTAAAACTAAGTTCTGAACTTTTGCGGATTTCCTTTTCTTGAACTTTAATTGTACGTATCGAAGATGAACTCATACCTAATTGTCGTGCTACCTTCGAGACACTTTATAATTGTTCAAGCATTGAGAATCTTTACCTTTTCTTGCATTGTCAGAAACTTTCTGTTTTTCTTTCCACTTTTGCAAGCTTTAGATGAAAGTCCTTGTTTGGGAACCATTCTATTTTATCAACGTTCATAAGAAGGAAAAAAAAACCCGTTAAGAATCGGAGCGGTAATTTGTATAAACTAAAGCAAAGCGTTGTTTAGACTAATACAATGTGTGAACTTCCGCTGTCAGTGATGCTAAAGGGATGAAAGTCTATTCACGAAACCAATATTTAGTGTCAACGAAGCCCATTCTAATGCTCCGCTGCTCCTTTCCAAAAAAATTCATGTTGCAAGCGAGTAATTTGCGTCAGCAATAAAAAAATTCATTACTCATTGAAAACTCGCGCTATAGCCATTTCGCGCAAGTCGGATCGCGTTGTAGCGGGATCCGACTGTATACTTTACAACCTATTCTCATACCTACCAAGTACACATAAAAAATTTCATAAAAATCGATCGACCCGTTTCGGAAGATTTCAAACACTAACACCGCGCGCGTGACAGGATATTTTTATATATTAGATTTATTTTTCCTTTTTACTTCCTTTTACAAAAAAGGAAGTATTGTATTCGCGAAAAAATTTTCACTCAAAAATCGCCCTTAATTTCCATTTTGCTCACCCCCAAATGAATGTTGAGTTTTTTTTTCGATTCGACCACATGCGGAAAAGTGCCTAAGAATGTATAGACACGCGAAATATCCATTTTGACCATCACCGAGGTAATTACAACGACTTTTCTCGTGACGTCTGTATGTATGTGCGTATGCGTGTATGTGCGTATGTGCGTATGTGCGTATGTATCTCGCATAACTCAAAAATGGTATGTCCTAGAAAGTTGAAATTTGGTACATAGACTCGTAGTGGGGTCTAGTTGTGCACCTCCTATTTTGGTTGCATTCGGGTGTTTCTAAAGGGGTCTTTTGCACCTTTTTGGGGGGAAATCATTGTTAATTTCGATGCAAACTCAAGTGGTGTTATAATTTGGCGGTCACTTGGCGATATATCGCCAGTCTTTTGGTTGCCAAGTTTTGTCGCCAACTTGGCGAAAAATTTGGCGATTTTTTTTTTTTTTTTTTTTTTAAATCTGCTTTCAATGTGGCATTGCTAGTGATATTTAAAGAGTTAGAGAGAGAATCCCATTAAAATTGCAATAATAGGGAAATAGCATTAAATTGGTGTAAAAGGAAGTCATGTGATGCACACATCAGCTCGTTTTAAAGCATTTTTCTACTTGTATGATCATTTTTTTTTTAAATTTCAAAAAAAAAAAATCTTTTTTTTGTTAAAAATCAGTCTAAATGCCGCCCCCCGTGCTGCTGCGCCTCTGGCGAGAGTCACTCCTACCAACCCCTTGTTACGCTACTGGTAAGCTAACAAATTTCTGAAATTTACAACTTATTCCCAGCTATTTACGATAAATGATAATCAAAATACATTTTTTCCCTTCAATTTGTTACTGATCCCCGAAAATAATCCCAGAATTACAGAAAATAAAAGTTTTGCGCAATACTGCTTTTACTTGACTTATTCACAAATACTACAATACACGCAAAACATATGATAGTTTGTTTACTGACTGGATTATATTGCGTAAACCAGTGGTGCCCAAACTTTTCTGCCCGAGGACCTCACCTCATGTTAAAACCATTCTCACGGGCTAGAACACACATACAATTTCAAAATATTTCATTGGTTTCTAAATAACATGGGAAAAAGAAAGAAAATTACAAAACAATAATTGTTGTTATCAATTGCTTGATGCTTTTTTTTTTTTTGTTAATTGCGTGTTTCTCATAAACCATTGTCTGAATATTCAGAATCAAATTTGGGACATTCTCACTAATCGTGCTTTTCGATTTGTAACATTGAACAAAACAACGTGCCACACAGGTCATCTTCCCGGTCCGAATGTGTGGCCTGTGGGCCGTCGGTTGGGCACCACTGGTCTAAACTAATAGTGTAAAGTTTGAAAATTTTCCTTCTAAATTGAGAAATTTTAAGTGCATCGTTTATACACCACCATACGCCAGTTATGTAAACCTACATTGCGCGAGTTCTGTGACAAGACAGAACATTAAATTTTTTAAATTGTAGGAAAGTACTTTTATTTTCAAATGTTAAAAAATTCATCACTGCTATCAAACATATACATTTAGTTGCACTCTTAAGCTTTAATTTATTTTTGCAGCTCTTTGTTTCGTTACTTATAAAAGCTGATTGGTGTTTCAACTCTTTCCTTCAAATACGCAATACAAAAGATCAGTTACCAATTTTTTGTATGGACCAAGTGTTTCTATTAAACGGTGCTGAGAACAGCTATGTTTTGGCAGTCCTAACAAATTTCTCGGTAAGTCTAACTTCTAGATGTTATTTTGAAAAAAACATTGCATGATTCTTCTATTGTAATGCATTTTTATATTAGATTAAGTGTGTAAGTGGATTTTTATAAGACATAAAATAAGTTTATCATATATTTAACAAATGGTCCGCTTTAGTGACTGTATGGTTCGATCGTTTCGTTGATGAGTATATAGGTCCGTTACCGGATTACAAACAAATTTTAACTTGTATTTATGTGATAATCAGAATCATTGATGGGCCATCTGGCTCATTTTTGGTGAGCATGGTGGCCTATTGATGCTACAGTGTTGCTCATTACTAACAAAACCAAGTGGTTAATTAGTAATGTGAAATGCTTTATTACTTTTTGCACTTCTTGGTTTTGTAAATGTAAACGAAAAAGTTTAGCTGTTCTTTGTTCATAAGCAAACTTAATTTAGCGACCCAAGTTATTTATTTTTTAAATTAGCTCATACTTTTGATGATTATGTGTATTAATAATGCTGCATGAATAGATAAATTATGATGAATAAATAATCTAATGACACATTTCCTTAAAACGTTTTTTTGCAACTGACGAAATGTCCTTTAGCAGCTCATTACTGCTACATATACGTTATAAATTACTGTAAAAAGATATAAATATTTGTGGACATTTATGTGGATGACAAAGTAAAACCAACGGGGGAACGCACAAATAATATATTTGATTGAAATGAAATGTGCAATTCTTTCGAAGTTTCTTCCCTTTCTTCAAATTGCTAATGCCTATATCCACAAACGAAAGATTGCCAATTAGTCAACGTATAGCTTTCTTCGACCGCTGAAGTTTTGCTCTTTCATTCTAAAATTTTACTTATGCAAGTGGGTATAGCTTTGTGCTTGATATTTACTGGGCAGTAGTAAGGACAAAATAGAGTCTTTTGCAACGAATTTTATTAAGAGAATTACCCGGATGACGTTTATCAAGAATTTCACATTTTTATGCATCGAAAAAGAGGAGTACTTGTAACCCAAAATACATAAATGCAATTTTGTTTTGCTTGTTACGTGTTAATTTTGATTTTTGAAAAATTATTTTCAATCATTATTAGAGTCTGGGATTTTAATTCTATGAACCATGGTTTGAGAAAAATAGCATGTTTTCTTTTCATTTTCGATTTGATTATTTGTATTGTTCAATCCATTTGCACGGGTGTGAACGTTTTACGCACATTTTTGCTCTTTATTTCCGGGAATTTTATATTTTGGATTTTTAGTTATGCATATATTTGAATACACTTTGATATTTAATATACCTTTACGTATCATATTATAAAGTATCAGCTTTCTGAAAAAATGCATTGTATTTAAAAATATTGATTTGTACGTATTGCGGATGTGACCACACAGTCACGACACGAACAAATCATTGTCTTTTAAATACATCTTCAGTGATTTAAACCGGCTCATTTTCATTGGCGCTCCGATGGGAGGTCACTCTGCCCTCCTAAAAATTCCTTATTCGGCAAATTTGGAGACCGCTTTGCAAGACTGCCATTTTTCAGAAAAAAATTTCATGATGCTACGCTCAGATTGTAACATTAGGTACAATTCGGAGTTTTTTTCAGCAAATTGAGCCCCCTCCCCTCCCCCCCCAAAAAAAGAGAAAAATATTCGGGGTGTCTTCATGTTCATACCGATTGGTCTCATCTGTGATTATGATGGTCAAGATTGTTTACTTCCAATCCAATAGAACATGTAGACCAAAATCTACTTTTTTTTGGTGGAGAATTCGAGACAAATAACGAAATATGATTTCTCTGTAATCAATATATCGCACCTCGGCAAGGAAAATGCACAATCTCCAAATTTTAGAAAACGTACTAACTATTGATTTAAAAATTCAAATTTTGTACTACTTCTTGCTACAAAACTCGCACAAAGCTAATGACACATAATTTCAATTTCATAATTTAGACGAAACGTTTTCAAACTTTAAATATGCATTATTGATTTAGACAGTAAAAACTAACCAGTAAACATCACACCATGATTTTTGCTCGTATTGTGACCAGTAATATAAAATACCCGGGTACTTATTTTTGAGGGTGAATACTCATATACCGGGGAAAATACCCAAAATGGGATAAAATCCCCCCCCACCCCTCGGTATTTTATTTTCCAGTGAACTCGATTCACACAAAATACCCACATTTGTGTATAATGATATTGGAATACTTATTAGGTGTATTGAATGTAAAGAAAAGTTATTTTTGAACACTTTTCACAAAATGTTTTATTTTATGGACCAAAAACAACAAATCAGGGAAAAAAAATGTTATACACCTTCATGCATCTTTCATACAATACTTTATTTAAATATCAAGCCATTTTTCTTTCTTTTTAATAGTAAAGGAAGTATTTTATTTGCAAAAGAAATTTCCCTTAAATTTCGGCCTAATTCCATTTTACTTATCCACTTATCCCCGAACGAATGTTGAGTGTTTTTTTTTTTTTGACCCTACAGCGCGTGCATATATCCTAAGAACGTATGGACGTCCGAAATATCCAATTTAACCATCCCTGAGTGAATTACCACGAGTTTTCTCGTGAGGTCTGTATGTGCGCATTAGGGTGGAACGAAAGAAAACAAAGTTTTTACTTTCGAATCGTAATAGTGCGGAAAAGTTGCGATTGGTGAAGACTTACAAAACAAAACAAAAATTTTAAAATCGGATAATATCTTCCGATCCCGCAACGAGCCTAAATATTTGAAAAAATGGAAAATTTCATGTTTTCTTAGTGATTTTTCAAAAATTTTGTTTTAATGTTTCTTTTTAAGGCTCTGAGACGGAAAAGTTTTGATTGGTAAAGCCTTCAGAAATAAAAAAACAAATTGAAATCGAATAATACCTTCTGATCCAGAAACAAGCCTAAAAAATCGAAGAAGTTGAGAATTTCAGGTTTTTTTTTCCGAATTTTTAACATTTTTGGTTCAATGTACTTTTTCAGGCTACAGAACGGAGAAGTTACGTTTAGTGAAGACTTCAAAGCAAAAAAAAAAAATCTTTTTGAAATAAAACAATATTTTCCGATCGCGCAACGAACCTACATATTTAAAAAAATGTAAACTTTAAGCCCTTTTTCAGCTTTTTTTTTTCTGTTAGTTTAACGATCCTCATACGTTCGGTATGAAATACTAATGAAAGAACGTTTGTTTCTAAAATAAATGTGATATTTTAGTACTAGCTTGTCTGTGAAATTGTCCACATGGCCCTTTAATCCCGCGAGACTCATATTTGTTTATGCCGCTCAGTACAGTGTGCATCTAATACGCTCCATTAGCGCCTCACGATCTTGAATTTATGAGCTTTTTAATTGGTTTGTGTCTATAGGTATCTTACTTAAATGAATAAAGCAGTCGTGCTGGCATCAGTATTTCTCAAAGTTTCTAATGTGCGTGTGATGTCTATTTGCTCTGTTTAACGTGTTTCAAACATGAATCCATCTTTGCAGAAAAGAATTACCAGAAAGTCCTTTGAGTGCCCCATATTTGGCCACCCGAGAGATTTGCCAACAAATAAGCTCCTTACTTATGAAAATGTACTTCAAAGTTGCTTTCAAGAGAGATTTGAGTTACCTAGAAAAGTCAATAACACGAAAATGAGTTTTTCCATTTTTAAGGACAAAAAGTTAAATGTATCTTTGATAAGGCCTCGATTCCTACAGTTTCCCTGAAAAGAATTGCTCAGCTCATTGATATCTTCTACAAAAAATATCTCAATTTCATGAGATCTTACAACCGAGACAAGGATAAACCCAAGTTTAAAGAAAGGATTGATAAATTTAAAAGTGAAGAAGGAAACTCTTTGACATCTCTGCCTGTAAGTGCGTAAAGAATGTTATTTGCACTTGTAAAAAGACCCCAGACATTTGTGAATGTCCAATTTACATGAAATGTACGTGTGAAAAATCTGAAAAGATACTGATCTCTGAACAAAGATTTCTCTATCTTCAGAGGAAACATGGCATAGGAAAAATTGGAACTTTGGACCAAATGATTTGTCAAATCCTGACCCCGGCCCACTCTCACATTCCAGATGGCTCACTTGTGCAAATAGAGTTCTTAGACTGTACGTAAGTGTATCGATCCTATCAGGTGAGTTAAAACACATAGTGACTTTTTATTTTGCGATGTTACATGCCGGTCTGGTTTGAAATAAAGAACCGCAAAAATTTCACAGACGATGCCATTCATGTTTACAGAACAATTCAAACCTGTCGATACTTACCTGACAATCTAATTAATGGCAATGGTGTTTGATGAAAGGAGGCACATAAGAGAACTAGCGTTTAAAAGTGTGTTAAAAGCCAGAGAGTTTCTTTCTAAAGGCAAAGGCATTAGAAACTTTGTCATTCCATCTCTAAATTTCGAAGCAGAAGAATACACAGAGATTATTAACTAGAACACGACAAAGCTATCTTCTCCACCTTTTCTTCGAAACGGTCATAACAAAGACATTGAAAATTTTATTGTAACAGGCAATATACCCGACTGGGATATAAAACTATTTCCCCGCCTTACGCAAGCTGTCAAAAGATGTGTGAAGTTAGTGACGGAGGCTTCACTCAAAGTGTGTGGATTTAAATCAAGAGATGGCTACATAAAAGCAACATTGAAATCCAGATCAATTATGCCCGAATTTTCCAAAAAAATCTGATTATAAATTAGCTTCTACAAGAAACACTTAAAACAATAAGACTTGTATACTGGATTGTAAATTTGCTAAATATTTTATAACTTTGTATTATTTGAAAATATTTCATTATTGTAAAGAATGGTAGTTTTGCATGTTTAGAAGATACCTTAAAAGTCAATTAATAAATTAATGTTTATGTGTATTATGGGGTTTTTTAACAGGCTTTTCCCTGTAACACCGGGGGAAAAACAGCAAGAACAATTTTATCTTTAATCACTAAGAAAAGATGAAATTCTCCCTTTTTTTACTTTTCATTTTTGTTCCTGGATCAGAATGTATTATTCGATTTCAACAGTTTTTTTTTAAAATTTCTGAAGGCTTCACCAATCGTAAATTTTCCGTCTTAGAGTATTAAAAAGAAACGTTGGAGCAAAATTTTTAAAAAATCGCTAAAAACATGAAATTTTCCATTTTTTCAAATTTTTAGGCTCGTTGCGGGATCGGAAGATATTATCCGATTTAAAAAAAAAAAAAAATTATTTTGTTTTGTAAGTCTTCACCAATCGCAACTTTTCTGCACTATTACGATTCGAAAGTAAAAACTTTGTTTTTTTCGTTCCACCCTAGTGCGCATGTGTTGTATGTACGTGTCTCGCATAACTCAAAAACGGTATGACGTAGAAAGTTGAAATCTAGTATGTAGGCTTCTAGTTGGGTCGTCTAGTTGTGTACTTTCTCTTTTAATTGCATTCGGATGTTCCAAAAAGGTCCGTTTTACTTTTTTGGGGGGAAATCAGTGTTAATATCAATGCAAACTCAAGTGATGTTAAAATTTGGCGAACATTTGACTTATATCGCCAAGATTTTGGTCTCCCAATTTTCGTGTTGACAAATTTGGCGAAAAAAAAGATTTTTGGAATTTGGTTTCAATTTGGCTCTGTTGGCGATATTCAGAGAGTTATCCATTGAATCACGTGAAAATTGTCGATTTTTGGAAAATTAATCTCTGTAAATCGTTTTATTGCATCGGTTCATGACAAACAAGAGGCGAAAATATTTAAAGTGTTTCTTTGCCTTCTCCAAGGCATTATTATCATTAAATTGGTGTAAAAGGAATTCATATGATGCACACATCAGCTCGTTTAGTAATATAATTTCAAACTTTAAAAATAAAAAGAGTTTTGGTCAATTCAAAAAGGAAAGAGTGTTGAGCTTGGCTTTTAAATGAAAAAGTTAAAATAACTGATAGTGGACACCAGAATCAATGACAGCAAGAATTAAAGGGGAATTGCGATTTCAAAAGTCCTTAAAACTGTTGCGAGAACAACCCTGTTTAAAAAATTCTTAAAATAACGTTAAAAAACCTAGAAGCAATTAAAGTAAACGCAAGAATTATTGCATCTTAGCTTAAAATGTATCTTTCTGAAAATAATAAATAAAGTATATCACGAATTTTTGCTCATTTTGAGAGAAAACTATGGATTCATTCAAACATTTCAGAGTCATACTTTGATTTTGAATTGCCATTTGAATTTCATGGTATTTATTTTTAGGGTAAGAAATTCTTTACTTTTAAATAACTGCTAAATTTTGTGTAAGCGTTTTCATTCATTACTAGTTCTTATTCCTTTTGTTTTGTCTCCCCTTTCGTAACATAGCTGCTTCTAATTATAGGATATATATTTGAGCTTAGCCACTGTGCAGGTTTTTTTAAAACTTTTACTTTTTGAATGTGAATCTAACTGAGAATGCTGAAAGTTCTTTATTCTGCAGTAGTTGTTTACTGATTCATTAAAATGTGCTAAGCGGCTTAAGCACTTGTTCCTCACTAACTTCTCTACCATACTAGTAAACTCATGTGTTCTCTTAATTATCCCACAATCTTATGATGAACACTTCTATAATGTCTTCAGCTGAACACTGTCCAATTTCAAATGCGTCTGTTCTTCATGAACAAAAGGTAAACCATCAATTAGGTTGGATTGTTTCAGACTATTTCCTTGCTTAGTTGGATTTAAAATCTGCAAGGTGAATTAAACCAACAACATTGTTTTTGAACCAACAACATTGTTTCAAGACTGCAAGTGAGTGGATTTATAACTTATTTTTCAATAATTTCTCCTAATTTTTCAATACAAAACTGTTAGTGTATATCAATTTTACACATTTTATTTCGTATTTAGATAAAAATTTATTATTCATTCAGCTTTTACTTTTTTTCCTCCAAAATACCCCGTTTTTGAGTATTTACCCAGGTCTAGGGTAAATTACCCCAAAAATATTTACCTACCTTTTGGGTAGGTAAATATTACCCGCAGGTAAATTATACCCCGCATCCATATCACTGATTGTGATATTTGAGGCAAAATCACTAAAAACTAATATTGCGCAAAACCTTGTTTTTCTCTAATGCTGCTCTTATGAGTTGTCTCACTTTCGCTGCCAGTGTGCAATATGGTTACAATGTATAGAAAGTGGTTGCATAAAGCCTTATGTACTGATCAAATACATAGGGGGAGAAGGGGCACAGCAGGGCAGTTTCCATTTCTTTCGCTAGAGTTACTTTAGTTTAAGTTCTAAGGAAATTTAAATTGCAGAATATCAGAATAGAACTCTTTAGCAAAATCAATAATTTTTTTCATAATCTTTGCCTCATTACATTCCTTTCTAAAAATTCGATTTTCAAAAAGCTCTCAAACTCAAGGAGTCATGGGGTAGAGTGGGACACTGAGAAAGGCTAATAAAAATCAGCTATAGTGGTAGTCAGAATTATATGGACAGCAAAAAGCTACACAGGAGAAAAGAATCTGAAATAATTCAGTGAAATTCATGCACAAAATGCCTTTTTATGCTGGAAATAACTGTGGAATGCAAAACATTTGAAAATACAAAATATAAATGTTTTGCCTTGATCAATAAAAAAAAAGTCATTGTTAAAATTGGACAAAATTAGAGGGAAAACGAGCGTTTCACCCTGAAAAACCCTAGTAATCACTTATATTCCCCTATTTTTTAATCATTTTTTTTTTCAGAATTATGTTATGGAAGTCGAAGAACGTTCTTAGAAATTTTTATCCTGTTTTTTTTCCGATGGAGAAAATGAGCCCCCCTCTTGCTTGTTTTGATATTGAATCCTTTTTTTTTTTCATACTTCGGATGTCAGAATGAATCACAAAGCTTCCATTAAACTTAGATCGTCCTTTTGCCCGGCCAGTACAGTAATTTCGCGAAATAAGCATCAAGCAATGATTTTGAAGCTTGAAAAACCTGTAATAAGGATTATCCTGCTGGAACAAATTGTTTAAACTCGTAGTTAACGGTGTTTTTGGTTAAAAAATATTGCTCAGTACATCAGCATTAGGGTAGAGCGGGGCACGTTCACGCATGGGGCACGTCTACTTCGATCATTACTGAGCCGATATCTGAAAATGAGTTCTTGCTTATTCAGTAAATTACCGCCCAATTAGCTGGGCTAAAGCAGAAATATATGAAATACACCGCCAGCTCAGTCATATCCAGCAGAGGACTGCAGTTTCGTGCTTATTAGCAGTTTGTTTGGCACTCTTGGCTTCCTTAAGAGGTTTTCCATCTCCAGCTCAGTCACTTTCCTATGCCGGGCTGATGAGTGCTAATAAGCACGAAACGGCAGTCCTCGGCTGGATATGACTGAGCTGACGGTGTATTTCATGAGTTCTTGCTTGTTTCGATATCGAATATCATTTTTTCATATTTCGTGAGGCAAAATGCCTCACATATTCCATTATACTTAGATCGTCCTTTTTCCGGAAAGTACAGAAATTTCACGAGCATCAAGCAACGATTTTGAGGTATAAGAAGCATGTAATTGGGGATTATCCTGCTGGAATAAATTGTTTAAACTCGTAATTAACGGTGTTTATGGTTTACAAAATATTGCTCAGGACATCAACATTGCTCTCAGAATTTATTCGGCACAAAAAATATTGGTATAGTTTTCCGTCCGTTGCGAAACTTTTTCAGACCATTACTGAGCCGCCTCCAAGTGTACGCCTTGAGATTTTTTTTTCCTTTCACAGAGATCGTACCAGAAATAGCAAAAACCATCTAGTCGATACTAATTAATTTTTTTCTCATAAAAAAGATTACATTATCCCACTTTTTACTCATAACAATGCATTTTCGGCACGCTCAACCCTTGGTCTCTTACGAGTATGAACTTTTTAAAGGGTCGGTCTTGACACTGAGCAATGATTTTTTTTCTCTTTTTGTAAAATATGTTGAATAAGTTCGCGAACTGCATCATAACTTGAATTTTCTTCTAATATATCCTAATGTTTGTTTTTTGGAGCAAGGTTGTCTGATTTTCGTGTGTTTCACAAGTTCAGAAACAGATTTCCTAAGTGTTCGTCTTTGTGGTCATTATTTGTAGGTATTTTTGAGAATGATCGATCTCTATCTACTCAGATTTGTTGCCATTTGACGTACAGTAAGTCGCGAGGTTTTAAAGCAACCACTTTCCCTTTCTAAAATTCTTTAAGCTTAGTACCTAAAGGCATGATTGTAAAAATAGAATGTTACGCCCCCCCCCCCGAAATCGCTTATTAAGCATTTATATCATTATGTAGTGCAGTGTGCGGAACAAAAAAAGATCACTTTTTACTTCCTTTTACAAAAAAGGAAGTATTGTATTCGTGAAAAAATTTTCACCCAAAAATCGGCCTTAATTTCCATTTTGCTCACCCCCGAATGAATGTTGAGTTTTTTTTTCGACCCGACAACACGTGGATATGTGCCTAGAAACGTACAGACACCCTAAATATCCATTTTGACGATCCCCGAGTTAATTACAACGAGTTTTCTCGTGACGTCTGTATGTACGTATGTGCGTATGTGTGTATGTATGTCGCATAACTCAAGAACGGAATGTCCTAGAAAGTTGAAATTTGGTACGTCGATTCCTAGTGGGGTCTAGTTGTGCACCTTCCTTTTTGGTTGCATTCGGATGCCCCGAAGGGGGTCTTTTGCCCTTTTTTTAGGGGAAAGCATTGTTAATTTCGATGTAAACTCAAGGGTGTTATAATTTGGAGGACACTTGGCGATATATCGCCAGTCTTTTGGTCGCCAAGTTTTGTCGACAACTTGGCGACAAATTTGGCGATTTTTTTTTTTTTTTAAATCTGGTTTCAATTTGGCCACTGTTATTGATATTTAGAGAGTAAACTGTTGAATTATATTAAAACTGTCAATAATGAGAAAATGACATTAAATTGGAGTAAAAAGAAGTCATGTGATCCACACATCAGCTCGTTAGAACACACAAACCTAATTGTTTTTACAATTTTGTCCATATAACATGGATGTCTAAGTTCAAACATCAGTCTATAAATAAGAAATTCCTACGTATTTCCGATGAAGGTAATGAAGAAAGTTTATTTTACCATTAGTTTCCAGCAGGGCTGCGGAGTCGGAAGGAAAATAGCCGACTCCTGAATTCGGAAACCTCCGACTTTGACTCCGTTTTTTATATTATTATTTTTATTATTATTATTATTTTCAATTTTCCCCTTAATGGGAAAGAACCCCTAACAGAGATTGAAATAGTAATTCCTTTTCATGAAATTTTTGCTCTGTCTTTTATTGCAAACCGCGTTAGAAGTACAACGTTATGCATACAACGTTAGAAATTCAATTTGAAAATCAAATTTTAAAATAGCGGCGATGTTAAAAGTGAGATTACATAAAACCCCCTAATTTTTAAAAAAATAAAAGGAATAATTTACTGCCCTTAATGTTTAACAAATAGATAATGATCAAATCGTGTGCTTTCAATTTTTGAAAGCTGTAACTAGAGATAAAAAAAGCTTTTCTGCTAAGTCAAAGAACTTTTCTTGAAAGGGGGTGGTTGCCCCGGGTGACACCCATCTAGTAGGGTGGTAGGTGACACCTCCAAGTTAATTTCAGTGTTTATAAAAAATATAAATATTTTAATCTGAAAAGAATCTCCGATAAATCTTAAATAAAATTTCCTGCATAAAATTTCAACGAAAATCGAGCACTATATGGTGGGAGAGACCGGGTAGATGTAGGGGAACATGGGACAAAGTGAAAAAGCGGGGCAAAGTGAAATGGTGAAATATTTACTCTGCTTTTAGCTCCATTTATCTGGTATTTTTTAAACTATAAAGTACGATTTGTAGTCTAATTCCACTCAGGAAAAAAATACCGCCAAATATTGAAGCATTTGGTAATGCAGGCCATTTTTTATAAAATAATACTCATACTGTAATATTGTGTTGTAAGTCTAAAATTATTTTTGTTACTATAAAATGATAATAGGATGAAATCTGTCGCCATGTTTCGTTTATTATCTGGCCATGATTGCCTACGAAAACATCTCTGTCGTATCAACGTGGTTCCTGACCCTTTCTGCACTTTGTGTGATCTCTACGAAGTAATGGACATGCCTCATTTGTCCAGATGTCCAGCTCTCCCTCGGACATCCATCTGGGAACGCTATTGGATTGCTCGTTTTCATTTATAGTTTTGTTGTTATCCTTTTGATATTCAACTGTCTTTAAATGTGCCATTGGAAATAAAAAATAAAATAAAATAAAATAAAATGATAAAGTTCTTGTTATTAACATTTTAAATATTAATTGAGACCTCCTAAAACTCAATGCATGTTTGATTTAGTTAATTTTTAGCTTATATTTATTTTAAATAAATTGTGCAATTTGTCAAGTACTTACGGGGCAAAGTGAAATAGTTTGTTTCATTTACTAACTCAATTATTTAATATAAATCACTTACGTTTTCATTAATTAGCTATTTCATTTACATTCCTTCAATTAGTAATTAATTTATTCATTCATTCATTCGCTTATTTTCTTATTAATTCATTCTTTTACTTTCGCTCATTTATTTTCCTTCATATATCAATTGATTTATTCATTTAATAATTCGTTTATTGTTTCACAATATTTTCATTTACTCATTCAACCTTTTATTTACTGATTCTTTTAATCAAAAATATGTTTTATAATCAAATAGAAAATATTTCAACAGAAAAATATTTTATTTTTCATTTTACCCCATGAAAAAAAAAATAAGTGAAAAATTTCTACTTTTTTTTTGAATGATCAAATTTACTGCCAAAAACAAAAAATACTGTTTCAATGCAAGTTTTATTATAAAATAAAATGTTCTTTCTTTATGTACTGTAATTTTCAAAACAAATTTCCGATTTCTTCATTTTGAAAGAACTCAGTCATCTTAACCATTTGACTTTGCCCCACATTCCCCTACGCCTGGGGTAAAATGTGGTGGCATACAGCTCTGTAAGAAGAGCTTTTGCTAATTCTAATTTTTTACTAATTTAAATTTTAGTCACTGCTTTAGAATTAACCTAAATATGAAGATTTTAAGATTAACTGCAATTATTGAGTGTTGGAACTGTGTGAATCAAAGAATCATATACTTATTTTATTTCATACTTTTTAGTGAGAGCCAAGCTTACAGATATAGTCTTTAGATTTAAAGAGACGAAGATGTACTATTTTATCTGTATTTTTGGAATTGCGCTTCCGTGCCAACACTTATTTCAATTTACTTAACATCCTCTGAAGTTTCTTCCCAGCTACGGGTCCCGATTTGCTCAAGGGATGCACTCCATGTACTATTTTATAACTGAGATCGAAGTAAAAAATATATTGTTACTTTTATTTGAAAGTGATTACTTAGAAAATGTTAAGCAACAAAACCGTTTGCTGTCAGTAGCTATAAAGAAAGTTGCAAAACAAGCAAACTACGGGACGGCGCGGCGTAGGTAGTTATTACAGAAAATTCGATTAATAATCAAGCCAGTTGCCAATGACACTGAATCACTAATTGTAAATGACAGTTATTTTCTTATTAGTAGGCTTTCATAAATGAAATCGAACCAAATGGTAGTGAGTTTTTAAAGAATGTAAAGAGAGTCTGAAAATTAAAGAAAAAAAAAAAAAAGGCCGAAATCGGAGTCGACCTGTTTTCTAACGACTCCGACCCCAACTCCTTTACCAAAAATCAGTTCGACTGGGACCCCACAGCCCTGGTTTCCGGTCATAAAATTTACATAACTTTTCGTCCAAATGCAGACAAGATTTGGGGATTTTTCTTTTGCCCTTATAAATTTGGTTACGACTGTATATTATGACAACGTGTTTTACCTATTAAATATGAGTTGATGTATAGGGGTAAGGGTGGCACAAGCGAAATTTTTTTTTTTCATATCTTTATTTTTCAGAAAATATTATCAATTTCTCAGCTAAAAATGCCCCATGATTGAATAGTTTTTATTATTATTTTTTAAATTTATTTATTTATTTATTTTTTTTTTATGAAATGATATTTTTCGGGTTAGAAAAAAATTTCTTTACTTTATGGTACTTAAAAAAAAATGTCTGGAATTGTTAAAATTTGCCCCTATACTGGGGCACATATGCGACTAAGCTTTGGAAACATTTAAACAAGATAAAATAAACAGGACTATCATCTTAATTTTATTATACACATTACTAACTTCAGTTTAACCATAACCATATTTATGAGTGACTAAGAATCTTTTAATCGTATAGTACATATACTTTTTAACTTGAAGATATTTTCAGATATGGGGTTACACGAGTGAGATCGATACTCTGGTTTAAGACAGAAAGAGAGGTGAAAAAAATTGTGGACCCTTCCCCTGCCTCCCAGAGAAATAAAGAGCTTTTGATGACTTTTAAATGTTTCAACCGAGAATAACCCTTTAAGTTTCCCTACTTGCCGCAAATGATGTCGGAAGCATAAAAAACAATTCTTTTTCTTGCCGCGCTGTGTTATTTATGAAAGTTGAAATTAGAATGTAGTTGTATTTTATAAAATAAAACACACAGTTAAGAATTGTAGCATTTTTTAAAAAAGATCACTTGTTATGAAGCAGGCAAAATGAAAACGAATTTTGTCTCTTGGAGTTGTAGAGGTCCTTTACTACTCCGCTTTTGAAAAGTTAATGTTTATACGTGTTTTTTTTTCGATAAAATTTACATTGAGTATAGTATCCACCCTTTTGCCTCCCCCCCCACCTTCCGGAGAAATTCGAAATGACGAGATTGCCTATACACTGCTGAAGTTACTCTGAAATTATGGTAATTTTCAACTTTGAATTTGCTTTTTTTGCGGTTGTATTATGAGACATTAAATTATTAGGGGGGGATGATCAAGTAGGTCAAGCGGGCTCAAATTCCTCTCTGGATCTGAAAAATTAATGTTATCACAATCAAGTGGGAGTAGTTTTTGTTGGGTTCAGAAAAAAATTTGCATCGAATGTACACCACCTTTGGCATCCAGGGCCTGATTACTGGATAGGCCAACTAGGCTGCCCGAATTTAGGAGCCACCTTCCCCAAATGGCTACAATTTTTTAGTCTAAAGAAAAAAAAATGTAAAGTTTGTTGTATCTCTCCCCTCTACCGCAGGGGAAAATAAGCCAAAATTCAACAACTAAGAGACGGGTAGTGGTGGCGACATCTACTAGATTATCGTGTAAAGAGACATTCATTTTAAATACACGAAGGGAAAATGAAAATGGCATTTCAATGTCAAAGTTTCTGTCACGACTCACGAGTATAATGTAATTAGAAAACTGGCGTTGCATAAACAACTTAAATAAGTTTAGTGATTTCTTGAAATAAGCTATTGCATCTTCGGTAGTTCTGCAATCAGTGGCTTATTAATTATATGAACTTCATTACTAGTTAAAAAAGGGTGCCCAAAGGGGGGCAGGCGTGGATAGCGTGGGGTGTCACAGAGGTCCTTAAAGCCAGCAAAGATAACCGAATGACTTATATTCCAAAACATTCGTCCCTAACCCCCGGTTCATACTAAAAAGTGACCTTCCCTTTAGAGAATGAACCCGTCCAAAACCATCTGCTGTATCCGGAAGGGGGGGGAGGAGGAGAAAAGTTTGTAACAGAGACTGTGCAATTGAATTATTTCGAGGGTACATTTTAGAGGGTTTTGATATAATTTGGGGGGGGGGGGGGGTCGATCTCCTTCTTTGGAATGTGTGCTTCATAGCATTTGAGGGTGGGGGGGGGGGGCTGTCACTCTTGGGAGGGATGGGCACTCCGGAGTTAAAAACACGGGAGGACAAACAGACTTTTGAGTCTTTGCAGGCATGGATAGCGTGGGGCGTCACAGGGGTCCCTTAAAGCCAGCAAAGATAACTTAATGACTTATATTTCAAAACATTCGTCCCTAACCCCCTGTTCATACTAAAAAATGACCTTTCCTTTAGAGCATGAACCCGTCCAAAAACCAGCTGCTGTATCCGGAAGGGGGGGGGGGGGGAGAAGTTCGCAACAGAGACTGTGCAATTTAATTATTTCGAGCGTTTATTTTAGAGGGTTTTGATTTCATTTGGGGGGAGGGGGTCGATCTCCTTCTTTGGAATGACTTTTGCGTCTATTTGTCCTTAAAAACAGACTTTTGAGTCTGAAGGGGCTATGTCTCGCTCTCCAAAAATAGCCCCAAAATTTAAAGATGATAATCACAATATTGTATATTGTCGGATCCAATGGCGTGCACAGAAATTTTGGGGCCCGTCACCGTCACTAATTACTTTTACGTTCCCCTCCATATTGTTTACCCCTACGTGCCTACGTCCCTACATATATTTCACCTCTTTTTTGAGAGGGTTAATAAGTTTTTAAGTGATTTAGCCCCCTTAAGCCCCCCTTAAACTCGGCCCATGTTTTAATATCTGACTCAAATGGAGGAGTCGACCAATCGACCTGTTTAACCGTAAGTGAAAAATGTATAATGTAAAAAGCCAGGAAATGAGTAGCATGATTACATTTATCCTTTTAAGTATCACAATCTTACACTGAAAAGAACCTTAAAAACTGTTTTATAAAAATATTCTACTTACAAAAGTTATTTAAATATTGTTCGTCCAATTTCTCCATGAATAATTTTTGCAAAAAGCTAAATTGCACATCCTCATTTTTACTTCAAAAACGTGTGCAGAAATAAACCTTACTCTGCTTTAAGTTATTTTGGGAACCACACTTCAAATTAGAACTTTAAACTGCATATAGTAAATATAAATACAAATATAAAAATAGGTTTTGATCATTAACTTAGTTTTTGAAACTGAACTAACATTATATATGTAAAAGATATTTCATTTTCATTTACAATATTAGTACTGTATAATATTAGTTAGTTCATTATAATAAAGAAAGAATAGTTTTCCAGTTACTATTTACTAATTTATTATGCTTTCTTGTTCATTGCAACATCGATGTTTTCTGACTGCTTTTTTTTTTAAATACTGCAGTATCTTGATTGAAAGTAAATGAGGAAACAATATCGCATTTCCTGTTTAGTTAAACATAGAAAGAATGTAAGATTTTTTAAATCAGTAGTAGGGCACATAATTGCTTTTTTAGGTCATTGAAATGAGAGAGAGAGAAAGTTTTATAGTTTTCTGAAGTTGAGATCGTACTACTCATTTCTGTATCAAAATATTATTTTCGCTCTGATTTTACTCGGTAGATGTCGCCATAACTAAGTCTCAGATCCATGTTTTCTTCTAACCAACTTCAAAGCCTGAAGAAAAACATTTTTAAATTGCAAAACGAAAATGAATGAGGTGTCCTGACCAGATCATTTATTTATTTATTTTTTTTTTTGGGGGGGGGGGGGTACAGGAATGGGAAAAGAATTAGCTTCAAAAACAATATTTTTTGTTTATGAAAACATTTAAGAACCAATTGTTTCGTTAGGTAACAATTATTTTATAAAAAGGCAAAACCGGAATTCTAGCGAAGCACTAGCATTACGGCACAGAGTGGGAATACGTTTCAGCTACTTAATTAAAATTGAACCGAAATGCGTACCTTATTGTAAAGAAAGAAAAAAATATAAAATATATATAGGGAAAAAAAATTGTTCAAGATCCCACTAATGTTGACCTATCTCATCGAGTTTCCAAAAATTGTCATCATAAATGAAGAGCAAAAGTTGTAAATAAAACGCTACAGGAAATTCTCTACTTTTTTCAGGTCCCTAATCAGCGTTATCAGAGGCTAAAGGGGCCCTTATACGAGTAATTTACCCTCATCACGTTTTTGCATGGGTTATGCATAAAAATTTAAATTAAAAAAGTATTGCAAAACGATTGTACAAGGTTGTCTAAGTAAAAATGTTCCATTCATAGAATCAATACAATTTGAAGTTTCAATAATTGACAATTGAGTGATTCTGTAGAAAAGCTAAGTTTTAGCTAATAAGCTTGTTAAGTTTTATTATACTGGAGACCTGAAATTTTGGTAACATTGCTTATTAATACGTTCTAGTATTTTTGTGAATGCTAATTAGCTTTTGTGTAGTAGGCATGTGAACTCTTGACAAAATGCAGTGGGGAAGTTTTTCTATGGTTTTGGGGTTGTCAAATATTCTGAACAAAAGTAATTCAGTAGCTCGTGCTTCGTAATTCTATCGTCAATACATTTGTTTTTAACGGGTTTCAAATGCAGAGCTTAAACATTAATTTTGTAAAAGTTTTGGGATTGTTTTGGATTGTTTTGTTGTTTGATTTGGATTGGATTGTTTTGGATTTGTTTGGGATTGTCACCCCAAAGTGGCTATCAAAATCTTTCTCATGGGGAAAAAAGTCTGTTTTCAATGCGCTTAAGTTCAAATTTACCACCTTCAATTTTCTTTTCGTTAGCACCATTAGAAAGAACAGCTTTTTTCCTATCAAAATATTTTTTTCGACGGTGTTCTTTCAGATAAGGAAGAAAAATGAGTTTGAAACACTGTCTGTCTTAACGAATTACTATGTATAGACTAAGCGTGCAGAAAATTTTATTTCACTGGAGGCAAGAAATGTTGGGAGCTCTAAGTACTTGGTTGTTAATACGTTCTAGTATTTTTGCACATGAAAGCTTTTTAGCTTTTGTATAGCACAAATATAAACACTTGACAAAAAGCGATGGGGAAACCTTTTTGGGATTTTATGTTGTTAAATTCTGCACAAAAATTATTCAAAATTTCGTACATTTTAATTCTGTTGACATAATAGCTGTTTTTAATGGGAGCTCAAATATTAATCCTGTAATAGATGCTGTCCTCCAAAGTAGGTATCCCAATATGGAACATCACAATAATAACTTGTTTTCGACCATCAAAATAAAGTATTTTTATAGGAAAAAGGCTCTTATTTCTAATGGTGCTTACAAAACGAAAATTTGGTGAAAAAGTTGAGCTACAGCACATTGAAAACATGCTATTCTTGATGTGTGATAACTTTTGATGACACCATCTTTCACAGAAATAATAGTTCAGCAAGCTCTGCAACTGTAACGCATTAAAAAAGTTATTTTGTCAATAGAATTACCAAGTACGGGCTTTTGAATTGTTTTTGTTTAGATTTTATGACAACGTAAAGTCCAAGAAAGAATTTATCCTCTATGTTTTGTCCCTAGTTTATATGCGTGCTACCCAAAGGTAATGTCAGAACTCTTGTCATTACTCTAATGGCAAATTGTAGATTATTTTTTTCTTTAACACTTAAATTGCGGCTGTCTTTGTATGCCTAGAATTACAGCGGGAATCATTTTGACTTTTTAAGAAGAAATCTGCATAGTTCCCTACATAATAACTACTATATTATTGTAACAATTGGTTTCTAATAAATAATTTCAAAAAAAAAAAAAAAACAGTTTATTTGAAAGACGTAGGAATGTTAAGGATGCATAATGAAGTATTTTTTAAAAGTTAAAAATTCCCTTAAAATAACCAGCGCTGTTTCAGTTGCATTTTACCAGAAACCAGTGGTTAATGCGCCCTTTTATGTACAAAAACATTATGAAGTCTTCAAGTTGCAATAATATGTTCTAAGAGACATTTTTGAGCTTCTGCTTTGTTTCAGAATTAGTGAATGTGTTTGCAGTTCTTTGTTACTCAAATGATCAAAATGATACCTGTTCACATTTTAGGTATACAGGTGCAACCATTTAGTTTGTGTTTTAAATAAAATACAATTTTCGTCATAAGTTTATATTTTGACACAGCACGGCAGTTTAGAAAAAGTCAAGGAAGGATTAAGCTTTTTGTGAAAATATAGAGAAGCAGTTAGCAAACAAAGCTTTATCGGGGTCAAAATGACCCCTCCCGTATTTCTAGTGTTAAACCTGAATATCGAACATGCGCCACTTGACTAAGTTTTATTTTTGAGAAAGACCGCGCAAAACCAAGCAACGCAGCTAACTGTTCATATTAGTAACCATTTTAAGGGAAAGGATATTCCTTACTTTTAGGTGTGTGAAGATAGCTTTTCCCTTGAAATTTTGTCTGGAATGATTTGGAATCACTGGAATCCTCTTTTATCCTTGTCTTGAGTCTTATCCTTTTAACTTCCTTATTATTTATGGGATCATTTTGGTGTCGAATTAAAATAATTTAGCCAAATTTTCAGCTCTATCTCAATCGACCTTCGAGTTTTTCAAAAACAAAAAAAAAAAAAAAAAAACTTTTTCCGATTTTAATTTTTTTTTCATAGTAAAATTCAAAATTAATGAATGGTATTCTTTTTCCTTATGCTTAGTAATAAAATACATGAAAAATTATTGTAGTAATAATTTCTAAACTAAAAGCCGATTTTTGGCGACATAAATAAAATTTAAATATATTTTTTCAATGCCTTTCTGAAAAGTGTCACTTACCAAATTGTTTCAGAAAATGTCTTTTATACTTTTCTACTCAGTTTCCACTTATTTTTTCGAATTTTTTGAAATGGTGGAGTAATACGAAAAAAAAAAAAAAAATAAAATAAAAAAAAATAAAAAATGATTTTTTTTAATCATTTTGCGTTTAAACAAATTTAAATATTTTTTTATTGCCAAAAAAATTATTTGAACTAAGGCCGTAAAAAATCGTCTGCTAAATGAAAAAGAAAAATTAACAAAAAAAAAAAAAAAAAAAAAAAAGCTTCGAAAATACTATCTTACCAGAGAAAAAACACCATAAAAAACTAAGACATGTCCTTCATGAAGTTATTAGGAATGTAAAAAATGCTAAGTTGTTCATAAAGATGATTATACAATTTGTCCCCTCTATTTTGAATATTTTTTCAATCTGCATCCAATAAAGACAAAAACTTTGAATATTAAAGTAACTTTTTTGCACCATTTAACATAGTTTTTTTTAAAAATAACTAACATTAGCAGGGTTGCCAATTGCTCCGCATTTGGAGCAACTCCGCATTTCGCGGAGTTGCTCCCCGAAAATAGTGAAACTCCGCAGCTCCGCAAAAAATTATTTTGCTCCGCATTCTCCGGCCGTGCGTTTTGAAGCATGACAAAATGTTTAAAGCTGTTTTTTTTTAATTTTTATCCTTTTGCTTAAAATGACTATCAAAGTTCAAAAACAATTTTAGATAAGTGGTTTAAATTATTTTTTATTGAACTGATGCAAAATACCGAACTGCTCCGGAAGACTTCAAAATGTTCCTCAAAATCACCAGATGCTCTTCAAAATATTTCTCCAAGGTTGGCTAAAAGGTTACTTTAGTATTTGAAATTTTTGTCTTTATTGGATCCAGGCGGAAAAATTATTTAAAATAGCGTGGACAAATTATATAATTGTCTCTATGTACAATTTAGCATTGAATAATATTTATTTAAAAACTCTTTAATCATTTTTTTACATTCATAAAGGATATCTTAGTTTTTAATGGGGGGGGGGGGTCTGGTAAGATAGTATTTTCGAAGTGTTATTTTTTAATTTTTTTTTCACTTAGCAGACGATGTTTTACTGATTTAGTGCAAATAAATTTCTTTGGAAATCAAAAATATTTAAAATTGTTCAAACGCAAAATGTTGAAAGAAAAAAAAATCACTTTTTTTTTTCGTATTGTTCCACCACTTCAAAAAAACCAAAAAAAAATTCTGAGTGTAGAGGAGTATAAAAGACATTTTCTGACAAAATTTGGTAAGTTACACGTTTCAGAAACGTATTGGAAAAAAATATTTAAATCTTATTTCCGTCGGCAAAAATCGGCTTTAAAAAAAATTATGACTAGAGTAATTTTTTATGTATTTTATTCCTAAGAATAAGGGAAAAATGACCATTCATTAATTTTGAATTTTACTATGAAAACAATTTAAAGTCGAAAAAAAAAAACATGTTTATTTGGTCGGTTGAGATAAAGAGCTGAAAATTTGGCAAAATTATTATTATTCGACACCAAAATGATCCCCCAAGTGCGAGCCGTAAAAGCCGCAAGGGCAGATTTAACATAGAAACCCGGCCTAAGACCTTTCCATTTTGCTCTACCTTAACAAATGTTGTGTTACTTTTTTGGCCTGACCGCATGTGCATATGCACCAAAGAACGTATGGACACTAGGTTCGAAAAAAATCGATTTTTTTTAAAATTTCGGAATCGCGTCACCTCTCAAAAGTTGTACTTTATTATCCTTAATTGGGAAAAAATAAAATTAAAAAAAAAAAAAAAAAACTGATCTGACATCTTCAGTTCGGGCATGAGGCTGAAAGTTTGAAAAAAAAAATGCTAACAATGAATTTTTCAAAAAATAATAAATTAGTTTTTTAATATTTTTGTAAGGCAATAGCCATAAACTGTCAGTATATGGCGTAGTTTTAACTTTAAAAAATATATTTTTTTTTACACAAGATATTTCGTTTGCGCATACGGCTAAAATCTCCGGAAATTTGAAGACCAATTTAAGGCTTATGCGCGAACTAAAGATCTTATTTAAAAGCTATAAAATATTTTTTAGGTTCATTCTACACTATGGCTGCTGCGTTAAGATAAAAAAAAATATTAGTTTTATTATTTTCTGAAAATTTTAATTTTTAACATATTTTTTCAAATTTTAAGCTCATGAGCGAACTAAAGATGTCAACTTAAAATTTTTTTCAAATTTTTCCCCAAATGAGGATACTAAACGAAAACTTTTGAGAGATAACGTGATTTCGAAATAAAACGAGCGATGTGTGCATCACATGACTTCCTTTTACTCCAATTTAATGTAACTTCCCCATTATTAGCAATTTTAATGTGATACAATTGTTTACTCTCTAAATATCACCAACAGTGGACAAATTGAAAACCACCAAATTTGTCGCCAAGTTGGCGACAAAACGTGGCGACCAAAAGACTGGCGGTATATCGCCAAGTGTCCAACAAATTATAACACAACTTGAGTTTACATCGAAATTAACAATGATTTCCCACCAAAAAAAGAGGCAAAAGACCCCCTTAGAACATCCGAATGCAACCAAAAGGGGAGGTGCACAGCTAGACCTCCACTAGGAGTCTACGTACCAAATTTCAACTTTCTAGGACATACTGTTTTTGAGTTATGGGAGATATATACACATATACACACATGCATACGTACATACGGACGTCACGTGAAAATTCGTTGTATTTAACTCGGGGGTTGTCAAAATGGATATTTCGGGTGTCTGTACGTTCCTAGGCATATATCCACGTGTGATCGGGTCGAAAAAAAAATCTCAACATTCATTCGGGGGTGAGAAAAATGGAAATTAAGGCCGATTTTTGAGTGAAAATTTTTTCGCGAATACAATACTTCCTTTTTTGTAAAAGAAAGTAAAAATCGATTTTTTCGAACCACCCTAATGGACGCCCGAAATATCCATTCTGACGATCCACGAGTTAAACACGAGTTTTGTCGTGACGTCTTGATGTGCGAATGTGTGTTCGTATCTTGCATAACTCAAAAACAGAATGCCATAGAAAGTTAAAATTTGGTATGCAGACTCTTAGTTGAGTCTAGTTGTGCACCTCCCGTGTTTGTTGCATTCGAATGTTCTAAAAGGTTTTTTTCCACCTCTTTGGGGGAAATCATGTTAATTTCAAATCAAAATCAAGTGATGTTAAAATTTGGCGAATATTTGACGATGTATCGCCAAGCTTTTGTCGCTAATTGGTTACGTATTGCCAAGTTCGCCATAAATTTGGCAATTTTTTTTTTCGAATATGGTGTTAATTTGGCACTATTGGCGACATTTAGGGAGTTATCCATAAATTGCCGATATTGGGAAAATTAATATCTGTAAAACACTTTTTTGTCGGTTCGCGAAAAAACTAGGGGTGAAAATATTGAAAGTGTTTCTTGCTTACTAAGAGGTACTATAATAAACTGGCGTAAAAGAAAGACATGTGGTGCATACATCAGCTTGTTTATTTTTAATACTGTATTAGTTGTGCATTGAATGAATGCAGCGTGAGTGGCAAACGAGAAAAAAGACTAATAACCGAAATTCATTTTTAAGATAACGAGGACTATTCCACGGAAAGTAGACATTTTTTCCTGTACGTGTCAGCTAATACAGAGTATTTTGTATTAAATGGGACCAAAAAATAGCATAAGAAAAAATTCTAAAATTGATTTATTTAAGATTGATTCTGATTGAATCTTGAATTGATTCTGAAGTTTCTGTCATGCAAGTTTCATAGAGCAACAGCGAAAAATTTTAATGTTGCAAAATTGCCACAAAGAGCACTGTTGTTTATGCTAGTTAAAAAGGCTTCTAAAATATTAACTGTTTAAACATTTTACAAGCACTTTCGGCATGGACCATTTACGCAGAAATGGGAAATCTACATAAACATCACATTTTACATCCGAATAAAGTAGGCATATGTATTTTGTTAAATCCTCTCAATTAATTATTAAAAAGCAAAAAGCTTTTTTTTCTTAAAAAAAAGAAAAAGAAAAATTGAATGATCTAAACAAATGGAAAGAAAGTCGACACATTTAACTGAGGCAATGTTTATTTAATTTTCGGTCTACAAAAGATAATCTGTACAATATCTTATACACTACAGATCTCTGTTTTCTTAAAAGAGAAAGTCCAGGTCGAAATCACTTTTCCTTCTATTTTTATTGTATAAAACACTCGGTGAAGGGATAAGGCCACGTAAATTTTGAGGTATAGGATTGAAATATATTGCCATTATTAAGCTTTTTCAGATGCACTTGCTTTTGAAAGCTAGTCAAAGTTAAACATATATCAATATATGTTCATTCAATACATTTTAAAAACCAATATAGCAAATTATATACATATTTTGAAGCTTTATTTATTTTTTCTTAATGACATTGTATCAAAAACTAAGCGATTTTATTTCAGCTAAAGATAAACTATAGTATATTTCACTCAAAATATTATGGTTTAGATCATGATTGTTTGGATTATATTTTTGTAAAATGTTTTAAAATTTTTGAATAACAATAACTATGTTAATATATTTTTGAAGATAAAAAATTACACACAAATAAGTACTTTTTTTTTTAATCTAAGGGATTTTGTATGAAGGCACCATCTAAGAAGAAAAAAAAAAAACTTCTATTCTAACGCTGATTGTCCGGATGGATTAAATTTGACAAAATATTCTACAAGGCTTTGTTTGGACGGCTCGTTTAATGGCATAAAATATAGGTAACAATTTATTTTTCTCTTCAATAAAATGAGAAAACAAGAATTTTTCCAAGTCTGAAATTTTGTTAAGTTTAATAAGATGCAATTTGTGTTCAAAATTCTAACAAATTCCGAACTCTCTCGTTTGTTACATCAAGCTCAAAGACATTAAAAGACACAATGAAAGCTATGTTTTCAAAGGTATATGTATCAAGAAAATAATTTTGGGGGGCGTGTGTTTAAAAAACATTATTTTTTTAATAATATTTATTTCGATTTAAAAACAATTTATAAATGCTGCTTTCTAAAAATTCAGAAATTTCACAGAATGTGAAGAAAGGAATAGTAGGGGAGCGTGGGGCCAAATGAAAAGATGAGATGATTTAGCTTTCTCAGAGTGGACAAATTGGAAATTTTTGAAAATTACAGTTCATAAAGAATGAACAATTTATTTATAAAAAAATTTGCGTTGAAACATTATTTAAAATTTTTGTCACTAAGTTTGTGCCTTCAGAAAAAATGGAAAATGTTCACTATTTTTTTTTTTCATATGGCAAAGTGAAAAATGAAAGATTTTTTAATGAAATATTTTCTATTCCATTGTGAAAAATATTTTTGAGCAAATAATGAGTAAATAAAAGGATGACTAAATGAATGGAAAGGTAATGAAAAATAAACCAATACATAAATTAATTACCTAATGTATGAGAAAAAATAAAATGAATGAATAAAATAGTGAATGAACAAGAAAATAAGTGAATAAATGAATAAATATAAGTGGACAATTAAATGAAGGAATGTAAATAAATTAGTGTATACGCAAATGATTTAGTAAATGAGTGAATGAGTAAACGAAATGAACTATTTCACTTTGCCAGATCCACTTTGCCTCGTTTGCACTTGACTGATTGTGCAAAATATTGAAACTAAGCTTAATATTAACGAAATAAATACTGTATCGAATATTAGTTGTTCTCAACTAATACTTAAAATGTTAATGACAAGAACTTTTTTTCATTTGGTAATAGCAAAAATATGTTTTTTTACTTACAGCAAAATATTACAATTTGAATATCAATTTTTGAAAATTACTCGCATTATCATACGCTTTGATCTTAAGATTTTTTTTCTGACTGGAATAGACTACATGTATTACTACATAATTAAAATATTACCAGATAGGTGGCGCTAAAAGCAGAGTAAGAATTTCACCATTTCACTTTGCCCCACATTCACCTACTCATAACTTTTTGAAGAAAAAAAGGTAACGGAAATTTTATAAAATGTTTTTCATAGTTGAGCCAATTGTTATGCTAAGTAGATTCTGACATTTTTTTTCGACTCAAGTTACCCGATACTTTAAGATATATCAATAGTTGAAATAGTCGAATCACATATGGAAGTTAATTGTACAAAGTTGTTTAAAATGTATGTACAGTACACTGACATGACTGGTATGATGTCTATCAGAAAGGCTTAACTAAGCCTTTTTTAAACAGAGCAAAATCAACTGTATTTTTTTTAATCTTAACGGACTATTTCGTTTGAGTTTAATCACTTCTATTTTGTTCAAGAATTATAAGTTGTTATATAAACAATTCATTGTTCATTTGAATCAAGAAACATGCAGGGTAAAATTACTCCAGCGCAATGGCAATGAAATCTTTTATCTCATAGATTTTTAAATAAGGCTGATAAAAATATCCTCAGCACATAAGGATAATATTATTTTGAAAAAGAAAAAACATTTTAATGTTTAAAACAGTTGGTTTCCAAAACTCATTTTTTAAAATAAAATGTTATGAAATTTATATATTAGCATAAAAATTTGAAGCTCTAATATCTGTAAAAGTAACTCAAAGATTTTGCATAATAATTTTGATTTTATGTCCAAACAAATATTTAAGCATAAATGCAGGGCGTCAGGTATCGGAAAGATTTCAAAGCCAAAAGGTTGTAATAAGATGCACTCTGATAACATTTTCATATATTACTTATAAATGGGTACGAATTTCATTCAGACATGTAGGGCTAATTAAATGATGCAAATGCTTAGTTTTGGGGTAGCTGGATTCCATAGAGTACCAGGTTTCAGCTGCAATTTTTTCTCTCATTCATTTCACAAAAAGACAAAACACTTACAATAAAATATTAAAGGAAGCAATTAAAAAAGTACCGTTTGAAATGCTTATTTTATTATTATTTTTAAAGTAAACTTTTAGATGGTAATAAACATTGACTTTTATAAATTTTGCAGTTGTAACTGTGATATGCAATAGTCATTGTATAAAACGAGATGCAATTGTGTTACTCTCTATAAAAAAAATAGAATAGAGAAAAATAAAACAATGGTATCACGGACATAAGAAGCTAATTATGCGCTAATTGATATGCGGAATTAAAAGACAATCCAAATAAAATTAAAAGAAGAAAAATAGGAGAAATCACTTCTACGAACATATCACGCAAAAATGCTTTAAAGAAATACAACGTGTATTTTTTCTCTCTATATTTCATCACATAAAACTTTTACATTTACGAAATGTACTTCTTCTTTTCTTCAATTTATTAAGGCGTACTCTTTTGTAGAAATATCGGATCCAAGCACTTTGATGCTATTTGTTAGTCATGGCAGGACTAACGGCGATTGCGATTGGCAGACATTTTTGTCCTTATATACAATTTCTCACCTGAGAAAAGCAATTTTAATTTTCTTTTTGTCTTTTTTCGGCGGCTCAGGCGGTGGTTCTTCCTTTTCTGGTATTTTGACCTGAGGCGGGGGGAAATCTTCATCATATAATTGCCTGGTGAATTTACAGTCAATGAGGTATGATGCTAACAGGGGCAATCTCCATTTGCCCTTCTGTTTTGGTTTCGGCATACCGAATATGAGGAACTTGTACATGCCAACTCTTAGTGGGGTAAACGTGAAGCTGACTCTATTTTCTTTATCTTCTCTCCTGATGATGTCTTTGGAGTCCATTTCAATACTTTCGACATCCAACAACTGATACGTAATGAGCATAACATCCTTGACTTCAAGTATAAGTTTGCGTTTGCCCCCCCAGGTGACAATCATGGGTCCACTTTGATTAACCATTTTAATCCGGTAATCATAGAAGCATTGTGTCGGCCCCCACGGCACATCGTTGTGCGGGAACGGCTGAATGTACTTCTTGGCCACTAAACAGTCTAATAAAAATATTACTACATTGTGCAAGTTGCATTCTTCTTTCATTTCTCTCTCAGGTTTGGCATACACCTGAAAAGGAAAAACCAAATTTAACAACAATGCACTTTCATTTCTACACTTTTAATGTCTAAGAACTATTTTTTATAAGATTGCTGGTTTGTTTATTCTGAAGCTGTATTAAAAGTTAGCAATGGCCCATGACCATGGCTTCTCTTAGCAAAGAGGGGATGTACCCCCTGAGAAAAACTCGAGCTATTTCCGCCAATAACGGAATTACTTTGTTTTCTACTGAACTAATCAAAGATTGATAAGCTTGGGAGGGAGTTCAGGGTCCTTAAGGATCAAATAAAGACGTACTTGATCCTTAAGGACCAGTTCTGGATCAAGTAAAGACGTACAGTCTTATTTTAAATGTTTGGATCATCTTATGAAACTAACTAACTTATTACTGTCATACGAGGATCCCAGCGACCTTTAGAACATAGGGGTTTATGAATTCCAGTAGAGAAGACGGATGCCTTGCCATAATTCAAAGAATTACAAGATTCTTTATCGAATGGATCAGTTCAATTTGCTAGTATTCTACTCAGCTACCAGCGATTTGTGGGGTTTGGGGAGGAATAATGGTGTCTATAACATAAAAGGATGACTAATTCAGAAGATTTGGAATCTGGGTTGCCTAATGTACTGACATCGAGCCATCGTGGGTTAAGCTACTAAAGATTGTGCAGTATTGTAAACCGTTTGCTGTCCATAGAAAACAATAGTATCTCACTTGAAAGAATGAACGACTACTTGAGTCCTTTTAGAACATAGAACATTTTATGCCATAACGAATAGAGGTTTATCTTGAGGTAGCAAAAGTGGCGATACATTGAGGAATTTATTACCCTCATCATAAGCTCTTTTGCATTTTGTAATTTATAACATTAAAATATTATATAATTTTATTTTATTTTATTTATTTATTTTCTTTTGTGTAGTATTAAGATGATGTTTCAAATTTATGCTTTTATGCGTTCATTACTGCTCTATGAAAACGATCAAATTATCGATAGACACATAGCAAAATTAATGGTTTGACCAAAAAACTGGATGTTTTTTTACCCGACTGCGCGTGCGCGACGCAAAGGAGGGTAATGTATTTACGAGTCTATGTATGTATGTATGTTTGTTCCTATGTGGCGTTGTAGAGGCTAAACGCCTCTGCCAATTTGATGATTCTCATGTCAATCGATTTGTCTTAACCTTGTGAGTGTCACTAAACGCATGACAGTAATCAAAATTCATCATATTAACTATTAGTCGCCATTTTGTCATCTCATGATCGTGTCTCACGCTACCTGCGTGCGACAAATGTAGGTAGCATTTTCACTGCCTGAATTTTTTGTTTACGAAGCCTACTAATTCGATTTTTATCTCTAACATGTTGCATTTGTTTTTGTCGTGATTGAGGGGACTGAGTCTCGAGACGTGTGTTGTCTTGGCGGGCTTTTTTAGTTTTGTGAGAAAGATTTGATTGACGGGGGGCGGGGGGGGGACGTTTCCTAGCTCGCGTCATCATGAGTTATACAGGCTGTTTATATAACTGTGGTTGACTTAAGTTCGTGCATTTTTGCTGTAAGTCAAGCAGCTGTAAGTCGAGTTAGGTCCCTAGAGGGACTAATAATCAGTAGTTCAGACCACTGCAAATTACTTATTAATCCTCAAGATATGCCCTATCTCAATAAAATGACAAGATTGCGAAATTTACCGTTTTATAATCATAATAACTCAGTCAATAAAAAATAACTAAAAAGTGTAAAATAAAAAATAATTATTAAGTAAAAACAAAAAACCTGACTGTGTAAAAAAAAAAAACAAACTAAAAAGAAAAAAAAGTATAAGCCCAGTAGTTTAGAATGTTATTAAGTACTACTGAATAACTACGCCATTGAAATAGTTTTATAATCGATGCACACATAAGACAAAACATAAATTCAAAAGCATAATAGAAGGATCAACGGTCGGGGCCCTTTCAAATTTTACAGGATTACTTGATATAGAAAGGAATGGGTCACGACTGTTGATTCTTCTATTCTTCTTTTGAATTTATGATTTGCTTATGTGTGTATCGATTATAAAACTATTTCAATGGCGTAGTTATTCAGTAGTACTTATTGACGTTCTAAACATCTACTGGGCTTATATATATTTTTCTTTTTATTGTAATTTTTTTATTTTTACGCAGTCGGGTTTTTTTGTTTTTACTTAATATTATTTTTTTATATTCAAAATATAACATGGGGATATGGGGCAAAGGGAAATAGTTATGGTAATAGATATTTGAAAATGACCAAATAGGATTTTTTTTAAATTCCAGCACATAAGGAATGAACCATGTGTTTTGTAATAAAACTTGCATTGAAATATTATTTTCATTTTTGGCAGTAGCTTCATAACTTTTAAAAAAAGTGGAAAAAATTCCCTTTGCCAAAAGTGAAAATTAAAATATTTTTTTGAATAAAATATTTTCTTTTTGATTATTAAAAATATTCTTCATCAAATGACTGAATAAATGAACGAATAAGTAAATTAATAAATGAAGGAATTAATTGATGAATGAAAAAGTGACCTAATAAACGAATAAATTGTATTAAATATTTAAAATCAAAACACGCCGAGTGTTAACTAAAAAGTTTTGCACAGGACAATAGTACTAAAATTTCAATTACAAAAGTTTTATCATTTTATCGCAACAAAAAATATTTCTGATAAACTATAAAATATTACAATATGTGTATCAAATTTTTAAAATGACTTGCATTTTTTTTTTATCTTGATCTTTACAGTTGTTTATTTTTTGACTGAAATGGACTATTTGTTTAAAAACATAATTAAGCTAAAAACATAATTAATGCTAGACAGTAGACAGGTGGCACTGCAAACTGTGAAAATATTTCACCATTTCAATTTAGCTTACATTCCTCTACATTTATTGAAAAATAACTATTAGGTGAAATATGCAGGAATAAAGATTTTACTTATTCATTTATTTGATTTTAGCAGAATAATGCAAGATTTCCAATTTACTTAGTTGGTTAGATTCGTCTGAATTGATGGTTAGAAAAGCTAAAAGTGTCTATAGTCTGTATAACATTTTTACGAACAAGTGTAAAATACTATTGTATTTTGTACTATATAATGAATTTTTGAGAAGTGGTTTTTCTCATTGTTATTTATCATATCCTTCAAAACTCACTACATTCTCAAGCATAGAAATTGATTTCAATCTTAATAATAGCACAAGCATTAATTAAAAATAAATTTATAGAATAAAAAGCAATATGTTGCCAACCTTCAAAAAGTATTAGAAAAGGGAAAAATATTTATATTGAGCCAATTCTTATGATAAATATAGAAGTTAATTGTACACAGTTGTTTAAAATGTATGTACACTGACAGGACTGGTATAATGTCTATCAGAAAGGCTTAACTAAGCCTTTTTCAAACAGAGCAAAATCAACTGTATTTTTTAATCTTAACAGACTATTTCATTTGAGTTTAATCACTTCTATTTCGTTCAAGAATTATAAATTGTTATACAGACAGTTCATAGTTCATTTGAATCAAGAAACAAGGGGTAGGGTAAAATCACTCCAGTTCAATGGCAATGAAATTTTGCATCTTGTTACACGATTTTTAAATAAGGCTGAGAAAAATATCCTCAGCACGAAAGGATAATAGTAGTATTTAAAGAAAAAATCCTTCTTCTACATACTTGTAAGAATTTTGAAGCATATATTTATATTCTGACAAATTAATTCCCTAAGATAGGAATGTTGGATGATTATACGTTTTACTAACGATCACCGTTTTTGAATTTACTAGCTTTCTATTTGAAAGAATATTGTAAACCTAACTTATTTATAATTAATTGCGTGACCATGCGTATATTTTCGAATAATGTATAAGTAATGCTAAATTAATTTTCACTTACATATAATGTAATGCACATTTCATAATGTATTTGTAACATTTGAAAGCCGAAATAAATCATTTGTTTTTAATTTTCGGAATTGAACATCAGGATTTAATTGAGTGTTACCCATTGCTAAATGTGAAAATATACTGCGTATAACGCACTATGTTTACTGTGCGAACTAAAAATAGAAAGCCGAATTAAACAAAAGCTAGTATTTTTAGATCAACGCTTATTGGTCATTCTTCAAAAAGTGTAACTTTTCTGTTACACGCCTTTTACGGTAAAAATTTTAAGGAACAATTCATTTAACAATGATTTTAAATTTCATCAAAAATATATCTATTTAAGCCTGCCAACAATTTTTTAATAATAATTTTTATTTTAGTATATTTTTGTTTCACAACATGCGAATTCTCACCTCCGTGGTATGTCACACACCTTGTGTGACTGTTTATGTTGTTTAATAACTTGTTAATTAAAAGTATATACTTATTTATTGATTATTCCTTTCGCAAGTGTCTCAAATACTAATTGTTATATTTAATTTTTTAATATTGTGTTTTAGTTCGTTTTAGTAGGACAAAAAGTCATGTCACACAATAAATTTTCACTTCCGTTACCTAAACGCGAAATGTCATTCCTCGTTCACACGTGACAGTAATGACATCAAATTGTATTTTCCATGATACAAAGGAGCTAGCTCCATTGTTTATTTTCAGGCGTAGTTGAAGTTGGGAGATTTTTGTCGAAAAAAAAAAAGAGATAGATTTTGCTTTAAAAACTTAATATTGTTATTCTGACTTCTCACCTCCGTGAGTTTGAATTTCAGGGATGTAAATTAATGTAAAAAAAGAAGTGAACATGTTTTCATATGCTTAACATGTGTAGATTGTAAAAACGAATAAAAAATTGTTTTCCCTGAAAAATGTATCTATTAGGCCTTTATTAATGGAAAATTCCTCACCTCAGTGACAGACCTTATCAATGTCATTATTTCTGAGGTGAAAATAAATGATGGAGGGGAAATACATGAATAATAGGCATTCTAACAAAATTATAAATTGCTAGTATATCGTCATATTTACTAAATACTATATTTTAACATACATTTGAAACTACTAAGTAAGCCGTATTTTAATTAAGAAAGCTTTATATTATATTCCCACTAATCATTAAAACAGCTGGATGTTTGCACAACTGACAAAATTACTACTTTGATGTTAAATTGGCCTCAATTTTTAAATATTAAAAGTTTATATTATTTTTTTTATTTCCGTGAACAAGGCATTTTTTAATTTTTTTTTAATTTATGAGTAAAATAATTGGAACTTAGCTGTGCCATTGTTTATGATTATTTCTAGTCGGTAACACTTTCATGTAAAAATGGAAAAAAAAAAAAAAAAAAATTGAATTTTGTCATCTTGAATTCAAAATATGTTTTTCGCAATCACGAGTTGACAAGATCCTACTGGTTAGAGTTTTTGTTTCTAGAAATGGCTCCCCCCCAAGCATGTCCTTCCTCCTGGGTGCTTAAGTGTGTATAGTTGTGTGCGTGTGTGTGTAGGCTTACATGTGTGCACGTAGGCGTGTGTATGTGTGTAATGGCGTGCGAGCGTAGGCGAGTGTGTATGAGCTTGCTTGTTTAGGACATGGACGCCACCGCTCAGTAAAAGTGGATTCCGGGGGACAGTGCTCAGGACCAGCCGCGCCGCCGCCGCCGGTGGACGGTGGTGCTGCAGCCCTGGTCCAAGCTGAAAAAGGAACCACAACGCCAAGGACTGTCAAATGAGAACAATAAGCAATCGTGATTGCTCAAAAAAAAAAAAAAAACAAAAAACAAAAAGGTTTCGAAATTGAAAAATATTTGCGTTCAAAAGTTACGTTTTCTGAAGAATGACCCTTATATGAATAAACTAATTGAAGGTGTTTTTTTTTTTTTAAATCAGCACTGAATTACTAATCTTCCTGAGAAAATGTACCTAAATGTCTAAATGTTATACCGTTAAAATTTAAAATAGTACGTATCTCTTTTTAACAAACATCTTTCGTTTTATCGTCAAAAAGCCTTTTCTTAACTGGAATTGATTTCTATCATGGTCCTCAGTATTCAGCGTTTACATATATTTTACTCCGTTAAAATGAATTTCACTGTTCTAAAAATGTCAAGGAGTAATGTAGAGTCACCCAATATGATGGTACTTCCCTAGTACAGGGTTCCTTTGAATTTTATGTATAAAAAACATGAACATCCTTGTTTCATTGCATGAAATTTATAGAAAACATTGACTTTACTTCTATATAATGCGATTAAATTTCAAAGATTTCCAGAAAAAATACTTAAATTTTTTTTATGCGTAACGGACAGATCTTTCGAAATACGTTCATTACTAGGCAAAAAAAAAAAAAAAAACCTTGAAAGATTGTTTATGTAAATCTTCAGAATTCAATTGCATTATATAGAAGTAGGAGGAAAGTTCTTCATGAAGTTCATGCAATAAAGCACCAGACAGAGACTGTTGAAAAAACTTCGAAATGTTACTATATAGAAAATAATGGGTAGCTAATGGGAATAATTTAAGCCAGTATTATATCTGGCAAAAAGCATGACGGTTTTCCGTGCAAAGTTAGCAAACTTCCTGGAATTAATCTTGAATCTTTCCGAAGAACTCAAAAACCATCCCAATCAAAGATAGACGTGTTTTTGGTCTCAAGAACCTAGCTCGGTACCTTCTTGATTTAACAGGAAAGCTCCTAAAGCAAATATGGCCTTAGATAAGACAGAATTGCAAGCAACTCCGTCAAAGCTGCAATATCCGGATACTGCAGTTCGGCCTTAATTGGGGCTCAGTCATCTGGAGTTGCTGTAAGTAAGTTGAAGGAGAAACACTTAATAAAGAAGTCTATATTTTACACTGGATTATAAAAATGTTTTTCACCACAGTGGTAAAATCTGCTTTCATGAAACTTAATGCGATTCAGGAAACGTTTTCGCAAAAAAAATTGTTTTTCACATTAAACTAGTGAAACTCTTGAAATGCTGGATATTCGGAAATAATCAGTGACGTTTCGGATTTTTTTTTTTTTTACAGTTTATTTGGAATCTCTGTAGGCTGTTTATTACAACCTCTAATACGTTTGTTACACAGGAGGTGCCCAAAGGGAAAATAGGGAACGTAATTGGCACTGTAAGCGATGAGCTTTTTCACTGCTGCATAACGCGTATTTGTTTTCTGTCTTTAGGCGGGTGTGTAGTGTTTGAAAATGAGCAACGAAAACATACGCTTTTTATGCATACATACTTTAAAGTAATATCGTCCTTCTACAGGTGGCGTAACAGCGAATGAACCAACAAGTCTGTCTTCTTTAAGTTGACAGAAGACATAGTTGTTTAATGAAGCATTTTCGATTTCATCCGCAGGGTAAAGCTTGTATTTCCAGCGCATCGGTTCGTGAGCAGCAATTTTTACTTCTTTGTGCACCTGCAAGTACAAAACAGCATTAGTAATCGAAATACATGTATAATGGTTGCAGAGCTAGCAAGTAATTTTTAAGTAAAATATTATGGATTTAGCATTAAAGAATTGAGGGATTTTTTCATATTAATTTAAAATCTCTTAAATTAATATAAATAATTACTACCTCATACTCATACTGCCAACTGGAAACTGGATGCAAATCAACAGAAAGCAAAGACATTCCGAATACGCTTTTAAAGATGTTATTCGAGTTTTCAAAACTTAAAGAGCATATTTCTGAGGACGGAATACCAGTTTCCTTAATTGTGTCAGGAAAAATACTAGCATATCGTGTTCTAAGATTTCTTTTGATCTTTCTAAAACTACACGAAAAGCAGTTTTAGAAATAAATTGAGTATCAAATAAGATGCAGAGAGTTACGCTTTTAAATAATAAACCAAATATTACATATTCAATGGGGGAAAAACAAAACAAAAAAGCGTCATCCCACAGAATTGCTGAATGAATAATTTACTCCTACTTTTTCTTAAAATGCAATCATTATTTTATACTTTTTTTTGCTAATAATAAAACTGATTGTAGAAAAACACTACAGCCAAAAATTCATTTGTTATTTAACAATAGTAATGTTTTTATTATGCTAAAAGAGAGCGTGAAATAAGTTACTGGGAGCATTAAAATACTGTACAAAACTTTATATTGCCGACGTAAACTAAGACGTGAGTATTGAATCGACTACAACTTACAGTTATGATTGGTACAACTTACATAGTATGTCGGTCATGATTAGTTGAACACTGAATAATGATGCCTTACTAATTAAAATAAAAAACTATCGCAATAACTAAAGGTTTGGTTACAATTTTAAAATAAATATTTTTTGATCTTAAATTTTTCATTTTTGATAAATACATTTCGAATTCATGACCTTTTTTGTTTAAATTATGTGCATTGTTCTTAAAACTCTTGCATTAAAAAAAATTCTCTTTTAAATAGCTCAATTATTAAGATCACAGCAATTCGAATGTTGAAGCATATTTTTTTAACCCTACAATTATTTTACTAATTTTCTTACATCTCAAACTTGAACATTTAAAATTTAAGTATATATATGTTTCTTATTTCATATAGTGAGTGAGGAAACGTTATGCACAATTTCAATCATTAATGAGTTTCATAACATTTTAACTGAAAAGCAAATATATTGCTGAGATTCTTACTTTAAAAACAACTGGATTTTGAGGTCTTGATCTTATTTTCATGTTGAAGTCGAAAAAGTATGGAGTGACTTTTGGCAAAGCATTGAATTCCTCCAAACTTACGACTACATCTAAAAGTTGCCACCTAAAAAAAGACAATTGTGTATATTCTCTAAGTAATTATAGTAATAAGAACTAATTAATCCTTAGCTGGTGAGGTGATTGTTTGTAACGTAATTGGTGAAGTGGAGTGTATTTAAACCCAGAATTATGTTTTTTGAACACTCCACCGAACAAATTCAAGTAGGAAAATGTCCAATGATTTCTGTGTTATTTTTTTATGAATACAACTGAAACTACCGTAAGGGACATACATAGACGTATAAAATCACATATGAGGCATTGAGAAGCTATGAGATGTAAGTGGACTTTCTAAAGTTTTGAATAAAAAGTGTTTAAAGTTAGATCGCAGGTAAGGCTTTCATTAATTTTTTCTCTGAATCATGCTGTGTACCCACCAGAGCTACTAGTACCATTTCATGCCCTAAAACAGAGGAGAGGTTCTCCTACTATTTGTACTGATTATTTCCAAATTTTTAATTTTAGCATCGGTTACTTCGGTTACATCGGTCCATTACATCGGTTTGTTTCTCACTGCCTCATATGTAGATATTAAAACACGATTAAATTCAAGAGTTCAATTCTTCTGTAATGTAAGACACCCCATCTCATCAGTTTAGGGTTGAAAACAAACAAAAATGAAAATTGTTAGAATCAAAATTATAGCAACAAAACAGTTTGAAAACTATCTAATCAGAGCTAAAAAAATGGACAAAACTATTACATCTAGGTAAAACGTATAAAAAAGAGACTTTTTTTTAGTTAAATTAGAAGTAATTGAAACAACAACGCATTTCTTTCATCATAAGTTGATATGATCCGCTAAGAAGTAAAGGCATATAAGTGGACTTAAAGTTTTGGGTAAAACCAAACATTTGAGCCAAGTTCAAAACATTTCTTTGAATTTTTCTTCCAAATCCCGCTATACAACAGCACCTATCTGGGCTACTACTATAATTTCTTGCCCCCAAAACACAAAAAGTGTCTTACCCATCGTACTAGTTCTCCCCATAATTTTAAATTTTGTCACTTACAACCCTTTGACTCTAGGTGCTTAACAAAAAGTCTTCAACACCTCAAAAGTTTTTATAACAATATTTTTTAGTCCATTAACATAATAATACAATAACCTGCAGTTATGGGCACTTAGCAATAACTTGACGACACTAATTAACTCGTTAACATACAATGACGTCTTGTATACGTTATTCATATTATGTAGAGTGATGTCTCTGAGACATGATTAATTTCAAGTGCTATTGTAAACTAAAGTCCTCGTCATTCATTTCATCCGCCATTGCACACCGTTGCTTATCCGAAAAGTCATTGTACGTCTAGGGTTTAAATTTAGATCTTACTCTCCACAGTTTTCAAATACCTCGGATCAATATTTTTCATGGCGCTTATTAAAAGTAATAAAATGACGTATAATATGGCCCGTAATAAAATGGCAATGTCAGGGAAATGGGGGGTTAATTAACCACCAACTTTCTCAACACGAAAAATGTAGCTTGAATTTCGTGGCGTACATTTTAACAAAATAAAGTACGTAGGTTAGTCAGAAAGTAAGTTGCAGCACTTCGTAAATATGTTCCGTCTAAGACTATTTTGATAACACTGTGTGGCAACACTTCAGATATGTACCTTTATCGTATGACGTAGCGGCTTCTCCGAGGCAAGTTTAGTTTTTCTGACAATCAATCGCAAATATGTCTCGACAGCTGTAAGTAGCGTCCAAATTGGAAATGCGTGAAAATATCAGTTTTTTGATCTCAAAAAGGTGCAACTGCAATGAAATTTATATGCAGTTGCATGAAGTGTATGGTGAAAATGCAATGTCATGTTACGCTAGTGAAAAATGGTGCAACATGTTTGAGAATGGACGTACAGATATTGACGACTAATAAGAGCGCGAGGGAAGACCATCAACTGCAAGGTGGGAAGTGTGGGATCATCCTCCTTATAGCCCAGACTTTTCATCTCCTGACTTTCATATTTTTGGTCCCATGAAACAAGAACTTTCAAAGCGATCATACCGGTCGGAGGACGAAGTGAAAGCTGCAACCCAACAATAATTATGGGATATTGGAGGGGATTTTTTTACAGAAGGCATCGAAAAACTTGTACCAGGCCTTGACAAATGCTTAAATAACGGAGGTGAATACGTTGAAAAGTAGATTTTGAATGGAACTTCAAGATACCAATAAAGTTATAGAAAAATTTCTATCCTGTTTTGTTTTCTGGAGCAGTGCTCCTAACGTTTTGACTGACCCTCGTATCTTGCATTGATTTCTCTTGCAGAGAACCAAAGAAAACATGTGATTTTATCCCAAGTTCAGATAAAAAGTGTTTTTCGCTAGTGATGGTATGTTTCATTTTCACTTAAAAATTAAAAAGAGAACTGAAAAGCTAGGAGTGATTTCTATTGCTGAATAATATTTCTAAGTATTTTAGTTCTTTCTTATTTTAAGTTTATGTATTAGTTAGGAAAAAAATGACAATGTATCATATAACACTAGTTACAACGTATATACTGCCGTGGGCAGGTAAACGGCTGTATCTGCAGAAATAAGTTTTAGAGATATTTGAATAAACGCGTATTGGGTTCAATACTAACATTAGGGAAATGTTGGAATTGAACGTTTTTTCCGCGATTTTTTTTAGCGCAAACCAAATAAGGAAGTTTGTACAATAAAACCAGCGTTTAATATATGACAAAAAAAAGAGAAAAATTTAGTGTTGAATGAAAATGAAAATTTTACTGCAGTTACTGCCCTTTACCTGCCCACGGCCATATATATATATATATATATATATATATATATATATATATATATATATATATATATATATATATATATATATATATATATATATATATATATATATATATATATATATATATATATATATATATATATGTGTGTGTGTGTGTGTGTTACTCTGATTTTGAAACATATTTTTTTTAAGTTTCTTTCTAAGAACTAATCATGTGCTACATCCAAAGAAAACTTTCGTTTGAAACGCACCTTTTGAAATCGTTAAGAACATTTATTTCTATGGAAATAAGTTTTCCTAAAGTTACCCAACCTTCTTAAAGTTCTTTTTTGGCATTTTTAGAACTTTAAAAATAAATCTCTCTGAAAAGAATTCAAACAACTAATCTCGGGAAGTCGGTGATTTCTTTATTTGCTCTAGATTGTTTGCACAATGAAGATTTATTGATTGTGCGAAGGATAAAAGCAGTGACAGAACTTCCCCTCGAGTGGAGTGTGACGCATTCTTTTTGTATAGCGTCTACTTTATTCGTTTGGATGTGACGCATTCACGATTTAAATCGTCACTGAACTTCACTTGTTTAACAGATAGAGAGGGAGGAGTAAATATAGTATATATCTCAGTTGTGGAAAATTTTTTAATTTGAAATAATATATAATAGAATGATTTCGTGCATTTCATTCCATACATTTTATATTGACTTTTGTCATTAAGTATAACATTTCTATTTCAATTGAAAACATATATTTAATCTTTTACTGCGTACTTTCATAATGCAACGCCGCAAATAAACAACCGAAGTATTCTTTTGTTCTGAGAAGATGACTTCTGGTGGAAGATTGAGTGAATAGTTTCATTTGTTGAAATGGGGCTGATGAAAGTTGGTTTCCTTCTCTAGTAACATAGAAAAACAACGTTCGGATTCATGCAAATGTGGTAATTCTCTCCAAGAAAAAATGAACTTTCTCAAGGTCAGGTGACTTTTTGACGGAAACTCTATGTACAGTTAGACTCTGTCAAGAAAAGGCTCGAGTTTGACAGAATTCATTTCTTCTTGGAGCCATCAATTAGTAAGAGGAGGAATTATTATATGTGCTATGTTTGGTACCATATCGCAAGACGTCACTGGTGATGAAGTTTTCTACCGCTCTTTATTTCTTACTTTAATCTTCACTATGGGCGTTTCACGAGTGTGCTTTATCTTTCCGAATATGGGGTAACGGCACCAGTAACAGACAAGGGGTACTTTAATCTTCACTATGGGCGTTTCTCGAGTGTGTTTTATCTTTCCGAATATGGGGTAACGGCACCAGTAACAGACAAGGGGTACTTTAATCTTCACTACGGGCGTTTCTCGAGTGTGCTTTATCTTTCTGAATATGGGGGTAACGGCACCAGTAACAGACAAGGGGTACTTTAATCTTCACTAGGGGCGTTTCTCGAGTGTGCTTTATCTTTCCGAATATGGGGTAACGGCACCAGTTACGGACAAGGGTCCAGTAACAGTCATAACTTTTAAATTATAAGAATTTTAGGCGGGTTAAACTGATGTGGCTGTGGCCCATGAATACGGTGCAACCATCTCGTGTTATCAGAGGGAATTTAATGAACCAGTTGGTATTTACAAGACAGTGGTGGAAGGTTCTGAACAGCTACCACGAGGTCAGCTGGTGTTTCATGTTCATTTGAATATAATAAGGCTTTAGAGCGATGTCTTAAGCATGTCTGTTACTGGTGCCGTTACTCTATACATTCTATCACGGTTCACTACGGTCTAGCTTGTATTAATCTTGAGTCATTGCCAGTTAATGTTTTACTGTTTTCAGTATAGCAGCGTAGTTGTTTTCTCTATAGAAATTTAGGACCGTTAGACGTATCAAAACCACTCGGCTCTATTTCAGAATTACTTCCAGTTTGGTAGAAAATCATGTTGAAATATCTATAATCGCACTTTAATTGGTTAAAGTAAACTTGATTCAATAACGTTTTGCTATTGGTCAAGGCTTACTTGAAGCTCTCTCTGAGGTCCTAAATTTTCTTAAGTTAATCCTTTTCTTTTGTCTATATTTTATTTATTTATTTCTCATTGGTTGATTTACATTAGAAGCATATTAATTGCTGAACTTACTAATCCTGGACTAAAACTATAAATAGTCTGTGCTTACTCTGCTTTGGTTCTTTGGTTATTAAGTATTACATTTTTTTTGTCATTGTTTATGTAGATAGTTTCTTCAACATTAATAAATGTGTTTTCGATCCACGGCATGATAATCATTTAATATTCTCAACAAATCAAACTCCCAGATATAAAATAATTGGATGAATAAGTATTGATCCTTACCTGCTGTAATTATTCTCCATCTCATCATATGGATAATGTGTCCAGATCATGACTTCTGGGTCCGTTAAAAAGAAATGCTCGTTCAATTTCTGTTGGAACTTTCCCGTGTGATCGGTGTAGCCTATAACAATGGTTTTAACTTAGAAAGTGTGAGAAAAAACAGTCTAAATTGAATATGATAATGCGAATTATAAAGTAAATCCTATATTGTTAACTTTTACATAAATGTTATGGTTATTAAAAGAAAGTTTCACTTAGAGGGTAAGTCCTAATACTAATAATAATCTGTTTTGCAAAACTTGCAATGCTCTTTATATTAATTTTTTACGCCAAATCATTACCATAAATTGCATTAGTTGTACAACAGTGATGATAAGTACTTAGCAAAACTTTTATAGAATGTAAACAAGCCAGACTTTTGTATAGGCAAATCCTGTCACTCGTGACACTTATCGATATTCTATCTTATAAAGTACAATTTTTATCACGTCGTCTCACCTGTGTTAAAGATAATTGACCGAAAAAGTCCATCGATTTATGGCTCCAATAAAATGCTAACTACAATGAATTGTGATTAAGTATTTCATCGATAGCAAAATGGTGCACGTTTCTTTATTGGTTAAAATGAGAAGAAAATGAAGGTAATTCAATGTTTCCTGCCCATTTCATTTGCATTTCATATTATTCAGTGAAAACACAACCAAAGATTGAATACAATTAAACACAAAGGAATGTACACACACGCGCAATTAAAAAAAAAAAAAAAAAAAAACAGCACGTTTTGTTTAATTAAAGAAAAATACCTGAAACGAAATGAACTTTAAATAAATCGCCAAGTAAACCTTTCATCGTGGGATTAACGTGAATGGAAATGCTTTCATTATTTAATTTCTAATAATAAAGATGAAACAAAATATAAATTTTTGATGTGAAAGAAGCTTACGTTTCATGAACACTTAATTTTTTTTGTTTTAACGTTGGTGTAGAAGTTGCATATAAAATGCAAGCGAGAAATGTTTGCTGAATATTACAAAGATAAAACTCTTTTGCTCTTACGCAAAATACAGGCAGATTTACACTTCGTCTATTATACATAAACATACCAATATCACACATTTATTTACATTGCCATGGCCTTCAAACGCAAAATATGGTTTCTTATTGGATGTAAAATAGTTTCATCGGGTACTACTCTAAAAATTAACTAGATAAAAGCTCTTGGAGGGATACATTCTCATAACAAGCATTGTGTAATGAAAATATTCTTAAAGGCTGTCCACATGCTTTAAGGGGGATGGGGGCTCGTAAAATTATGAGAGTTTGTGACAAGACAGAGGGAGGAAGTAACAAGGAGTGTGACATCATTCATTTTTACAGAATATGTTTATAAAAAATAGTGTGACATGTGACAAGGGGTCACAAGGGGTAAGGTACAGTGTGACGCTTTGTGACAAAAGAGAGGGAAGAAGTCAAAAATGATGAAAATGAGTTTGACATCATTTAGGGACATCCCCTTACACGTCCCCTAAATGATGTGTTGGAACAAAATAGAAAATATCTGTAGCTCAGAGCCAGACTGACGTAAGTCTAAAAATTGCGATTTCCGTTTATTAGTGCATTGCATGTAGAAGCTTATTCCGCATCGAGCCATATGTACGTAATTTTTAAACGAGCTAATGTGTGCATCACATGACTTCCTTTTACACCAATTTAATGTTATTTCCACACTATTGGCAATTTTAATGTGATTCAATAGTTAACTCTCTAAATATCACCAACAGTTAACGAATTAAAACCAGATTTAAAAAAAAATCCCAATTTTGTTGCCAAGTTGGCGAGAAAACTTGGCGACCAAAAGACTGGCGATATACTGCCTAGTGTCCGCCATATTATAACACCACTTGAGTTTACATCGAAATTAATAATGATAACCCCCCAAAAAGGGGCAAAAAACCCCCTTAGGAGCATCCGAACGCAACCAAAAGGGAAGGTGCACAACTAGGCCCCACTAGGAGTCTAAGTACCAAATTTCAACTTTCTAGGACATACCGTTCTTGAGTTATGCGACATACATACGCACATACGTAAATACGCACATACATACATACAGACGTCACGAGAAAACTCGTTGTAATTAACTCGGGAATCGTCAAAATGGATATTTCGGCCGTCTATACGTTCTTAGGTATATGCACGTGTGGTCGGGTCGAAAAAAAAAAAAAAAAAAAAAACTCTACTTTCATTCGGAGGTGAGCAAAATGGAAATTAAGGTCGATTTTTGAGTGAAAATTTTTTTTTCGCGAATACAATACTTCCTTTTTTGTAAAAGGAAGTAAAAAGAATCTTTTTCAATTTGCATGCGGCAGAAAAAAGTTTTTCCTATCTTCTGTAAAATTATCATCATGTACCGTCTTTCTGACTCTGAGGTACAGATACACCCAAACCTGTTTTGATGCGGTGGATAGGGACCGCATAAAAAAATATCACGTAGAAAATAACCCAAAATGTTATATTTAAACGAAATCAAAATAAACCAATTGATGATAATTTTGCCGACTCACAAAAAATTTCCTGAATAAGGAAATTTTTGAGAGGTCACAGTGACTTCCCATTGGGATGCCCCTGTCGTCACTTAAAGATACTACCTTGCACTCATTTATAAAACGAGAGGAAATTATTTTTAAAACAATTTTCATATACCGCACAAAAAAAAAAAAAAAAAAAAAAAAAAAAAAAAAAAATCGCACAAAAAAACAGGTTCGGATGAATATCGAATAAAGAATCGACAAAAATCTGTTACTTATCATTTAAGAATTCTTTAAAAATTAAAGTTCAAAATTGTATTTAAATATCATGTAACGATAATCACATCATTATGCTGTAATACATGACATCAATTACTTTTTATGTCTTAAAAATAATCATTTCCAAAAGCAATTATCTGAAACAAGAACAGGGCTGTAAATATAAAAGAAAGATTTTTTTTAATCATAAAATTTTCAAGAATGGCTAATTTGCATTTCGAAAGATTAAATTTATGCGATTAGATGGCCTTTTAGTTTAAATAGGACATATCTATAATATCATGTACAAGATTTATGTTTTTGAAAAAGAAATCACTTTTTGGCTTGAGTTGAATACGAAAGGAACTCGAAATTTATTCTTTTCCGTTAGTAAATGAGGTTTTTACTTGTGTGTTGGACGGTTGCCATTGAAGTCAAATGACTCTTGTGACAACTACAAATTGCTCACTGAGACATACTTTTGTGTGGGAATGTTTTTCAAGGGTACATAAAATTTGGCAGTTAAATATTGATAGCATTCGTAATTGATGTTATGCTGAAATTTCGTGCATATTTTCCTAATGAATTCTTTCATTTTTTTTCAAATGATTAAGGTACATAATTGTTTAATGAAAAAAAATAGCTACGCATCCCATTTATGATTCTATGATTAAAAGGTACAGACTACAGCTGTTTTTTTTTCTGTTATAGGAATTTGTTTTTCATTTTTTTTAATAATATTTTTACTGACAATTTAAAATAAAATATATCATGCATTTATTTTATTTACTGAAAAATACATTTGCTAGGGTTTTTTCTTTTCTGAAGAATAATCGCAAGAAACTGCTTGTAAAAAAACGCTCAATTTGAGTAGCGAGTCTGCTAAAAAATATATTATATACATTTTCAATGAATTTAATGCTGTTAACTATAGATGCATAAATCCCAGGAACTTTGAGATGTGGGAATAAACCCGGGAATTGTCAGTATGAAACTGGAAATTTTAAGAATACTGGGATCTTTAATGAAACGAAACCATTTTGAAATTGTTTACATTTATTTTTGCAACACTGCCTGTCTAAAAATGTAGTGCATGAAACATATTTCATGTGAGAAATATTAGTTGCTTGAAATTCATCTCATTAATTTTCTATCATATGAGTCGGAGAAAAATAGTCTTATAAATGCAATAGTCACTTTTTTTTAAAAAAAGAGTTTCGAATGGATTTTTCTGCTGATTTATTTGGTTTTGTGGCTTTAATGGACAGTTGACAATATGTAATTGACTTTTAAAATATATTTTCCTTGAATTTCCTGATCTTTATTTATTAGCTTAAAAAATCTCCCACTTATTACTGTATCGTTTAATTTCGCTTTCTTGAGAGCGCTTTTTTACTGAGCAAGATTGAAAAGAATACAAAAAAAAAAAAAAAAAAAAAAAATGTAAAAAGGAAACAGAACATAAGGTTTGTAAAATTCCCTCCCTCTCTCTCCAAAAAAATGTTGATTTGTTTACATCGCTTTTAGAACGTAAGTGGTGAGGTGTATGCAACCCCAACATTGTATTTCTTGTGCACTATTCCACAAAGTTTAGCAAATTGATGTAGGAAAAATTTCAATGATTTTTGCATCATTTACTTGTATGAATACAACAGTACCGTACGCAATTACTTTGGTAGGTAGGAAAAATGTAAATAGGTTATCGAAAGAAAAATTAGTGACGTAAATATTTTACTACGTTCTATTATTGAAACTGAAGATGCTTGACAGAGAAAAAAAGTCATTGATGTATAACCATTGAATATGCAAAGGCACATTGACATATCTAATTTTTTTTTAAGCCGTGACATTTTCTTCTAAATCCTAAAAGTTACTTTCCTACTCTTAATTTTAGCTAATTTTTACAATAACATTAGAAGAACGTAATCAAATAAAATATTAATAACTTAAGCTGTTCTTCAGTTTTATAGCTTTAAACTCCATTCCATCCAAGTCTTCCTCTCTTCTAAGCCAGTTCAGAACAAACGGCGATGCGCCCATCAACCATATCTCTTCTCCTTAATCGAGCATTGAAGCGATATTTTAAGCATTTGTTTCATTACACAGCATTTGGAATTAAAGCGAAACTAAAAGAAAAAGTATCGGTGCAGCGAAAAAGAAAAAAAAAATATAAATTGCTACCAATTTCGCTGAGAAATTGAGCGCTTTCTTGTTTTCCTATATAGCTATCTTTATTTTCTTTTCCGATGATATTTTTTTCCTGCCGTAACTCAAAGGATTTTTTTCTAAAAAGCAATCTGTTGGTTTCTTTTCCGCTCAACTGTATTTTGTTTCAACAAGCAAATTAAGATAAACTGACGGCTTTTAGCAATCAGTTATGCACAGAGATCTCTTGTGGTATTAAAAAACAAACTTAAAAAAAAAAATGGTTAAAGAAAACGAAAAGGCAAGAGAAAGCTTGTTAGGAGATCGAAGTAGTGCTGAACTGTGAAGCGAGTTTTAGAGAAATCCAAGTATTTCATAAAATGTTCATGAATAGGGTAGGTGCTGTTGTTTTCGTGTCAAAGTTATTAACCACTGTGAAAATAATGCGTGTTATTGCCTCATGAGGTTGGACTTATTTTATTAACATGTGGGACAACACTAGACAGGTTTACAGCACAAATAGAGGATATAACGTCCAGGGTTTCGCTGAGAATCGAACACACGACCTCCGGCATTCAAAGCGTAGCTTCTACCTAAGAGTTACGGAGGCTATGCGGTTAGGTGCTTTTAATGGGACGGAATTGAAACCTGTATCTCAGCCGGCATTTGTGTTTATCGAGTGTCAAGTTTTTGATATATTGTAATGTGCAATGCCCAGCATAATGAAAGACAAGAGAAGTGTAAAAGTTCGTCAAACATCATCGCACATTAATGAAGAATGTTTTCACATGATCTCTAACAACACTATATCTACCATGTATCTCATCACGTGTGTTGCGGTACATTCAAACTTTTTTAGTTATTGCAAGTGAAACATTTCACATAGTCACCACGCATAACGTAGAGAAAGTGAAAAAAAAAAAAAAAAAAGATTAATGCTGTGAAGCAGAGTTTGAACAATTAAAAGCTGAAAATAAATCATTTAATCGTATGAAGTACGCGTTCCCGTTAATGTGTATTAATAAATGTATAAATATTTATAACGTTTATTAAATATGCATGCATTATTTGCGTGAAAAATATACCATATGAACACTATCGTTCGAGATTAAAATAAGATTATTTTTGTCTTGAAGGAAGAAAGAAATAGAAATCGGGTAAAAGAACCAGCGAAACATCTCGGAATCTTGTTTTCAATAACTAGACACGTAACTATCTATTATTCCTACTCCCAAGCTAATTTGCAAAATGGGAGTTTACGGTCAGCACCCGGAAGCAGACGAAAGGCATTAATAATTGGAAAAATGCACTCGCAGCTGCCCAAAAGTGTTGGGAACTCGCCCCTGGGGAATGTCAACAAGAAAATCGTTTCATTACTATTATTGCCTTTTCCGAAAAGAAATTGCTAATTTAACGCGTCTCGCGCTTTGCGTGATTAGAGGCGTCAGATGAACGGAGTTAAATGGAAGGACGATTTTGTGAAACAGATGGCACCTTCTTGAATCTTTGAAGGGCAAGTTTTCAATTTGAAAATTTTAATTATAAATAGTTACAATGCATCATTAAAGGTAAATATAATGAAGCTGAAATGATAAATTATGCCACAAAAAGTGTTTAAATTTAAACCAGTAGTTCTGACATTGAGTTTTTATATTCGTAAAAAATATAAGTAATATGGGAAGTAAGTAAGCAATATTTAAAAATAAATATGATTTCATACTTTAGTATTACAAAAACAATCTTTTATTTACAAGTGCGTAAAAAAGAGGTGCGTAGAAGTCAAACGACGGATAAGTGAACGAGAAAAAATGCGGTGTTTGGTTTTATAACCCCGTAACAGCTGTTTGCAGAGTTTATTTTTTTTTTTTTAATTCTTTTTAATTGCTCTTATTTGTACATGTATACACGTTGTGATATTTTTACTCAAAGTTAACTTTAGTTTAGAACTACAGCCAGTCTAAATTTATAATGGGTAATTAAAAAAATGTTTTTTTTTTTTTTTCAAAGTCATTAAATAAAGGCTTACGTAAGATCATGAATTATGAATAGGAAAGTGACTACTACTAGAAAGTTAACCTTGATAACGGCCTGGCTTAATTAATAAAAAGACAGCGTTGTAATGTTTCTAAGAAAGCGATTTTAATGTCGATTCGTAGCATAATACGCGGTTCATCCTAACAGATCAAGAAATTAACCAGAAATGTCTCTTATAGTCCATCCAGTAAGGTTTGACAGTGTTTAAGGAAGCCTTAGAGTTTTGTCTAAATATCGGAATGCAAACTTTTCATTCGCCAATTTAAGAACCCACATGCGTACACACAGAGAGGGGTTATAGAGGGGTATTTTGGAGATGCAATAGGACACTGTCCCACTGTACCCCTATCAACGTGTTCGAATGTACTCCCCAAAGCAGAAATTTTAAATCATGAGTCAAAAAGTTGCACCAAATGTAAGTATCAAATATAGAAAAGTACATGCACTTAATTTAGAAAGTTTCCACTTCAAATCGATACACTGATACTGAATATTGAATAATAATTCATGCCTCAAAGTCAAAAAATCAAAAATGTAGCTAAACTGTAGCAAAAAAAAAAAAAATAAATAAATAAAAATAAATAAATAAATAAATAAAATAAAATAAAATAAAAAATAAAAGGACTTCAGTTCGCATACAAGATGAAATGTTGCAGCGGCTAGTCTCCATGGTGTTGCCATACAGGTTAACTAAAGTATGGTGCGCTTATTAGTTTTTGGCATTTGAATTAGTATAGAAATAATCCCGCATGTCTCACTGTACCACGTGTGTCACTCTCCCTTATCTGCACTTTCTTATATAGTTTGAGAAACTCAAAGATTTGAATTCTTAAACTTTCTACTCTAAATCAAAGTTTATCTTTTTATTTACACTGCCAATGAAAGTTTTTTACTGTATTAAAAGCAATGAATAAATATTTTATTAAACTCATTTTCGTGTTTTTAATAATGAGAGCACATATTTTGTTGCTATCAGATGACACTTGCTAACGTATTTATATTTTATTTTTAAAAAATGCGTATTTGAATAATACATATGTTTACAATATCGACTATTTCCTCAAGAATACCATTAATTTTCTTGTGTAAAAATGTAGAAAGGCAGTAATAAATGAAATAGCATAAAAAATAATAAAATATAGCGCGCCAAACGTCAATTTTGGGACACGAAAAACATGCATTCTATGTCCAGTATCGATTATCGGTAGCGCAAAGCGTTTTCTTTCGCGTTTCAAATTGGCCGGGAATGTTCGCGAGCTTAAAAGATCGGAAACCCAAAGTTTCATGAAAGTCCCGAGTGGTATTCACAATCGCTGAATATCGATTCCAAAGAGAAATGGTTGGCTGGGCCAGCGAAGGCTCAATTGCAAAACATTGATTTCGGAGTGGTCATGACGACCGAAACAACACCGGCCCATTGATTAAACCGATCGTCGACTGATTTAAAGACACCGATACGAGCGCCACTTTTCACAACTCTTCCCCCAACTGTTTCGATTATTCAAAAAGTTTAAATGATGAGTCGCGAGACAACTGGTGCCATTGATTTCGTCATGGGATTCAGGTTGAGTGGATTTCTGCATTTGCCATGGAATGCAATGGCATTCCAAACCAGAACTTTTGCATGTTGCATACGCTATGTTGGGAAAAGTTTATTTCATAGAAACTTTATTTTAAGGGGGTCTGGGACACATTTTGAAAAAAAAAAAAAAAAAAAAAAAAAACAGTTCAGAGTTTTGACATTTTTTGCACTGATTTACCATCTATTAAATAAGTAAAATCTTAACATAAAAATGAAAAAAAAAATACATTTCATTAATTTTAAGAAAAAAAAAAAATAGGGTCGCTTTAAATCGCTAAAACTCAAAATATTCTTGGTCAAATTTCAATTTTTTTTCATAAATCTAAATACAAATACCTAAGCTTTAATTTTTATTCGGCAATTGAAAAAATATTAATTAAAAAAAATATTTGAACGAAAATTTCGAAAAATTCTAAGATTTTTTTTTTCAAAAAAAAAAAAAAAAAATCACATTTTTTGAAGTAAACATTTTTTTAAAATTTGCCGAATGAAATTCCAGTAAATTGTTTGTATAACATGTTCTCCTAGTGTCATTACTTTACCTTTATAAGTTCTTGACAAATAAGAGTTTGAATGCAAAAAATCGGGAAAAATTGAATCATGGAGAAAAACGCGTTCACACAAAGTTTTAAAGTTAAAATAATATTAGTTAAATGCAAGCAATAAAAATAATTACATCTTCCGTTCTAATTGAGATAGAAACAAGGTTCAAACTGCCTTTTTTCAGCAGAAAAAAAAAACGGATTTTTTTTAATGATATAAAAAATTGACGATTTTTTGTCCCGGACCCCCTAAAAACGGCAAAAGAAAGAAAGAAAGAAAAAAAAAGTGCAGAATTCCTTGTCAGCGTGTAGAAAAGAGCAATTTTGGGACTGCAAGTTTAGTTTTAGACCGCTTTGGATTATTTTTAGTCAAAAACTTCAGTCTAAAGTCCTAAGTTATTAATAGGAGCAAGCATCCCCGCTTAGCCGATTTTATGGAGAAACCCCTCTTAAAGATGTTCCTCCCAAGGGGAGTAGCACCCCAACCGCTATATAAGGGGAACAAACCCCTATGTGAAGGGCTTCAGTACCAGATTTCACAAAAATCCCTAATATGGGGGGCGGGGGTTCTTACCCCTCATAGAGAGGCAACCCCCCCTCCCCATGACAGTTCTGAGCAACAAAGAACCTCTGTCAAATCTGGCAAATATCCGGCGCAAACTGTGTAATTGTATAATAAAAAACCTTCATTAGAGATTTAAAATCCGCCTATGTGAATTCCTGAGCATCAAAGAGCCTCTGTGCCAAATTTGGTCCAAGATCCGACGCCAACTATGGATTTGTATAAGGAACATACACATACACATATACGCAAATAAACTTCAATTTTTATATATGTAGGTGTTTTTTGTGAGTACGCACCATCCATAATACTTTATTAAAGTTTAGAAGTAAGATATCATTAAAAAAATTTAAAAAAAACCACCACTGTCAATGAAAAATAAACAAACACAAATCACATTGTTGCTGTTATTCAAAAAACTACTTTAAAAACCAGGTTCTTGAATTCCTTAAGTCTTGCGTGAATGCTTTACACTGGTCGTTGCCTCAGAGCAACACTAAGACATCTAAACCCAAGAATAACACTAAGATATCCTACTGTTGCTCTGAGGCGACGATATATTACTTCGCAAACGGTTTTTTTTTGTTGTGAGAACACCATATATTCCTCGATACTTCACAAAAATTCACAATTAAGGCATTATTTTAAAGATTTTTCAACGCTTTGGGTGAAAAATAGGAGACAATTCACATGTTGGCTGTTTTGTCGAAGAAAAAATGTTTTATTCTGATTTTTTATTATGCATTGCTTCAATGTATGTATGGGGCTGCATTTCTAGCCCGAAATGCAGACCCATTGGCTCGTATTTTACGAGCGCGGAGGTTTGTTAGAGCGTCGTGCCAATAATGCAAAGTTAGTTATTTTCAGTAGGTTACCGCTCTATAGCCAGGGCTAAGGCAGAAATACATGAAATACTCCACCAGCTCAGTCATTATTAGCACTCATCAGCCCGGCATAGGAAGCGACTGAGCAGGAGATGGAAAACCTCTTAAGAAAGCCAAGAGTGCCAAGCAAACTGGTTGCTAATGTACATTAGCTACCAGGCTTTCTTAAGAGGTTTTCCATCTCCAGTTCAGTCACTTCCTATGCCAAGCTGATGAGTTCTAATAAGCACGAAACTGCAGTCCTCGGCTGGAGTGACTAAGCTGGTGGAGTATTTCATGAAAGTTAGTTATTATCTGACAAAAGATGATTTGAAAAATAGGTTTCTATTTAAAAATTCAACCTGATTTACGCACGTGAAAGTGTGAAAGATGGAGATAAATAAAGGATTTTTTCCCTCCAGTTTACTTTCTACTTCAGGTTTAAGATTTTTTTTACAAAGCAATATACTTGTTATACATTTCGTGCACTAACCATTTTTCGGAAAGATCTCATGCGCACATATTGTTACAAATCCTGTAAATAGTAATTATTGTAGTAACGTAACCTGTAAATAGTTTCCCGTAATGAATATACAACCCCTTTTCATATGGCTAAAGTATACGACCCCCTATTTCCTTTTTGTTCATTGATAAAATTTGATAACGGTCTACTATTTTCCAGAAGCGTGTGGAATATTTGACAGATTTCTTTTCGGTGTGTATATAAACCGTTACGCTGGATAAAGAGGGGAGTTTCGATTGAGATTTCGAACTGAGAGCGTATTTGCTCTGTTTATAGCGAGGCATTTCGCTGTGTTGTTTTCGTATTTGGAAGTAAATACGTGTGTAAACGTTGAGTTTACGGTGTTGAGTGATATTTGCTTAATTGCTGATGATTAATTTAGCAGTTGTTCACGATTTCTCCTGTACATAGAGTAAATAAAGCTCCTGTGTTTTTATCAAGAACTGTGTCATCCTTTCAAGAAAGTTGGAAGCCGCACCGAATCCGTTACAATATGTTAATTTCCCTTAAAGCACCTAATGTTTTCGGACATGTTAGTACTTTTATAATACTCACTTCAATGGAACAATATATAACTAAATTCATCGTAGGAAAAAAATGATTTTTCGATGTAACAGAATATCAAACCTTTGGGACCCTAAAGTATTTTGTTATTCTTCCTCTACTGGTTACAGCACTACTCACGTATCTCTGATTTTCACTTTACGTGTACTGAAATTCGATTTTCTTTTTTGAAAAACATATTTGACGGTACTCTTTCTACTGCGAAGTCACGTACTTCCGTCATATTTTCTGCCAAATTTTCGACACATGAGTGCTTAAAGTCCACATCAGTGCATACTTTCAGTCGGTTCGAGCGTCTGTGTTCCTCCAGTTTTTATTCAATGGAAAGAAATATAAAAACGAACTGAATTTTATAATAAAACCTTTCATTGAAAAGAAAATGAACTGAATTCTCGGCTGTGTATTATTTGACAGCTCTGTTCCAATATTATTTTTTATTTAATTTATTTTTTATATTTTTTTACCCCTTTTGGGTTCGAATAGTATTTTTTGTTTGACTTTTTTATGGTCGTACAGTAATATGGTACAGTAATCTCTCTCATTCATATATTATCTTCAATGCCTGTTGTGAAACGGATCAGAAAGGAACTTTGAACTGTTTTCTGTTTTTAATTATTCAATTCTTTATTTATTGTGATTTATGCAAATTTTGTTCTAAAGCAATTTATCTGGCAGGTGGCACCAGATAAAATAATATATTGTGTTGACAGGTCGTTTACTTTTTTTTTGTATTTGTGGAAGCGCAACTCTGCGCCATGCGTGTAGATGGCTGACATCAATAAAGTTCGTCTCTAGACATTTTGATTTAGTTCTGCATCTATGTGTTCCATATCACGTCTCACAATATGATCAGGGTGCAAGCGAGGAGTCTCCTAACAGTGCCATTTTCATACGTCCCTCCCAGTTGTACGTCGATTTTCATACTTGATCAAATTAATATAAAAATTAATGTATACTTAAACGATGTTTCAGTAAAATCGTTAGTTCCTAAAAATACAGTAAAGTTCCATAATTTAAAAGATTTTGAAACAAAAAAATTTATTAATAGTTAAAAACATTGATTATAGAATTTTACTGTAATTTACTCAGCGTTCTTTAAATAAATGCTGCGCTTACATTCAAGTCCGATACCATTTACAAATTTAGTGAAAAACCTGAATTAGTGAGTAACGAAGTTGGAATCTATTGTATCGTACCTGTTCCCCACGTTGTGTCAATGAAACGCCAAGCACCAAAAATAAAGACTGCATTCCAAGCATGCGTGACGTCTTCTCCAGGAACGAATTGATGGCCTGGCCGGTAATCATAACCTTTGGCGAAACCGTTTAGTGTTTTGACACGAATTCCAGCTATCCTAAAATTAAAATGACTCACAATATTGAGATCAAAATACAACGTATACGTCAAAAAAAAAAAAAAAAAAAAAGCATCAAATGACTGATATTTTACCTGCACATTTCTGAAAAAAGTTTGCAGTAATCTTTGCATACACCCTCTTGTCTCTGCAAAACCTCTTCTGCCGATAACTTGATATCCATGTACCTCCAATCATACCTAAAGCGAAATAAACAGCTATAAATCCATAGCTTGTCTGCGCATGAATTCAGACACGTTAAGGACTTTGCAAAAAAACCTACATAATTAACTACAATGTTAATAAAGACTAGGTAAATATTATTTAAAACTACATTGATTCCAATATTGTGACTGAAAATTTGATATTTGTATCAGCTTCTAACACACTCTATCAAAGAATTATTGTCAAAAGCACATGTTCGCGTGCATATGGCGACAAATGTAAAGTACAGTACAGTCCCGGAAACGCGGTGCTCGATAACTCGGCCCCAGTCCCAAAAACTCGGCCACATTCTGGCACGGCGATAAAATCTTGTGCAAAGACCTGTTATGAGCGTATACCCGAAAACTCAGCATTTTCACACCCTCAATCACTCTTTTGGTCCATATTAGGCTGAATTTTCGGGACTTAATTGTTTCTGGACATGATTAATCCGTTTTAAAAAACTTGATTTTGATAAAGACTAGAAAACTTCTGATTTTCGGAAAATGAAATTAATTTTAAAATGATCAATGAAACAATGTTTTTTGGTTTATGCACAATCCGAAGTAACCTTGAATTCGCTATTTCCTAATATTTTTTTTAAAAAACCTTTAGTGAGAGGCACCAAGCAAGTCGCATTTTGGCTACAGCTCGTAATTTACTGCTTTTAATACCAACTACTAGAGAAGTACTACCATGCAACCATTATATTACGAATTTGTATGAAAAACTGCATAATCAATATAAAAATATAAATACGTGTATTTTATCTCTGTGCGGTAATTTACTACCACATTACAATGTTTAAAATGTACAAATTGCAGTTAAAATTTCAGACACTGGCTTCTGGGTAATACCCTGAAGACAAGTGTTTTTAAACTGTTCAAAATTGAACGAAAATTATCAAAATTAAAAATTAAAAATGAAAACAAACTGTCCCAGCCAAGATCTTTCGATGAAAATAAAAGTTTGTTCGAGTAGGACTGTCCCTTAAAATAATAAAAGCGGGGGAGGACAGACAGATTGAGACATACATTTACCCGTCTCGTTCCTCCCAACCACCCACGGCAGGGGGTACCTTCATAATTTTTATTTTTTAATATTTATTTAGTTTTTATCTTTATCTGTGACTTATTTTTGTTTTTAGTGATACTTTTAAGCTACATCAAATACCGTTCATGTTTCTCGTCTTTTCCTTGTCTCTCTCTTTTTATTTTCACGGTAAAGTAGGTCAAAACCATTAAGATTGATAAAATTGAGAAAATTATGTATTCTAAATATACTTTTAGTTTATTTTTTTAACATATAAATGGAAAAAAGCTACATAGGAAAACACATTTACTATTTCCCATACATTTACCACTGACGCAGGCTAGAGATTAATTGATTGATTTTGAAGTGCAGTGAAAGCTAAGCGAAAATGATTTTATTGTGATGATGATTCACATTACAGAATTATAAACTGATTTATGAGATGAAAAATTTAAACGCTTTTTTTTACTTAAATAATTTATATGGAAACTTAATAGCGACATAGCTACCTTTTATTTTGCATTCTAATTTTTTTCTTTCTTTTTTTATTGTCAACTATTAAACAAGCTTTCTGAACAATTAGTTGCATACAAATTGCCCCATCTTCATTTGTTTATTTATTTAATTTTATTTAGATTCGAAATGGTACATTGGAAAAGAAACTTTCCGTTATTTATCTCTACTATTTTTACTTCCTTTTTCAAAAAAGGAAGTATTGTATTCGCGAAAAAAATTTCACTCAAAAATCGGCCTTAATTTCCGTTTTGCTCACCCCCGAATGAATGTTGAGTTTCTTTTTAACCGACTTCAAAAAGGAGGCGGTTATCAGTTCATACCGTATGTATGTTTTTTTTTGTTTGTCCACTCATAGCGTCTCACCTAGTGAACAGATTTCGATGATTCTTTTTTCAATGGATAGAGGATGGCTCAACTTAGGTCCCATTACTTTGTTTGACCATATTTGTTCTTCAGAAAAAAAGTTATGGGCAAAAAACACTAAATTTCCCTATTAAATGATTAAAATCATATTGTAGCAAAGTTCGCACTTTGCATCCGTGGATAACGGTGGCTCAGTGGTAGAATTCTCGTCCCCCACACGAGCAACCCGGGTTCAAATCCCGACTAGGACAAAGTGGATTTTACTAAAATTTCGCTTCTACTATTTCCCGTATTTTCTCGAATGTTCTATTAATTTCTGTATCATTTCAAGTCTGGAAAGTTCCAGCACTTTTTCAAGTTGCATATAAGGAGATGTAACGTTCATTCGTGGTTCTGAATAAAGATCTCGAGTTGAGACTAACGAGTATTCGCTTCATTTGGCTTTCACATTGTCTTCGCTATCTTCATCTACGCGGCAATATGAAACCCATTGTTATAAAAGTTTGGTGCCATATAACTGTAACATTAATTGTAATGATAATTTTGAATAAAAGCTTTTCTAAAGCAATACAGTGATATAGAGCCGCACTTCTTACTAGGTAACTTCTTACTTTTACTGAAATATCTACATTTACACTAAAAAGAATGAAATAAAAAAATTTTGAAAAAAAAATAGAACCGACTTCAAAATTGCTCTAAAAAGTGAAAAATAATTTTATTCTTTAAACACCATCTATAATACTTTTAAACATAATTTTTGAAGTTGGCGCAAAAACGATCAATAAAATCATTCACAGCCATAACTCAACTACAAGTATAAATTTAACCAGGTCCAGTTTCTTCACTACCACATGCATTACGCATTGATGACAGCATATTTGAGTAACGATATAAATGTTTCGTTCCTAACTTTGGATGATATTTTGATAAAAATATGAACGAAACATGGTTACAATGGATTTTACTTTTTGTTTTTGCGCCAACTTCAAAAATTATGTTTAAAAGTATTATCGATGGTGTTTAAAGAATAAAATTATTTTTCACTTTTTAGAGCAATTTTGAAGTCGGTTCTATTTTTTTTTCAAAATATTTTTATTCAACCCGACCACACGTGGATATATGCCTAGAAACGTACAGACACCCGATAACCATTTTGACAATCCTCGAGTTAATTACAACGGGTTTTCTCGTGACGTCTGTATGTACGTATGTATGTGTGTATGTGCGTATGTATGTCGCATAACTCAAGAACGGAATGTCCAAGAAAGTTGAAATTTGGTACGTAGACTCCTAGGTTTTCATTATGTTAATGCGTTTAAATAAAAAAAAAGAAGAAAAAAGATTTTAAAACGTTCCCAGAAAACAGTTCTTTAATAGTTGAAGTTTACCGAAACATAATTCGTAATAGCTTGAGAGAATGAATTTGACATCAAGTTTATTTCAAAATAATGTAATTAAAAGTGAATTGTTTTTTTAGAAATCTGTTTTATATGTTAAAAAAATACAGGGTGTCCGAAAAGTCCTTGACACGTTTAAAAAATTCATAGAAAACCAACAAATTGTGATGAGTTTGAATTTGAACCGCAATGAATTTGCGATTTGCACCATAATACTTCACAGGTTCAAGAGTTTTTATGACATCGAAAAAATGAAAGGGGAAAAAAAGAAGAAAAAAAAAGGCATTTCGCAGCCTGGGTGTCAGTATATGCTATGCTTGTAATTCTTCGTTTAGTAATTTTCATTCCTTTTTGCGTTTTCCCATGTCAACAAAAACGATTTAAAAGTTACTTTTCTTCTTCTTTTTTTTCCCCTTTTAATTTTTTTTCGATGCCATAAAAGCTCTTGAACCTGTGAAGTATTACGGTGCAAACTGCAAATTCATGCGACAATTTGTTGGTTTTCTGTGAATTTTTTAAATGTGTCAAGGACTTTTCGGACCCCCTGTATAATTGAACGAATTTGCAGTCTAAGCTTAAAGAGGTATACTATCCATCTGATGCTAGGAAGATCTATCGTTTAGTTCTAGGGAAAATTTCTTGCATCTTTTGCTTGAGGTCTGAGTAAGAGAGAATATGGAAAAACCGCAAGAAAATTTTGCATAAGTCAAAATAACAAAAATATTGATTTTCCCTCTTAAAAGTTTAACTTTTGTGGTTGTGGAAGGAATTGGTTCAAGAATGTCTTCAGAAAACATCACGCCCAACAGAAACTGATTGCAAAATAAATGAGATAAATTACAGCATACTATTATTTTCCACCTTAAATGACCAAGTGGAGTTTAAGTCAGTTAATAGCAGTTTTAATTTAATTATATCTCATCTAACTATTCCCCGACACTATCATCTTATTTTCTGGCATATGTTTATATATGTATTAAATAAAAAAATATCCACCGTTAGAGAATTTAAAATATACCTAATAGTCAATATCCTTTTGTTATGAGAATACACCATATTTAGTTTAATATTTTTACAGTTCACGAAAACAGCCCAAATAACTAACGTTTATGCTTAACATTTTATATGCACTTGTATGTAAAAAAAACGAGCTGATGTGTGCATCACATGACTTCCTTTTACGCCAATTTAATGATAATAGTGCCTTGGAGTAAGCAAAGAAATTTTAAATATTTTTACCACAAGTTTGTTGCGAACTGAAGCAAAAAAAAAAAAAAAAAAAAAAAAAAAAAAAAAAAAAAAAAACGTTTTATAAAGATTAATTTTCCTAATATTGGACATTTTAATGTGATTCAATGGTTTACTCTCTAAATATCGGAAATAGTAGCCAAAATGAAACCAGAAATAAAATAAAAAAACGCTAAATTTGTCGCCAAGTTGGCGAAAAAGCTTGGCGACCAAAAACTTCGCCATATATCGCCAAGTGTTTGCTAAATTGTAACACCACTTGAGTTTGCATTGAAATTAACAACCCCAAAAAAGGTGTAAAAGACCCCCTTTGAAACATCCGAATGCAACCAAAAGGGGAGGTGCACAACTAGACCCCACTAGAAGTTTACGTACCAAACTTCAACTTTCTAGGACATATAGTTTTTGAGTTTTACGAGATACATACGCACATACGTACATAAGCACTTACATACCTACATACAGACGTCATGAGAAAGTTCGTTGTAATTAATTCAGGGATCGTTAAAATAGATATTTCGGATGTTTATACGTTCTTAGGCATATATATCCACGTGTGGACGGGCTGAAAAAAGAATTAATATTCATTCGGGGGCGAGCAAAATAGAAATTAAGGCTCAACTTTGGGTGAAAATTTAATCGCGAATACAATACTTCCTTGTTTTTACTTCATTTTACGAAGTAAAGGAAGTCCCCATTGATAATCTATACTAATAAAATCTGTGTGTCTATAACTTGAACTCCTCCAGACTGTCTATATCTACCAGGTCAATACAGGTATCGTTGGCTACAGAATATTCAAGGGAAGCAGCTTCACCCTTGTCTCATCCCTTTAAACATTAAGTAGATGAACATTCTTGATATTCTGAGGTCATCTGGGGTAAAAGCCTTAAAACCATCTATTGTAACCCGCTAAAGGCGATGGTCAGTCACCTCAGGTGGCGAACGGGGGTTGGCGAGCTAATCGAGCAGGGTGAGAAGCTTCCTAGCATAAAATAAAATGTGATTATGCCTTTTATTTTCAGGTTTTCAGCACTGGCTTTTAAAGGGAAAAGAAATTGAAAAGACGAGAATTTCTGCCGTACTTACCGGGTTTAGTTAAAATAATTTATTGCTCTGTATTAGGAATATTTTTTGCTTATTAAAATTTTCATATTATGATTAAATAACCAAAACGTGCTACTGACAAATGCGATTTTTTACAGACATTCTCTAATTAGTTAACGTAAATTGTGCCTGAATTTATGTTTCAGATTTGATTTCATATATTGAACAAAAAGGGGGGGGGGGTTGTTTTTTTATTGGTGAAAAATAAGAATTCCACTGCAGCAAGCGTAAATCAATTTTTTCTCTCACAGATTGTTTTTCCACAACTCTTAGAAAGAAACCTAGTAAGATATATTCCCTTTTTTTTTTTTCTCGAAACGAAACAGCGAACCAAAAAAATAAAAGACATCTTACTTTCTGCAGATATCATAAAAAGATTGCTGACGGCCAACCATAATTATTTGATGAGCATTAGTATTTTTTTTCCTTTCTTTATTTATCTTCTTTTTGGCTGTAGAAATACATTGAAAGAGGGAAACTGTTACTCACGTGATATTGGCTGCAATCCATCTGAAGAAAGCTCGCACAAGCCCGGTTTCATTTTCGACACCAGTTTTTAAATAATTGACAAGGGTACGCACATTGACTAGGGCCGACTCGGGAACCTGAAATCACAACAAATCACAATGTAATTAAAATTGGCAGTTGAATGATTTAATACAATTTCGCTTAATTTCTTATTCATGGCAGTGTTATCACTTTCGTACTGTGTATGAAGTAAATACTGTGATTGAAGCATTGTTGGCGCTAATTTTATGTTTTAAGCTCTATTGGGGAACATTTAACTGAGATTTTTGTAAATTAATCTAACATTGAATTTCTATGAATATCTTCTTATAAATTTCTTTAAACATGCATCATGTTTAAAGTAACTCATATCGTAAAAAAAACATGAGTATTTCATGTGTAGAAAAATTCTGAATGATCAGTACAGCTACTTCTTCCAAAAGTATTTTTAATTAAACCTAACGTTGTCAAGGTTTATTATTCTAAAACAGAAGTGGTCGCCAAAGACTTTTTTTCAACTAGAAACAAAACACAATCCTTTTGAATGAATTATAAATATTTTCTTCCTAACATTTATGCTAGCAACGATACCTTTTCGCATTGTTACGAATAATTACAATTCTAAGAAGTTTAAGAAAAGCGATGATAAGTCCTTTTATTTCTTTTGATCAGCTAAACTATCGTTATTTCTAAAAGTATTTTCGAAAAATCCCAACTTTTATCACTTACTCTTCCCTATATTACACTATAGGGTATCTGCACCTACCACTACACGTATTTTAATCGGTTGGACGTCGTCTTGAAGAGTTTTTTTTTTTTTTTTTGATGCAGTCCAGAAACCGATTAGCTCTTGATCCAGTATCCCCAGAGGTGTTGGTTTGGAATAGGAACTTGGAGGATATTGTGACCACGAACTCATTTTAACGTGCCACAGTCACCATTAGCGAACACGGAACCACCTATCCTTGCGTTATATTTGATGACCGAGATATTCTTTCTGTTATTTTCGAGAAAACTGTCGAAGTCATGCTTTATCAATGTTCCATGCAGACCAATGTTTTTTGGATAATTTTGTGGAATTAAATAACGTAATAAGATGCAGGAAAATACTTTGGAAAAGTGATTCTGCTCTTTTTTTCAAAATCTGGTATAGCACCAAAACACAACTTATTAAATCTCAAATATCAGATTGAATACGTAAAGTAAGAAGATTCTAGAGTAGTCAAGTTGCGTAGTAAAATTTAAGCCCTCAGCTAAACACTCAAATTAAAAGAGTCAAGTTGTGTAATCTAAATCAAGAAGCCCGATGATTTGGATTATGATCGTAATACCCTTCTCCTTTACGTGATACTCAGAAATTTAAATGTCTTCATATCTACGAAATCTCGTACAATACTGCCGTGAGCAGGTAAACCGCAGTAGCTATAAAAATGAGTTTGAGATATTTCTAGAAACACGACTTTGATTCCTCTCAAACAATAGTAGAGTGTTGGAATTTGATTTTTTATTTTTTGTGCTTTATTTTTAGTGGAAACCAAATATGGAAGTTTGTACCATGAAGCTAATGTAAAATGTTGTTGTTGTTGTTGTTGTGTGCCAGCTGAGCTGGCCATTTGGGGTGCGCTGCTTCACTTTTCCAACTGTACCGTAATTTGGTGTGAAGTCCGACTTCTACAGTACACACACTGTTAAAAATTTTCCGGAAAATTTACGGTAATTGTTACTGGCATCCATGTTGCCAGTAACTATTACCGTAAAAATCAAATGTTACTGTAAAATTTTACGGTATCCTCGGTAGGCCGCAGCAACCAATTGGCGCTGGGATCGCTTATTTCTCCGGTATAAATTACCGTAAAAATCAGCGATGCATCGGCGATGCAATTTTACAGTAACAATTACCAGAAAATCTTCCTGAATATTTTACAGTGCACATGCCATAAGGACCCGTTTATAGGGTAGGCAACCATTCACAGCATAACAACACATTCACACAAACAAAGGAGAAGGACAGGAGAGAGAAAGTACGTCCATGTCCGAGCCGGGATTCAAACCCGGACCTTCCTGTCGCAGTCAGACTTCTCTGACCACTAGACAAAGTAGGCGGCAGCTAAAGTAAAATAAATGGCAAAAAATGTAAAGCAGTGCAGTTGTTGCTGTTTACTGTCCGTTCTCGAAAGCAAAGACTACCACTCAAGACAGATTCCATTTCAAAAAGGGGCGATAGGTTGAGGATGAGCACTTACCGCTCGCACTTGCTGTCTTTGAATACGTTATTTTGAACCTTTTACTTCCGGGTTTCCCTCCCTATTTTGATAAAATCACAGCAGACCTGACGCACGCGCAAATTGGCGCTAAGTCTCGGCTTAGGAAAATGAACAGTACCAGCCGAGGAAGGAATATATCAATCGATGCTCTTACCTGAAGCGCATGCAAATCTATTTCGTTAAAGACAGACATGCATGGAATCATTTCCTTCTTTTTACAGGGTGGAGGTCGTGCCGCAAACTCTGGAGCTTCGTCAGTAATAGGGTCATTGTCAGTCTGAATCCCAGCATCACATTTCACTACCAAAGGTTCTGCGTAACCCCCGAGGAATCGACCGTCGATTTCGGAATCGCTACGCATCGAATCCTCCACGTCTTCCAGAAGTCGAGCAATACTCTCGTGGATTGCCGACTTTGACACCTGTAATAGGACGACAGTCGCAGTTAATTATATCTTTATTTACAGTAGAAAGAATAACAAAAGAATGAAAATGATCATATGTAAAATCCTGAAATAGTATCACGGTAATAGTATTATTGTCAATCTAAAATCAGCGTACATCGTCTGCGTTTACTCACATGTGATTGAAATCTTAGTGTCCAACGCTATAAGCGTTTTTAAAAAAGTATCCGTGTATCCGTTTGAAAAGAAATCTTTAAAGAAATCTTCTTGAACACAACAAGCGGAAATAATTAAGTAGTGTTTATTTGCTTGTGAGATCGATTTTTAAAGAGCGAGTGAACCAATAAAAAGCTAAATAATTTAGTATTATTTCATAGAGTTTTCCTTAAAGAGACATCAAGAAAGAAAAAAAAATCTTTCGATATTGCCTCGTGTGAATTAATCATACTGGGATTAAAAAAAAAAAAAAAAAAAAAAACAGCCGCAGCAAAAATAATTTTAGAAGCGAAATATTAGCTTTCGACACTCAGATTGTTATAACGTTAAATAAACACAAAATCCAGATGTATCTTTATATTTAAATATAACTATGGACCATTTTAAACACTTTAAAAAAAACACAATCCTCTTTGCGACAAAACGGAATCCAATTTATAAGTTTTTTTCTCATCATGAAAAAGATTCCTTTACTAAAGCACGATATACAATCTCAAAATTTTCTAATTCTAATATCTAAATTTAGAAACCAAGAAGTTAATTTCGGCGAGGAACAGAAAGGAAAAAAAGTGGAAAAGGAACGAAAAATTTGAAGTAGAGTTGATTTCTTATATATTACATAACTGCATGATTAAAATATTGATTTTACACACATAAGGGTAATCGAAAAATATTTTCGCAAAATAAAAAATAACTGCTTCCTTTTGATTTGAATGTTTAATATAGAAACTAGCTGGCGCAATGTTCCAGAAGTAGTACTGAATGGCATTTGATCGCAAGTGCAACGGCTTTCGGTTGATTAAAAACTTTCGTATCACTGCCCTTTGACAAAAATGGAAAAATGACCAAGCGTAACGAAGGTCAGTTGATTCAGTATCTGATGCAGTTACTCTTGGTCGGTTAGTTCAATAGATTAGTTAATAAAAGTAGACCGTTTGTCACCACAGCTTTTGTGGTGCATTTGAAGGTATTAAATTACTCTAACTAGTGGACTAGCTAAAGCGGTTATCATAAATGAATTGTAGTTGAACTTTCATACATTTTTTTTTTTGACAAACTTATGTTAATTTTATATGTGCTTTGAAACGAAGCATAGTTGAACGGCTTGCAAAATAAAAAATATATGGTATTTTAACTAGACTGTTCTAGACTTCGGTAAAGTTATGAACGTTAAATAAATTTTATATGTTAGAGAATGAACTGAATCAATATCTTCGTAATCTTTTTGTAATATCTTCGTTTAGTTTGCAGAGTAAGTAAAGAAATTTCCACGAAAACTAATAAGGCTTCCGATTATAAGAAGACTAGATTTTGAGGCAATTATAGTTATATTTAATTTAATAAGGTAAACTATTTATTCATTTTTATAAGGATGCAATATTTATGTAACGTTTTAAAGACCAAGATATTGTAAACTTAATAAAAATATTAATATTTATCAACGCTTTTTACATTCATTCAAAAATATTATAAATTAATGAATGTAATGATTGAAAAAGTTAAATATTAATTATTTGGTTAAAAAGGTAGCACAAGTATGCGCTGTCAACAAAACTAGTCATATGAAAACTTAAGACAAAAAAAAAAAAAAAATTGTCGCAAGTCAAATATCAAATGACCGCTGTTCTGTGCTCACATACAGGTAGTTATCAAAATAATGGAAACACCTGTGAATAAAAGTGACATTTTTGAATGTGCTTCGTACGTAATAAAGAATAAAACTATATATATATATATATATATATATATATATATATATATTTAATAAATAGCAATGTACATATTCTGGTAGTATATGGTCGATTAACTGAAGTTCTGGACGTCTTGGATTTCTTTCAAGCGCGTGAAATATCGGAGCTCTCAAATTTTAAAAGAGACCAAATTGTTGGAGCGGGTCTAGCTGAAGCCAAGTGTAACTAAAACATCTCAACTTTTTGGTGTTTCTAGAGGTACAGAATCTAAAATCATGACAGCATACACGCAGCGCGGTAAGACAATCTCGGCAAAGCAAAATAGTGGACGGAAGGAGAAGCTTAGTAAAAGAAACCGACGGTATTGAAGAGGATTGTAATGTCTAAAAAGCGAGCAATATCAGCAAAAATGACCAGAGAACTCAATCACCATCTGGATTCACCAGTGTGAGTGATTCGAGTCAGAAGGCACCTTTATCAACAAAACATTTATGGCAGAGTAGCGATTACCAACACACTTGTCACAGAGTGTTTCCATTATTTTGATACCTACCTCCATTATCCCAACTCTTAATTCAGAAATAGCTACTAAAGCCTATTTATCGACTAATTAAACCGTAGTTAAAAGCAGATTTTTAGTTTTCTTTGCACATTTGTTCTGAACAACTGAAAACTTGCCTTTTTCTTCTACCGACGCAAAGGTAATAATTTTAACCTAACCGACTTTTATATTTATGAATTAATTCAGTATAAGTACATTTTTTGTAAATGTACTCTGAAAGGTTTGATATACTAATTTCGTTCCCTTAGAGACTTTTTCGTATGCATCGGAATAAAAGAAAAGTTCAAAAGCTTTGACGGAATGTAGCATCAATAAAATTCAATATCAATGACTGGATTGTACCATCAAAATTTGAAAACTTGTATTTTTTAATGCTTAATTCATTTTGCTTTATAGGTTCTACTACATAATTAAATTTTTCGTCTTAAAAAGTATGATTAAAGAAACTTTATCATTACGTTGGTAATGCTTTACTTCTAATTTTATGTACGTGTTTTTTTTTTGAAGACTCGAACGGTGGCGAAATGAAAAGTAACATAAAAATCAGATGGCGCCGGCTGTGTTCGCATGTCTTCAATCAGGTCCATCACTTCAAAGTTTTCCGGGGAGGGGGGGGGGCAAAGGGTATGTACTCAATGCATTTTATAGGAAAAAACACAGAAATACATGCAAAATGCACATTAGCATTATATTTATTAAATTCATGATCGCCCAAATGACTGGGCCCGTCTTTAATATACCCATCTATCACGTCAGGTTGCAGTTATTAGTTTTAAGAGCATATTAAGCACGATCCAGTAATCTATTCAACGATTCAACAATACATTAAATTGCATACTGTAAGTTGCCGTTCGTTTTCTGCTTTCTAAGGAGTGCAATGCAGCAAAAATTCGTCAGCAAATGTATAATGTGTATGGTAAAACTTTTATTAGTAGCAGCAACGTGCGGAAATGGAGTTGAAATTTTAAACGAAGACATACAGCTGTTCATGACGCATGCTGGCCGACCCGTAAGGTCCAGACTTCGTTCGTACCAATTTCCATCTTTTTGCTCAGATGAAAACCTGACTAGGAGGGCTAAAGTATGCTCTCAGAAAAGAAAAAAAAAATGGCCGTAAGACCAGGCAGCTGCTTTCTATGACGAAGGCTGGGAAAAATGGTGCAACGCTACGATAAATGTCTCAATCAGAACGGTGAATCTAACATTCCAAACTAAACAGCTTTCATTGTCACTATAGTTTTCGCTCCAAAACCAATTGAATTAAGAAAAATAGCTCCTTGTAAATGCACAAAAACAAGTCCCAGAAATATGGACAGAGAAACGTTTACGTTGAAAATTTTTATGCATGTTTTAACAATCTTGACCTTCATTTTATGTGTTGTTTCATCTTGTGATTATATGTTTGTCATGAAGATGAATAAATTATTGTTCACACTTATTTTTACATTTAGACTTGTTTTTGAAAAATCTTTACGTGTCTGATCTTTGGTCCAGTCTTAGTCATCAGAGAAAAATTGAGCAAGTGTAAAAAATTAGTATAATATAGAGGCGACAAAACTGAGTCTGGAAAAGCTCAAAACTGCAAACATAAAACTCTCGACCTCATTATTTTATACAAACTACAATAAATCTCAGCAAAATTGTATGGTCGGAAAATATCCATAAATTGATAGTGCTATCCCTAGTCTGACTGTGTTGGATAACAAAATGGCGGTACAGGGAAACCTGCGTGTAAGTTCACCATTAGCCAGGGGTGTCCACCCCCCTAAAATCAAGAGCGCGCCCCTCCTAAATATCGCGAAGACCCCCCCCCCCAAAAGCTAGAGCCCCTTCAAAAAATGAGAAAAACACCCCCTAAAAATTTCAATGGCGCAGTCTGTGCCATGACCCCCCCCCCCCCCCGTAGGTGGACACTCCTGCATTAGCACTGCCATACTTCAGTGCTTAACTTAGACAGGTGGTCAACTCATAGAAGCTGCTACATATGGTGTTGGACTTATTCTATACCTCACAAAAGTGGTCAACTTGAGCAAGTGATCAACTTACGAGGGTGTTCAACGTAACAGGTTTAAATTTATTAAGAAATGTCTCGTAAAAACATTTCTTTGATTTAGATTTAACTGAAATTTTGCACAAAATTACCAAACAAAAAAGGAAGCCTTCTTACCTGCGAGGACTTAAGCCCCGTATTCCCGAGTTCCTTGTGAATGTGGGCGATGGGGGAGATGCTGTCCATGGATGAGAAAACGTTGGGTTCGATTCCCGCGGCATTGGCTGCCAGGGCTCTCGTGACGGGGTCTGTCTGCGACTCGAAATCCGCCATCTTCGATAACCGCTTGTTGGCAACAATTCCGAGTTTCTTACCCGATTTTGAGGTGTAGTCGAGTCGCCAACCGGCGCTCTCGAACTCCATCATAGAAATGCGATAAGTCTGAAAACAAGTACAAAAGTTAAAACAAAATTATTTTTATTTATATCTGATGTAAATGTATTCTGAAAAATAAACTTTGATAGCTATCTAATAAAGCACATGCGGATACGACTGAATAAAACATGCAGGAGGAAGCCAAGCAAAATGCACTTCTACACAAAACGAGGCAGAGAACTAATACAGGAGTCCGTCTTAATGAAAGATGCAGATGGCACACTGAAGCAGACCACTTGGTAATTTTGAAACAGAAAGGTCCTATTTAAACATGCATGAGGCAAAGTTGCACAGAAACGATGTTTATCAAATCATGAAGTAAAAGAAAACAAGAAACAAGCTGAATACAGAATGAAAGAAATTTACTTATAAATTACAACTAACAAAGTATAAAAAATGCATAAACAGCGCACATAAAAGCATAACACAACATAGCGAATGCGCAGAGAAAGACAGAGAAAGAAAATATTCTTGACTATACCTAATGCCCAAAATTATATTTACATTCACATAAAATCGCTGATTTTTACAGAAACTGAACTGTAATTGTATAATATTTTACGCAAAGGAATATTTTTGGAACACATAAATGTACTCCTTTTTTCATTTGGTTTTACAAGTATGACAAATATTTTTAAGAATAGAAAATTTGAGTATTAAAAAATTTTGTATACGTGGTATATCATACGAAGTATGATATACGAAAAACATATTCGTGTAAGAATATACTTTGAAATATTATTTATTGCATAAATTTCGATCGTATAATAGCTTATCATACCGGTTGTATATTAAGGAATTTTCCCCCATAGATTAGAAGTGTGGAAGGCTTTCTAGTTATTAGCCTTTTAATGATTAAATGTCATATTTCCTTTTCATGAGAGAGCTTCTCATGTGATCAATCATTTGCACTGAACTCAAGAGATAGATAAGTGTTCGGCACACAACTGTTATCTAAATTAGTTCAAATGTAGTTTTTCTCCTATCACCTATTAATAGTAATTGTAAGTCCAATTTGTGATGTGAAAGCTGAAAATCTGCTTTCTGATGTTAAAAACTGGATAAATAATAAACATACCCGGTGCGAAAAAAAAGAAGGAAAGAAAGGAAAAAAAAAGAAAAGTATTGTGTTAGAAACAATGAAAAAAAAATGTTATAAATAGAGAAATGTATTATTTACTCAATGTTTTCCGTGTAATAGGATAAAAAGGACTTTTAAGTAAGCAAATTTCATGAACAATAATGAAGAAAAATTTAGATAATTATTTTAAAATCCTTGTGAATAATAAGGCCGAAAATGAAACGTTTCATTTTAGAAACGTTCCGCCAAGTGTGATATGTGTTAGACTATCTAACGATCAAACAAAGATGAAAGAACAACTTAAAATATGATACGTATTGCAGCTGTAAAAAATACTAATTGAAAAAGAAAAAACGGAAGTAAATTTACTAAAGAAAAAGAACATTACCAAAATAGTACTAACAGAAAAAAAAAACAAGAAAAAAAAAGTCTAACGTTACAACAAATGCTGTCAGAAATAAGTCTTATAATTTGGTGAGCAAACCATCAAAAGAAAATTTATGTACGGAAAGGAGACTAAAAAAAATATGAATACCTGAAAAGAAAACTACAAGAATCTACAGTGTCAAGAAACTATAATTTCTAAGTGCAAAATCTCCGTACCGAGAAATTTACCTGTGTGCAGTGGTCACTAAGTGGTTTAACGGCTTGGACTCCGATATCAATCGTAATGATGTTGACTTCCTGAGTATCTAGTAACTGTCGCTTTTGATAAAATTTGACACTTCCACTTTTTTCGTTGTCAGTTTGCATGAGTACGCTCTGAAATGAAGGGAAAAAAAAATTGACTCATTAAAATGTTCTTCAATTTACCACATATTTCGAGCAATGGTGTATAATATTCTCTTTAAAGTATGCAGTTTCTTAAAATTATTTTTAGTGAATTAATGAGTTTAATACTTTTCTTTGTTCAGACAATTTAATGTTAGGTGGGTGGACCATGGAAGGCCATGCTCCTTTGTCGATGAATCGTCCCCATACCTTACAAGAACTAAAAGGAGAATCATCGAAGAGGTGAACGCCATTCCGATTCAAATGTGCCAAAACGCAGCCAGAAGCTTCCAAAATCGGCTACATCAGTGCATTGCTACTGGAGGCCACCATCTTGCAGATATCGTTTTTAAACGTTAATGTAAACAAACTGTTTGAAGTACCAAAGGTAATAAAAAAAATTACAATCCTCAATATTTATTAGTATTTTATTTATTGCTTTCCAAAATGAGGGTATACCCTGTGTAAAAAAAAGTCGTAGTTATTGTTCTAGGGTACATGGGCCTTACTAAGAAGATTTACAAATATTGGAAATATGAACACTTAGTTTTTAGTTATAAATATGTACCGGGAAAGTTGAAAACATGTTTTGTGTTTATAATATTATTATTTATAAGGGTGTTTCAACTTTCAAATTCAGACTGTAGAATCAAAGATATGAGGCAATGTAGTGAATGTCAAAAGTGGTATCACGAGGAGTGTATTGGTCTCACTAAAAAATACCTCATATTTTTATGCTCAGATTGTGATTAAGATATCCAAAATTATTATCCTTTTTAGTTAATAAGTTTGTTTTTGAATTTCAGTTATTATTTTCTTATATTTTTAATCTTACGAATGGTTGATTTCAAATATTCCTGACTACAAGACTGACTATGTGAGGGTATAATAATTAGAATATAATATAATAAGTAGAGTACTTAGTCTGTAGTGATTATTATTTTCTTAAATATAGAAAAAGCTTGTCATAGATGGTAACTGTTAGTTTGGCCTTCTTAGGAAACATGTTGGCCTTACAAAGAAGTTGTCTTATTTTTTTTCGACTTCCTCAAATTTATATGATACACAATAAAACAGTGTTAATTAATAACTTGTTTCTTTCATTTATGCAGTTACTGAACTCATAAAAACTGTTTATTCGTTACAGTGGCGTTCCACCTAATTTAAAATTTTAACGCTTTGTGTAATAAAGATAAGATTGTAATTAAAAGACTTCTTCAATATCTAGCAATTAAATTGCTTCTTCAAACATATTAAATACGACTAATAACAGTGAGTTGCAACAATCTTGTTCGAAAATCAATTCTGACAAGTTTTAAATTTAATAAACATATAAATGAACGACATAGCTCAACAAATTTGAAAAACACAAAGATTTTTGTACAGAGCTTTTATTTTTGTTATAACATAACTGACAATGGGACATGCATTAATTCTATGTAAAAAGCACACAAATACTGAAAAATTTGAATAAAGAAAAAACTTCCTATTCACAGTGTCAAAGCTTCGTGGGGCTTCTTATTTAGCAGAAAAAGATCGCGCAGCATTAAAGTTATTGAATAATAAAATAAAAAGAGACCAAAAAACACGCACAAGAGAGAAACATCAGTGAACAAACGTATTGTAAAGCGAATACTTTTTGCTCGTAAGAATGAAAAAAAAAAAAAAAAAGCAAATAAACACACAATTATTTATCAAAATAATAAAAAGGGGAAAATATATGCAATGCTTTTAATTCCTAGTCTAAAATTTATTTCAAAACTTCTTAGCTTATTCACTATTATGGTTTAAGCAATAAAGGAAAAAGAAATTTATATTGAAGTAACTCTGAGAAGAAATTGGAGTAGCTATGAATCCAAAGTCTCCTTTTAACTGTTGGAGGATGAGTAATTTTGTCAGCATATCAACATTATGCAGACTTAGTTTTCAAAGTATCCAATGAACGCAGAAACATTTAAAAAGTCTTTTATTATGTAAAAGATAATATATTTTCATATAAAAAGAACTTTTGAAGAATATGTGAAAGGTTACTTACGACTAAACTTATTATGTAAGAACTAGGAATAGAAGTAATACTTATAATTATAAATGTACTTAGCAATTAGCAAAGCTCTATTGTTCTAGTTATTTCCACTACATTGATACGAGTTTTCTATTACTTTAGATATTTGTAAGTAACTAAGCTAATATCCATTTCCTTTTCTAATATTTTTATTGGTCTTCTAAGTTTACCCACTAAAAATATTAACTGATTTTTAAATTAATCAGTGAAGTTTTACGAAAGCTTGACGAAAATTACAACAGAGATTTCATTTAGCTCTTTGAATTATGATTTAAAAAACGTTTATGTCGTCATCTCAGAGAAACCATAAGACATCTAATCCTAGAAATAACAGTACGATTTCCTACTGTTGCTGTGAGGCTATAATGTGTATGCTTTGGTACCAAGTATTATGGTACCAAGTTGAAATTCGCTCTTACAATTGTAAGTACCGCTCTCGGTTTTTATCCGTACTATGAAAATTAACAGAAAGGGGGGAGGGGAGAACATTAAGGAATATGACCAGGGGTTGAATGGATTACGAGTAGTTTTAACAAGCGAACATAAAATGTCTTTTTGAGAGCCAACTGATGGACCCAAGTATCCTAGTGAGCTGACGAGTGTTTTGTCTACTGAGTGAAACCACATGTTTTGTGTATTAGTATAAAAATTTTATATTTTTCTCATTTTAGTTATTCTTAGTTAAAAAAATATAATTCAGTAGTAATCTACAAAATGTTGAGCTGTTTTACTGCATTCTAATAGAAACAAGAAAATAAAGCTTTTTTCAAAACGTTTTCACTACAGTCGCAGATTGCATTTAGACCATTCATCTTTTGTTATTTTTTAATGCATCTATTGCATAAATATAATATCTTTGATTTCAAATAATTTATTAACTCTCTGCTGATGTTGCTGAATGAAACATTATTTTTTCAGTTTTCTACTATTACTCAATAATTGTTATTTCCAAATGTATAATTAAACCATTCTGCGCGTTTCGGAAAAAGACTCAAAAAGTAGAAAAAACTTCAAAAATAAATAAAAAATATCTTTTTCTTTATCACTCTATGTTGTAAGTTTTACTATTTAAATTTTATAATTATATTAATTTTTATTGCTATTGATTAAGCTTCAATCATTCAATTCTGAATGGAGCATTCTTATAAAGTTTTTTTAATATGAATGAAGCTTATAAATCTTATAATCTTTAAAAGCTTCATTCATACGAAAAAGTTTTCTCATTCTAATGAGTGCGAAGATGAAAGTAATTACTTTTCGCATCAGTAAACAAGCTTCCTCTCTTGCAATTTGATAACGTGAAAGGGGATCAAACGTTCTATTATTCATTAGCGAAAATTGATCGAAACAAACCTTAACATTATCTCCTCCTCCGTGGTGTGAGGTAGGATTCGTTTGTGTTTCAACATCCGTGATCTCCGGTTCCTCTGCATCATCTTCCAGTAACGTCTCCAGATCTTCTTCGGTGAAGTGAACAGCGTCTGTTTGTGTGTTCTTATCTGCCAGAGCTGGAGCTTTACCAACCTAAAGGAAGTTAAAAAGTTGTAGTTTCTACATCTACAATCAAGATCGAATGCGTTTTTGCATTTTTTTTTTCTTTATCGAGATGGAAGTCGAAACGATTTTTCTTAGTATAAATCAAATACGTAGTTTTTGTCATTTTATCAGTCGTAAAACAATATCAGAAATCAGCTTATTTGTTTGTTCAAAATACTGTCGTGAATAAAGATTTTAGTTATCAGAAAAAGACGGAGAAAAGATCTCATTTTCCAAAACTACTTTTTCTGATCAATATAAGATGTAGGTATATGCACTTAATAAAGTATCACTTTACATAACCTACATACTTTTTCTTTACTACACCAGAAGGTCCCCCGTATTCTACCACTACACGTACTTGAACCGATTGGATGGGGTTCTGATGACAGTTCAGTTTTTTGATCCAAACCAGGAGCAAAGCAACCCCTGTTCTAGGACCCCCAGAGGTGTTGATTTGGAATCGAAACTTTACGGACTTTTTGTGACTACGCTAAATTTAAGGTGTGCCACTTACTATTAGCGTACACGAATGATCCGATAGACATCGAGCATTCAGTTGGGGCTGTCCAGTGCTTTGCTGATCATAGCTCCACTGCCCACATACTTCTATTGCATATTGCAGGCACTCTCGGAAATTTGAGGTAGTGAATCGTTATATTTCTAGAGGCTCATTGTAATTGCTGCTTCATGTAAAATGACACTGACAGTTGATAAGTCTATCACAAAACTATTTTAGGAAAACTATTACGTTGTGGATATTACGAAACTTTCTTCTATGCCTTTAATTTAGATTTTTTTTTTTTTTTTTTTTTTTGAACTATCAAAATGATCCCCCTCGTTCAGCAATTGAAACAAAACTTAATAAACACTACCTCCTTCCTACAAGCAATCTGTGTTATATATATATATTTTTAATCCTTGCTTTCCTTTTTATCTATACAAATAACACTGACTGCGAAACAAGTATTGCGCTACACCCCTTTAGAAAGATTGTAGCAAAAATTATTCACAACTAGTATGTTTTTTATTTACATCAGTCATCTTATGTTCGATACTTAACTTTTCTTCTTGAGATATAGCAACTATGCTCAAAAGGAAGATGACTCCACTGAGGAACACCGTTTAAAGTCAACACGCACCCAAAAAAATAAAAATAAACCGAACTAAATCTTTACCAGGGTTTATCAGTTAAATCTGGTATTGTTTCAGTTCTTGCATAAATCCTCACGATATAGCAGTCATGCTTAAAGTCAAAAATCATCAATTCTCTGCCCCTAAGAGAGGTTATCTACACTGTCGGTAATTTGAATTAACACCAACGACATAAATGTCAATAAAAACTGATTTATGTCTCAGTGAACTGAACATACCTAAAAGTGCGGCGAGTCTACATTGTCTTCAACAATTTTCAGTAAAATATTTACTACATTAAATGAAATGTTTTATCTTTTGTTAAAAATTATCTGTAGAAAAATTGAGCAATGTGTAGCATTATTTTTATAAATTATCCTCACAAGTTAGATTGTAGGTTTTGATGGAATACATATTAGTTTGTCGTACTGTAATTACTAATTAACTCTCATTAGAAAAAAAACAATGAGCAGTTTTTATCGAAAAACAAACATTAAAAACATTTATTTGATGTACAATAATTTCAATGTGATGAAATAATAGGAATTACCCAAAAAAAAGTAGATTATTTATTTATTTATTTATTTTGTAAAAGGATAAACTTAAAACGCATATTTTTGAATTTTCTGCTTCAGTACGCTTAGCGTCAATCATATATTTTTATCTCCGATATGAAAGGCATAGAAGAATTCCTTTCGTTAAATGAATCGCAGTTAGGAGGAGAAACTTCACGTTGTCAGACAGTGACGTTGCGACGGAAAATGGAAACATCGTGCGGAGAAGATAATTTCCGAATAGATATTTCATTTATATTTTTAACCTGTGAATTCTTAACAACAGCTGACTGGATAAAAACGATAAAATTTGCGCATGGAATTAAATGTGAAACAAAGGTTATAACGCTAGATATTTGGCTTGAAACATGCGATGTAGTTTTGTGAACTTACTCAGATGATAAATAACTTGACACTCTGCCTTGCAAGCCAAGTTTTGTTTTGAAGTTATTGGATGATACTTTACACTACAGTATATTTCCCTCCTAATTAGGCAATTACTCTTTGTGAAAAAGAATGCTAGTTGCAATTCAAACAGTATAGTAAGTAAAATATGCCTAAAATATTTTCTTATGAAAATATTTAGACGGTAGTATTATCCTTTACATTGCCGAAGTTTCAATGATGACGTCAGTGCAACTGCTGTCGAGTTCTTGCATGCTAAAGTTGAATTTGTTTGAAAAGATAATTTTTTGTCAATTTTTTTTTTAGCACAAAGTGAAGTTAATAAGTTAATGCATTATATGGCAATGTTCAGTCAAAATCAATATATATAAAAATGAATATTTGTCTGTATGTCATCCATGAACTCAAAAACTACCCGGCAGATTTGATTGAAACTTTCACCGTTTGTTATTTTTGGTACTGGGAATGTTTATAGACCAGTTCGAAAAAAATCCGATCGATAGTTCCTTTTTTATTCCAATTTAAGTCACAATCCATTGGATAAATACTAATAAAATTATCGGCTGCAGAAATTAATTCGCGTGAAAGATCTCATTGATAAGAAGTTAGCTGTTGCCATTTTTTTTGAGTTCCAATGAATAAATTCTTTATTGTTTTATGGCTTTTCATTCAACGGGGGATTTAAAACTTTTTCTATTTGATATTTTTAGCGATTGATTGATCTTGCAAATTGCGTGAGTACAAAATTTGAGTATAGTCACGGCTTCACTTGATACTTGGACCGATTATTATGAAAATTGCTATATATATATGTATTTTTCCACGGAGAAGGTGCATAATATGCTCATTGAAGCCACTCGCCACCAGGTGGCACTGCAGAGTAGCAACTTCTGCCCCGTTCAACCGATTGTCATGAAAATCAGTATAATGATGCATTTTGTTGTTGGCGTAGCAACGCGCGTCGGGTACAGCTAGTTTAAAATATTTGAAAATAAATCTCTACTATGGAAGTTGAAGCAATTCCATTAGCTACACTACTTTTTTTGTAAATGTTTTTGCAGGGGAAATGGAATGTACTACAGTGATATCCCGTTACAAAGAATATTGATACATCGAAACTTCCATTACGACGAACAAAACGTTCGGTCCCGTTTTAAATCCTATTAAGATAATGTATGAAATAATTTGCTTTAACAAGCGATTTTTTTCAAAAATTTGTTACGACGAAAGGTTTTTCTCAACGTCAGTTTGAATGCTTTTTACTTAATTCTATTTTTAGAAATTAAAAAACTACTTTTACAAGAGTCGTAACGTCAAAACTTCATTTGTACTTTCGAAACAGAGCCATTCAAGGTGAGGATCCGCTCATGCTGAAATGTAAGCTGGTGTGTGACAACAAAAGCCAGTGTCTAGCCATGCGCAGTCGATTTCTGTGCACCAAACGTAGCAAATTCGCAAGGGGGTCAGCACTTTTCTTGTGGTCTGTATAAGTGACGTTCATAAATTATAATCTTTTATTATGTCCTCCGGGACCAAATCTCTCGTATATAAGAAAATAACAAAACTTTTCGTGATGACGACAAATGAATAAAAGTTCAGTATTCAATATTTTTTTCTCTTTTTTCCTGAATAATTAATGTGTTAAATTATATTTTAGATCCTTAGTAACGATATGTTTTTAGATTTATTTATATTACAGTTCAGATTTGCAAAATTAGCACTTTTATAAAATAAAGCAAAGTTTAAAGACGATTCCGTTACAACGAAAGATTTTATCGGTCCCTTGGAGTTCCTTGTAACGGGATTTCACTGTATAACGTTAACAGCACTTGAACAACTTCTTAAAGGCAAAAACCCACTGCTCAATGTCCTATTCATATACAATCAATGTCTCGATGTGTCTCCTATATAATTACGTAACAATATCTGCTCGTCAGATAAATGAGTATTGGGCTTTGTGTACATATATTAAATAGCAGTGCTTATGGTCAAAATTAAAAAATGTTTGCAATTAAATTGCTGTTATGTAGAAATAAATGCTCACATCAAGCATACTGTAGCTAAATGTACTGCGTAGTTAATACTGCCGTGGAAAGGTAAAGCGCAATATGTGCAGGGAAGTGTTTCTGAGATATTTGAAGAAAAGCGTTTTAGATTCCATACTAATGATGGGGAAATGTTGAATTGGAAGTTATTTTCGTGATTTATTTTCAACAAAAACCGAATAAGCAAGCTTGCACAACAAAGCTAAAGTACAATAAGTGTCAAAAATGCAAGAAAAAAAAATGGAAAATGAAAACTTTGCAGATACTGCGCTTTACCTTCCCAAGGCAGCATAGTATTTGAGTGTTTTTTTACGGGCTGAAAATCATGAACCAAAGTCCTAAACATGAACTATAAATGAAATCTGTAGGTCCTCCAGCGATACAAAGGAGAATTTCAAGCAAAAACTATTTAACTATACAAAAGTGCATATTATGGGCCGTCTTTGGGCTACAGCAATACCATGTCAGCAAAGAACTATTTCACAAAATAAAAATTTAGGAGTGGATTTGCCCTGCAAATTCGTTAGAAATTTTAATATTATTGAGCAATCACGATTGCTTATTGTTCTCATTTGACTGTTTTGATGTCCTATCTTTTTATTTTCCCACCGCCCCGCACCCTGTCACCGTCGACCGGCTCCTCACGCTGCTGCTCCTATAGCGAAAGACGTCTCCAGGTTGCATCCATGTCCTACACGCACGCACGCACGCACGCACACATACACACACATACACACAACTACCCACACATTCATGCCTGCACACTGACACAAACACATATGCCTACACACACATACACATACCCCCCACACACACATTCATACACACAACTACCCACACACTTATGCCAGCACACAGACAAACACACATGCCTACACACACATACACATACCCCTACACACAAACACACATACCCCCACACACAAACACACACGCCTACATACACACACTTGTGATTGCGAAAAACATAATTTGAATTCACGATGTCAAAATTCAAATTATTTTTTTTTTTTTTAATTTATTTTCATTTTAAGCAAAATTTTTTAAATGATTGTTGAAAACATTGCCAGTTATTAAATATTTGCTTCTTAATCAGCTTTCAAAATAATTCTCTCAAAATACCGAACTTTGATGCCTTTCCGCTATTTAATTTTGAGTAGCAATCTTTGCTCAAAGTTACTGAACCGAAATCAAGTCCCTAATAAATATGACTGTTTGAAACGTCAACGGAGCTAGCATTTCAGAATTATAGCCCGAATAAATAACTCTCATCCTTGAAAATATGATTAAGTAGAGACATTAATTTGTATTCATGTAGTTTATGAACCTTTTAGAAAGGTTTTCCTTCGCTAGAATCATAACAGCACCTTGCCAAGAGGAGTACTTTCAAGCTCGAGAATTAAAGCTATCTTTGCGTTTCTTTGAAATAAATCACAACACCTTCAGATGCGCTTAAGGAGGCAGGTCACATATTTTAAGGTAGATTAAGGTATTCAGTTTTCAAAATGTAATATTTCATGAGTGCGTTATGGTAATTTAACTCAAAATTTATTACACCGCTTAAGTTAACAGCAGAAAAAAATAGAAATGTTATATAAATACACTGTAACGTTTATGAATAACAAAATAGCATTTAGATTAGAATTTTTTGCATTAACATTTTTTGTAACCATGAAGACATCTGCCGCACTTTTAAGATGTTATTAAGTTATTCGAATGTAAAATTAACCTTCTATCGACGTAATATTTTGAAAATATGTTTAAGTTTTAAAGGGAAAAAGTAAAAAAAGTTTTAGAGTGTTTAAAAACTTTTAGAGAATGATCAACAGATATATAAATAAACAGAAAAACGAAAGGGGGTAGGGTAATTCCGGGGGAGATGGACCACCGTGTGAGATGAACTAGTCAGAAATTTCGTAATGCACCTCTTAATGGATGAAAAAATTATGTCAGTCAGGTATGTAAAGACATTTCGTATGACATGCTGCTGTTTGCTTCTCAAAGAACAAAATAATTTTTTAGCTAAAAATCATTGTTTCTTTTGGTAAGTCGGAAATTTAGTTAGTCGAAAACATAGTTATAAGTATACCATCTAAGCTATTTTATGAAATTTAATATAACTGCTCTTGATGTTGTAATGTTTGGGTTCATGTCGGCTTTCTAATAACCTATAATGGCGACATGAAATCCACAAAGAGGTTAGGGGGGGGGGTATACCTTTCACCCAGACAATCGGGAGAGATGGACTACGTCTATACAGGAAATATGGACACTTTGATTTTTCTAAATATTGATTTTCAAATAACGGAATTTAAAATACTGTTACAAATTCTGTAAATAGTAATTATTTTTGTGATTAATTTGTTGTAATCTGGCTAAATTTGGCGTTTATTCCATTATTTTTCATCTAAAATTATCTTTGTAACGTAACCTGTAAATAGTTTCCTGTAATGTACATACAACCCCCTAACATACGGTTCCCCCATTTCTGAATGATAAGATTTGTGAATGGAATAAAAAGAAAATATGAGAAAGTGGTAGATCGTTGTAGGATTTTCTGGAAATTTTTTGGCTGGTATAAAACGCCGGGCGTCTTGTGAATGAGAAGAGAGTCAGTTATGCTTTTTAACTGTCTGAGATTCGTCTGAGCCGTTGTTCTGTTTATTGTGAGGAATTTGCGCTGTGTTATTGCGTATTTGGATGTAAATAGGTGTGCCATCGTTGAGTTTACGGTGTTGATATTTGCTTCATTGCTGATGATTGATTCAGCAGTTGTAACTGCATTTCCTGTACATAGCTGTAAATAAATGTCCTGTGCTTTTCTCAAGAACTGTGTCGTCATTCAAAGAAAGTTTGAAGTTGCATCGAAATCGTAACAATACTAAAGGATAATATTTTTCTTTTTTTAGACTATGCCAACTACCTTCATTACAAAAGGTTCGTAAACACGCCTTGAATGGACTGCAGCTTATTTGAAAAATGCTGTTAAAGTCGTTGAAGAAGAGAATATGGGTGCTCGAATGTTTACTTAAGGAATGTTATCTTTTTGAAAAGCCACTTAGTATCTTTAATGAGGATGAAACTGTTTTACAGTTGAATAATGAGCCTGGCAAAGTAGTGGTCATTAAAGAATCTTAAAATGTGGCATCAACTATATCTGGAGCAAAAGGAGAAACTACAGTCGATTCCCGACTTACGCGAAGGATGCGTTTCAAGACCCTTCGCGTAAGTTGAAATTTCGCGTTGTGGAAAAGGGTATGTGTAAAAACTTTTATAAACATACCCATATAATTAAAGACACTTGTAAATACTACCTCAAACCGTTAAAAATCATTTCTTAACTATACATTACTGTTTCTTAAAAAAAAAAAAATTGAATTTTTATTTATTGTATTTAAAAGAGAAACGTTTTATTTAACATAAAAAACTGCTACGATGCACTAAGTCAATGATCAATGGGAAAGGCAGACGTAAAATAAACCACTACGGTACGTACATTATGTAGTAAGAAAAACAAATGCTATAGTTGTTGAAGCTTTCTCTTTTTCCTTCTATCTTCAGTTTTAAATGAAACAGCGCTCTTAGGTGTCATTATATTTCATCAACTTTACCATATAGAATGAAAAAAGTAAATGGAAAATGAGGAGTAGTTATTTGTATAAGCGATGTTTAGACTAGTACGGTGTGGGAACTTCCGCCCTCAGCGATGTCAAAGGGATGAAGGTCCATTCACGAAAAAACCGCGGTTCCCTTCGAAAATTTTCATGCTGCGGGTGAAGAATTCGCGTTGGGAATTTCTTTACCGGGGAAAAATCGCGTTATAGCCATTTCGCGTAAGTCGGATCGCGCTGTAGCGGGAGTCGACTGTATTTTCCTTTTAGCATGCTGTAATGGAGAGGGAGCATTTCTGCCTCCTCATTGTAGTTGGAAAGGAAACAACATAAAAGATGAGATGATAGATGGAATGCCACCTGAAGCACAAAATAAAATGTCGCTACAGTCTGCTTACGTCAATTCTGATAAATTTTTTGATTGATTAAAAAAATGTAATGAAAATAAACACTTATAAAAATAATGCATGTGCAATTATTTCTTAATTTTATTGTGGTACGTCTCTCCCATTCAAATGGTCCATCTAACCTGACTACTTCGAGTCGGGTGAGATGGATCGTATACTAAAAGTTTTAAAAAATATAATAGGAATTCCTTTAAAGATATGACCTTCTACTAGTGGGATTTCAGTAAGAAATATCATACACTATGTACACACAATGAAAATTAAAATACAGTCGAATTTGCTTATAACGAGCCCTGATTTAAGGAGAACTCGGATTTAGCAAAGAAATCAACAGATTTGGCGAGTACAATGTTAAGTTTATGCGAAAAAAAACTCGCTTTTAACTAGAAAACCCTGTTTAAAACGAGCAAAATGTTTGCATTTCATAAAATTTCTGCTGATTTCAATCTCCAAAAAAGATTATCCTATTTTTTGGAAAAAGTCCATAAACATTTTAAATTCAGCTGAAAGTTATAAATAAAACATAAATCCTAAGAACAATCCAACATTCCTCGACATACTCCTCTGGTTTTTAAAGCGCAAAGAAAGTTCAAATTATTTTGTAGCCACTAACGCAAATGACGATGTTTTTCGGCCTACACGTTCCACGAAAACAACAAAAAAGAAACAATAAGACAGTTCATACCAAATAACCAATTTGTTTAGTAGTATAGAAATATAAAAATAACTACGATTTTTTTCACGAACCCGTTTCTTACGAGCACTCTTTTATAACGAGCAAATATCATGGTCCTTTCGCGCTCGTTATAAGCGAGTTTGACTGTATATGTGTATGTTAGTGTAGAGCTTTTAGAGAACGGAGAAAAAACGTGGTCCATCTCTCCCGAAATTAGCCTGCAAGTTGCGGCATATCAATTTCCCGTATTTAGAGAGTCGTGGTGAAGATACGCTGGTGAAAGTGGTATTGATAGATGGCAGTATACGTGCTATTTATAGTAGTAGCAATGGCACGGTGTGTTGAACATCGTCATGTGTTGTCAAGAATGTCGCATTTTGTCAAGTTTTAAATCAGATTAAATATAGTCGTTGTTCATACTGTTTCCTTATGTCGTAAATGGTCTGTCATAGCTTCTTACCTGTACTGCTGCATCTTTGGTGCCCAAGAGACGTAGACGCTCTTTAATTTGCAGGGTGGTTGGTTGTGGCGCCGTCCCATTCCAGGAGATCACGGCTTTGCTGAGCGGGGAGACCAGGCGGCTCGCTCGGCTACCACCGCAACCCATCACGCCCACCTTAAAATAAAAAACAAATCGTCAAATATATGTAAATATGAAATGAGTTTGAGGGAATATAATGACAAAATGGGTATATGCAAAGAACTTAATATATGACATTTGAAGACCAACAAGAAACAAAAACTAAAAAGGTTATAGAAAGACACTGAAATGCTACTTTTTCTTTAGTGGCTGGAACTAATGCAAACACTGAAAAAATTGAGCCCAACGGTTTTGAACGCCGTCATCAGCAATTGAACTCCGTATTAAAAGTTTAAAAAAAAAGTAATAAATAAGTAAAAGGAAACAAATTAACTCCAACGAAAACAGAAGCAGATGTTTTGTAATGAAAAAGCTTGGAGATATTTAAAAATAAATTTAAAAAAAAAATAAATAAATAAATAAATAAAGATTTCAGTAACATTTTAAAAGATAAAACAATTTAAGTAACTAATATCTCACTCAGAGCTTTTCATGATTAAAATATTATAAAAACTTCTAATGATTACAATATTATACTTCTAAAATATGTCAGATTTATTAAGCACCCATGTATTGTTCTGTATTTTTAGTTTGATGCCTATCTTATACTGTTCTTCTGGCTTTTTTTTATATCTAGTCTGCTCAAAGTCCAACGTGACTACAACACTAATCGTAGCTTTGGGAAATCACAAGTTAGGATTATAGTGTTGTTGTGTCTAGTATGTTAGCTCAAGAGTTGAATTTGAATAAAGAGTTGAAGAGTTGAATAACGCGTGGGGAGAATTGGTACGAGGGTGTTTCAAAAAATAAAGATACAATGGCTCGCATTCCTTACAAAAAATGTAATTTATGAAACGTCAGTTACTTCTTATTAACTGGATTATTCATTATTTTTCGAGATAACTACCCCCGTTATTCAAACATTTATTAAGTCGGGGCACAAGCTTTTGTATTCCACTGTCATAGAGGTTTGACGCCTGTTGTCGGAACCACATTTCAACTTCATCTTTAATCTCGTCATCGTCGTGGAATGATTTTCCACCAAGATGTGGCTTCAGGTAAAGGAATAAAAGGAAGTCGCTGGGCTCAAGGTCCGGGCATCAAAGATCACAGATGGGCGAACTGTTCTTTGTTCGTTATGAACATCGGTCCTACCTTCAGAGAAATGACGACGCCATTTCGTTACATTTTATCGATTCATAATGTTCCCATAAACAGAAACAATTTCTTTTTGGATATCCACGGGTTGCTGACCTTTTGCATGAAGAAAACGTACGACGGAGCGCACTTCGCATTTGGCGGAATTCTGAATTAGCGCAGCCATTTTAAACACGACCTACTCGAACCAGAATCAACATAGCAATGCCGAACTGAGAAAGCTAAAGGTTAAAGGTTAACACCTGTGTTGCCAAAGCTTTTCCTCTGGAGTACGATGTATCTTTACTTTTCGAAATGCCCTCGTATGTCACTTTGGCGTTCTTTTGAGTTCTCTAGTTGTGCTCGTATTGTTTACTGGCTACGCCTTTTCATTTAAATGTCTTATCTATATCGAGTCAAGCATATGCCTGATATATTAGTTTTTGTACAGGTGAAAGACTTTAGCTACTTATGTACTAGAGGAGTAACAAAAGAAGAGTACAACTGATTCTTTAATGGTACTTTTGGATTATGCGGAAAAGCTATACCAGACTAGAAATTTCTTTGCAAACGTTCCTCGTCTCCTAGGTAATATCTTCTTTTCTGACACAGAGAGTGAAAGTTCAAAAAGTTGCTATAAAACAAGAAAAATGTTTTTTCTTTTTTTTCTTTTTAGGATCAGTTCATTGATTTTAGTGTTTCTGAAGACAAGTTGTATTTACCTTCAGTAAAGTACCGTGAATGATTGATATAACAAATTTAATTATGTTCCATTAGAAACTGTTGAGTTTCATTATAAATGTTTTTTCAGTATTTGAAAAGAAAAGGTCTCTGCCTTTCTGATTTTTGATTCAGCTTATTTAAATGATTGACCATATGAATAAGAGTTATCAGCGTCGACAGTCAGTTTTCATTAAGCAATTCAGGAAAGTGTTAGTTTTTCATCAAGAAATACATTAATAGCTACGATAGATAAACTTAGTTAAACGTTACTTCGAGCTCACAATTTTCGCATTGTTAGCACAACGCTCTAACCAACTGTACGAGATGTTGTGCAATGAAGCAATGCATAGCAAGAAACAGAATAAATAGGTTCCTCCGCCGAAAGTAATGAAAATATTCTTTAACATGATGCCTTACTTATGAAATTTGATATACTGCCGTGCTAAGCACAGGTGTGGTATCTGCAGTAGAGCTCAAAATGAGAAATTGATGATTAAAGTTTTGCAACTCGTTTCTTTGATTTATGACTTAATTAAATGCTCAACTTGTGGTAGTTGTTTCGTAAATAACTTATCTAAAAACCGTAAGAGAGTATTTTTGTAAAAATCTTAATTTAAAATTAATAAATGTAGTTACGACACATTTTCTTTTCAAAACCTTTTCATATACTAAGCTGTTTTCACCTTAAGTGACAATTACTAGGCATTTTTAGGGGTATCTGCACAGATACGACAAAAGTAGCTCAGAAAAACGTGCACAATGTATCATTAAATAATATTGAAAACATCTGTTTGCTTTGGACTTAGCTGTTTCGCTTTATTTTGTTAATACAAATCTAACAGAATCTACCTTCTGAAAGATACCATTTTCAAAACTCCGGACAGTTAAAACTGTAATCCATAACAATTTTCTGTTTTTTATATTCAAAGAATGTGTGTGTGTGTGTTTTTTTTTTTTTAAATGTTTTATTTTCTAGTTTCATTTTTACCGAGCGAGATAATTTTGGCAGCAGACGATACTTAAACAAAAATATTACTGGCCGTAGAATGAAATGCATTTTTATTTTGCATGAAAGAATTAGATATGAATATTTTACATGCATTTCATTTTTAGAATTTGCATTTTAAAAAACCATTTAAATAGAAAAAGCTGAATATTTACTATAACAATTATGCAAAGTTGTATTAGTTCTTATTATCAACCTGTATCAACTATTCAACGGTAAACTAATTTGAATATTCTGTGTTACAATAAATGCTACATTATTAAATATGCTGCTTTACTAAGGTATAAAGGTCGTATCTATAAATTACTAAGGAAAAAAGTGGTAACTGCGCAGATACTACTTTAAAGGCTTAGTATTTGTCACTTACGTTCAAATTGCCTTAGCAAACTAAACAAATTTGCAGTTACGACTTTTTTCTTAAAGTTTTTTTTAATATTTCGCATTCACAAATCGCCAAAAAACTTGAGATTTAGATAAATTAAATTACTAACGACCACCTGGTGACAATAACTCAATTTTGATAAAATGTGCAGATACCACATCTGTGCTTAGCACGGCAGTATAGTACTGACCACGGTTCGTTGATTTAAATCAGCTTAATTTAAATCATGTGATTGAAAAAAAATCATTAATTTTAATCGATTGATTTAAACCAAGTGATTTTTTAAATAAAATCATTGATTAAAAACATGTGACTTTATTTTTATGAATTAATTTCGCGTTTTTAGAATGTGTTGCTTTAAATTTAACTACACTGCATTACACAATATTAACTTCAACTGGCAACACTACATAGATCCCTCTTATTGTGTGTGTGACAGATTTTCAGACTCTTGCAATATTGCTTTCACTCCAAAATTACAGTTCAAAAGAAAATAAAAATTTGCTGTTTTTCTTATAAACCATGACTAATGTAAGATAAATAAATTCCTTTGTGCTTAAAAGTAAAGTAAGAAATAACAACATCAAATAGCACAAATTGCAGATTACTGCAGACACGTGTTTCGGCGTTACAAGGAACGCCTTTATGAATGCAATAGTAATGAGCTTATGGATGAAAAGACATCCGGCAAAAGCTACACTGCATTATACAATCTTAACTTCAACTCGCAAAACTACGTAGATCCCTTTTGTTGTGTGTGTAACAGATTTTCTGACTCATGAAAAGACATCCGACAAAAGATTTTGTCGGATGTCTTTTCATCCCTAAGCTTATTACTTTTTGCATTGATAAAGGCGTTCCTTGTAACGCCGAAACACGTGTCTGCAGTAATTTGCAATTTGTGCTATTTGACGTTGTTATTTCTTACTTTACATGACTAATATAATAAAGAAATAATTAAATTGATCAATATATTATTTTACACTACAAACATACATGATGATGGAAACATCATCTTTAAGAAAAGCATAAAACAAAATCACATCTTACCTAAAAATTATAACCTATTAATTAATCGTAAATATTTATTGAATATTTAGAGAAATTATCCTAATTTTAAGAGTAAGCAGAATGGATTCATCTATTGTATGAAATATATTATAAACGTAAAGTAATTAATATCTATAAATTTTTGAAGATAAAAAAAAATAATCTGATTTAAATAACAACATCCGATTTAAATCAAAATAATCCGATTTTTTTGATTTAGAAAATAAATAAATAAATAAAAATACAAACCCTGGTATTGACAAAGTTACCACGTTGTTGCAAAAAAACATTTTTGAGAAATAATATATTGATTTAAAAAAAAACTATTTGCATGCTGATTTGATGCATTAAACACTGGATTTTAAGAAAAAAAAATCATGCTTAACACAGTCATTATTGTGACAACAACAACGATAACACTCACTCACACACAAGTTCAGAGTTGGATTGAAAATCAAGAAAATGATTTATTACTTTTTCCCATTGCATAAGAGATTTGAAAAGAGTTAGAATCAAAGAAATGCATGCAAAAAATATATATTTGAAATTACTAATCTTGAATGTAGATACTTAATTATTTTATGGAAATATTTATGATAAACTACATATAAGAAAATACTGCAAAAAAGCAGCCCATTAAAAAGTAGAATCTCCCGAAAATGGCATGTCACATTGTTAAATTTAGTGGCAACCATTTTAAAGAAAAAAAAATTGATGTTTTTTGTTTTTATAATTAAACGGCGTAAGTTTTTTTTTATATTTTGAGGGAAATTAATGAATCGATTTTTTTTTTCATTTTAAAAGTGTACTATTAAAAGATTTACATCATCACTTAAATGTAATAGCTTTTACATTTATATAAACCAGAAAAACTGACCGAGAAACTTCCGCTGGCACAGTTCAAAGAGGTAGCGCTCAAATAACTTTAGATCAATGCCGGTGTAGTGTTAATCGTGAGTGATAACCTACATGCCTTTTTTCTATTGCAATCGTAAGGTACTTCATTAGAAAAGTGTCAACAGAAAGTCATCGACTAATGATCGATCGACCTATTCCCTACTGTGGGTTACAATGACACCGAAGAGTGCACGAATGTGAAGATGTGAAGCATGTAAACAAAAATGTTGTTCTATTAAGCTTTTTATTCATAATAGAGAAAGGTTATCCTTTTTAACGAAATTTAAACTTTTCTATACAGCTTCAGAGTATTATTTATTTTATCATAAAACTAATGATTTGGTGTGGAAAAGGTTTTGCACAACCCGAAAGAAGTATTTCGAAAGTTTAGTTTAATACATTAAATAGATATTATTCTCGGTTATTTTGTTTTACATACATTTTAGAATGGTATTTGTTATACACAAACTTATATTTCATGATTGCAGCAGGTACTGTCTCAAGTCAAAACTTTCAGGAAAATGACCGATCTTTAAATTTTTGTGCATACTTTTTTTCTTCGTAAATCATTAAAAAAAATGCATTAGGATTTCCGGAATTTTGCCCTTACTTTCAATTCAATAATGTAAACTTGATAAAATTATTCTTTTGCGAGCATTTCCACACACACCTTATTATTATTTTGTTCACAGGTTTAAAATTTCAACGATCTATTTATTAATCGGAGTTGCAGAGACTATTAATTGAAACTTATTTTTAAGGTATCTATCGTTTAAGATATAAAAAATACAGTTGAGATAGATTCCAGGAAATTTGGTCTATTGGGAATCTAAGGGTGGCAGAGCTTTTGAAAATATCGGGTTACCTGTTCTAGGGTTCAAAAACAGGTCTGCGAGCGATGCATTTTGATTCTGCAAAGGGTATTACCGAGTTATCGGGACTCTGTTGTTGAAACAGTTTGTGAAAAACTGTGAAAAAAACTTAAGTATTAAACAGACTTATGACAGGCACATTTTATGTATGCATAAGAGTAACTCAAATATTCGAAGTAAGTGAAAAATTACATTTTACGTTATGCCTGGGGTTTCAGCCATCTGTTCGTTTCGTCCTCCTCCCCACTTGCAACCTGCAGCTGCTGCAACTTCCCGATATGTCGCAACAACTAAACATTTCGCAGTAAATTAAAACTCCTAAAGTTAGCGAAATAATGTTACTTGACGCTTTAATTAATGTATCCAGAAATTAAAACAGTACATAGATGAGACCGGATGAAATAGATTCCTCGTAAAATTTTTATTTTTTCGGTATGTTGTTCGTTCTAAAGATGACGTTTCAGACATACAGATAGACGCGAACAAATTTTAATAGTATAGGCTAGCAGCCCACTGCGGCCTCCTTGGCAAACATTATAAATAATCAACTAAAATTGTTCTTTATCATCCTCTTCATTTCAGATATATCCAATCGGATACATTGATCAAAAAGTTGTAAACAATTATTTTACTTTCAATCCGCGTTTGCTCTCTCCCCAACATTCGTGTTCATTTTTATAGAGGACGCCAATTAGAAACATTCTAATTTCATTATTGTCATGGTTATGTCAACATAGGTTTCATCTTTCGAAAGGTAATTCTCAAAAAAAAAAAAAAAAAAAAAAAAAGCAGTAATACCTTCCTGAAAGATGGTTCTTCTTGAGTTGCAAAACAAAGTTATTTTCCATTTCTGCTTTAAATTTTTAACATTTAAGTGAAACAAGTCTCAAACTTGAAAGTAAGCGAAAAAGGTTCATGTACAGGTTTCAGTTTTATGCATTCTTTTTTCAAGCTCCAAAAACACCACATCATTTTCTGTAGTCAAAAAACCAAATATTTATTTTACCAATCCGTTTTCTGTTATTAGAGTCACAAAACACCCTATAATATTTTTGAACACAGATTTTTCCACAGGTCTGAAGAGGTTATTTCTGTCGGAACTGAACAAGATAAAATCGAATTCAACATTCAAGAGATTTTATCCATAAAAGCAAAATATTAAGATCCTAATAATGATGGGGGGAAAATGAAAATCTTTTCGCTCAAGGGGAAGAAGAGGCACATAAATCTCTCAAATGTATTTACCAATCGATAGCTGCAAGCATGCCAGACACCAGGGGTTGAAAAGAAGAGATTTAGTGATAAATTTTAATAATAAAAAAAAACACGGCGACGGAAGCAATAAATCATGCCGTTTATTAATCCTAAGACTTCTTTATAAAATAGCTACTTCCTGATTTATGGATTCGCTTCCCTGATTTTTGTATGAAAAACGCGAATTCAGTACTTTTGAAAAATGCTTACATAGGGATGTATACATCATTGGAAACGTATTAAAGAAAAATTATTTGATTTTAATCTTACTATTTTCATTTGAAAATTCCTTTGCATGGAATAATTAATGATTTTCAGTCAAACTCGCATATAACGAGCCCTGGTTTAACGAAAACTGGGATTTAGCGAGGAAATCAAAAATATTTGGTTGCTACAATGTTAAGTCTATGGGACACAACTCGCTTTTAAAGAGCAAACCCCGCTTAAAGCAAGCAATATTTTTTTAATTCATAAAATTTCTGTTGATTTCCAACCCAGAAACGATGCATACGGATTTGTTTTTGGGAAAATTCTATTTGCATTTTGAATTTAACCCAAAATTAGAGATAAAACATTAGTCCTGAGAACAAGTGATGACGGCTCTTTTTGAAACTCGTGAAGTAGAAGAGCATTTAAAAAATATATATGTTGAAGCGAATGTTATCATTTCTGAGATATACTTCCGGAGGGTATTGTAGTTCAAAGTCAAGCTAATGTAGATAAACAAAATAATTAAAGTGACCACGAAAATGACAAATGTGAAGCGTTTGAAGATTAACATCCCTCGACACACCCAATGGCTTCCCAAGTGCAGAAAAACTTCAAACTAGTTTGAACGCGTTCTTCGAAAACAATAACAAGAAAGAGACGATAAGTCAGTTCAAAGCAAATAACCAACTCCTTTGGCACTCTACAGAATTTTAAAAACAATAAATCAAACGTGCAATCATATAATTTTTTTCATGAACCCGTTTTTTACGAGCACTCGGTTTTAACGAGCAAACATCGTGGTCCCTTCGCTCTCGTTATAAGCGAGTTCGACTGTAGTTAAAAGTTGCTAAATTTTATTATATGATGGCCTTGGAGAACGTTTTCACGATTTGTAGTAAAAATGCTGCATTTGTGTGTGGATTATTATTTTTTGCATAATTACAAAATTAATCAGGGTATTTTTATGAATGTAAAAGGCTGCTAAGGTTTATTTTAAAATGCGTGAAAATGGGCCAATGTGAGAAAAATAGCCTCTTTTTTTGCATGGCTCTAAATAAGCCTTATAAAGCGTTTTTTAAAACACCGAACCTCGTGTAAGCAATATTTAGTGCAAATTAAAGACTTATTTATATTGTATTTTATTACATCATGTAGAGTATTCTCATTGATTACGCTTCAGGCTTTTTTTTTTTTTTTTTTGGAGACGCATGTTATCGGGCTTATGAGTGTGTTTAAAACTATTTATCGGGTCTTGTATGAAAAATTTTCCGAACCCTAGAAATATTAAAATGTCTCATTTCATTTGCAGAGTTTGTTTCCAAAATGAAGCTAAGTCAGTATTTTCCATTCTTGAAAAAAATCGATTTTGTTTTGTAAAAGTTATTATTGAATGTAAACAATATCATTTTTCCAGAAAAAAAGGAATGATAATAATACTAAATTATACGGTTAAAAAATCATGTCTGTATAGTGTTTTAGAAAAAAAGAAAGAAAGAAAAATGACATCATCCCTTGTTGAACAAAACTATGACTTACGCTGGTTTTATACATGCAAATAACCAAATGAAGTGGGTTACTTCCATTTGTAAAGTAATTAATATTTTTTTAAGTAGAGCACAAATTTTTGATACAAAATTTTGGAAGTTAGTGAACACAAATTTTCATTTACAAACTTTCTTTCTTCATCGCTTTTATCATTTTCGCCTTTGTTAGCGTTTGGTGTATCGTTGCAAGGGTGTTCACACATGTAAAAACTTTCGTGCACTTTGTTAATTTTTAAAGCTTCAAGTAATTTCAAAACAACTGATTTTTCTGCTATTGTCAAATTGTTTTGTGGTTCAACTTCAGAAGTAGATGAAGGAGGACCTTTTAACCGTGCGCCCCACTTGAGACTACGTGATCTCAAGAGACGCTGCCATTGGTTAAATTTGGCTTGATCCTTTTTGTCATAAAACTTACTTGCGACTTATTTCTTTTCGGTAAAAATACCAATTTTATCCTCTATTTGAAATACGACTAAACTTTATTTGAAACTTCTTCCTATTATAAATACAGTGTTAGCAGTCTTTTGCATCGAAAAGATAATTTTTGTAATGCTGGCGATTTTCATTGCTAATTAGTGCCACGGCTTTTTTTTCTTGGATTAGGATCTTACACTATTACGTTTCAAAGTGTTGAATGAGGTAAACTGCACTTTTGAAGTGTGGTATGATATGAAGTAAGTAAATGTTCGTTTATTTTACTAAAGACAAAACATTTATAAAGAAAATTTTATTGCTACTTTTTTAAATTTAGGTTCAGAATAACTGCATTAGCGGCAGTAAATTTCAAATTCATCTCTGCAATCTTCATTAGAAATTTATTCTTAATTTTGTCGTTTATTATTATTAGAATTAATTTTATCATTCATATTATTAACATTGGTTTTATCATTCTCCTTCTTATCATTAATATTATTTTCAATCTATAGGGGAATATGTAGTACCTCTGACCACTAATTCATAGATTTAAGATCATGGATCATATTGAATGCGCATGACGTTTGAAAATGAATGGCTGCAAATGGGTTTTAGCTTTACTTTTAGAAATTAAAAAAATGGAACAGTTTCGTGCACTTCTGCTATGAGTTATACTTTTCCAATTATGCTTTTGTTTAATGAATTGTTACTTTCTGTAAGTACAGTGATTACTAAAATCGCAAAAAAAAAAAAAAACGGACAACCATGGTTCTAAATTCGACAATAGGTGTCTGTACTCAAGTGTTAGCGATATTTATTACATTTATGATGCTACTCTAATTGACCTTCCTGTTTCATTGCTTCCGTTTCATGTTGAAATCATTCTTAATGTACCTGAAAGAAGTGTAACTTAAAAAACAACTCAGATTTTCGAACAAAGATTTTGTCATTGTAAGAAACACGTGTTCTAGTTAATTAATTCAAATGTGTTTAAATTTGTTAACACTACAAAGAAAGTCTTAAGTATTTAAAGCAATTTTACTACAAAAAATGTACACATTTAGTTAAAATTTTAGCGAAACATTTTTCTCTCTACCTAAATAAAGCAATTAAAAGCATTAAATTAAATACATTTTGCCTGATTCTTTTCGAAGAAAACTTTAAACTTCATTTTTTTTTACAGAACTTAACAATGATAAAGCTCTCTAGAGTCTCTAAGTGTTCTTGTTTATTTTATTCATTTTTTTTTGCATTTAATACGGATTACATCAAGATATTTTAAGACATTGATTGATGATAAAGAACACGTATTTCAATTTCATTAAATATTTATTTAAAGTATGATCATAAATTCTTCAAACCAAATTAAAGCTTTAAAAATAGCAACACAGAGAACTGCTTTTACTACCTAAACACTCTTTAAATTGGCAAAGGAAATACAATATCAATCAATTACTAATAGTTGCCTGCGCTTGATAAACAATGATCTATTACTAAACCGCCCAACTGTTACTTTTGTTGCTGAAGCAAAACACATCTTTCTTACTCAAGAGTTAAGTCAGTGCAATGAATCATTTTATTGCATTACTTAACCCCATTCCAAGAAAGGTCCCTGGCGCTCAGTAGTGACTGAGAAAAAATATTTGATTGACTCAAGTAAGAATAATTCATGATCACTTTTGAATTAAACGGTTTCTTTTCCTTGCTTGGATGTGCGTGTCTATAAAATATTCTGAGCCACTGAAAGATCTTAAATTAAATTTATTTTTAACTTAAACGATACAGTAAAGAATTTTATTTTTGTTTCGTAACCTTAATTACGTTGTTCGTCAATGTTGAACTGATAAGTTGTTTAACTCTTTTAGTTATTTTCATTTTATCAGTTGAAGAAAAGAAAAAGCAAAAATAAAGCACCAAACAAAACTAGTAACGAAACTCAAAACAGAACTAACTTATGAAAGGTTTCCTAGAAAAATAATAAAGACAAATAATTAATTAATCCTTTATAATTTTAAATAAAAGAAAACAAGAAAAGTATTTATTTAGCAGGTAAATATTTTTTATTGGTTTTGGCTCTGAAAATATTTAGATGCCCTCAGGTAGTTCTAACCGACACGAATGTTTTAAACATAATCGTGTTTAAAATAGTTTGAAACATGATTTTAAAAATTATTAATAGAAAACTAAGAAATACTTTATTTTAAGAGACAGCCATCAGCATGTTGTTGACGGTTTTGCCACAAAACCTTTATATTATAGTTATTAAGGGCAAGTGTAGGCTATTGAGAACTGTGTACATGAATTTTTTATATGTACGTACTTAGGACAAGTAAGTTATTCTTTAATCAATTGAAAAATATTACTGCATATAAAAGAAAAAAACGTATGAGTTTTAGTAAGTAAAGGGGTCGGGTACAACTTTGTACCACCGAGGTGGAATTAAGTTTGACGTTTTTTGGTGACGAAGAGGTACTAACAGTGAGTGCGGGTAAGTAGAACTATAGTCGGGGCAAACCTATCCTGGCAACATTGTAAAGGCTACGCTGATCCTAATAACAGTATTTCGACGCTGCCAGGTTAGGTTTGCCCCAACTATAGACTAAGCTGCTACTACGCAACTACGGTAGCCCATATTAGTTTGTCTTTCTTAAACTTTAGTGCGTGAGGTTTTGGCGGTGTGACTTATTGCTCCAGGTGATTTCTATTTCTTCTGATGAATTTTTAATTAAAAGAAGATATAATTAGTATTTGATTACATTAAAACTACAATTTGTAAATACTTTAAGTATGTTTCTATTGCCTTCATCTTCATGCAGTTAACGTCTTGTTGTTACTACATATTTCTCTCGAGGGACTGTATCTTATGAACCTGGATCATGTCCTTGGGGCTGAATGGGGTATTTCCCCCTCAATGATACACCGGCTAAGAATGACTGAGTAAATGAGATCATTCATTTAATATTTCATCTGAAATTGGAATATCTATAACAAATGTTAAGGAAACATGAAAACAACGAATTGAAAATGAGAGAAAAACGCTGTCTTAATAGATTCCCTGTGCTAAAAACAGTTAAAAGCCGCTAATTAAACTAAGATAGTAAAATTGAGCATAATAAAAGGAGGGCATGGAAAAAACCAAAAATTTTGAAGCTGAAGAAATATCTCTAAAAGAAGTATATTGATTCTAAAGATTGTTCTGAGTGAATTTTATTTTTCAATATACCAACAGCCCGGTTATGACATTCAGAGACTGCTGTTTCACCCTTTTTTGTGGACTCATCAGTCTGGAATAGTCAATAACGGAGCTGGAGGCAGATGTCATCTCATTGAAGCTGAGAGGGCAAACAAACTGGTAGCTAAAACAAATTTAAGCCATCAGCGAGAGTCCACAGCAGTGGTGGGCTTCAATTCGTCAATTGAAGGCAAAGCTTGGGTAAAAAACATTGAGTGACCACTCTTAAGCAAGGGCTAAAGAGGAACTACTTGCACTATATCGACAGTATCCCTATCAGTTTCAATGAGATATCTGTTTCCAGCTCGGTTATTGACTGCTCCAGACTCATGAGTCCATAACAAAGATGAAACTGCAGTCTCTGGATGTCGTAACTAGAGTTGGAAAATTTCGAGCCGATCGGTACCTCGTTCGACTCTCAACTCGCAATGAGCAATGACGCTGAAGAGCAGCCTGCTTCTAGCAGACCGGAACAACGCAATGTTCTAACCACGACAGACAGACATGCAGACTCGCACAGATTGTAACAGTGTAGATATAACGGGGCATATGATTTTATCCGCGTTGTAAATGATTCCACGGTATACCCATGAGCGTCATAACAGGGGTTATATTGAATTACTAAATTTCATTCTTTTTACTTTATTTCCACGAAAAAGTACGAAGAGGTGAAATTTTAAGTAATGCTTCATGAGCCAAAGCAGAAATTAATATTTTGTTGTAAGTAAATTTTTAGTTATAAATGTCCAAAATTTAATTTGATAGTAAGCTATAAAGTGGATATTTGATAACTATAATGTTTTTCAGAATGTTAAAGATTTAAATTTTTTTTCCCTAAGTTTAGATTTTTGCTTAAAGCCAGTGAAAACTGCGTCAGCAAACCAAGTATAATATATCTGTGTTTTACCTGGGACGGCTTATTAAAGTTTCGAATTAATCAGCAATTATTGAGTCGCTGAGATATTCTACCGCCAATAACAGTGCAAATATAAAGGGTAGGTACAATAAGGTGGACAACTCCTGATAGACAAGATAACTAAACAAAACATATACAATGTGTCGAGCATTTTTAAATGTGTAGTCTATCTCTGATAAGTAGACTTCTGATCCGCTGAAGTTTAAACGATTCCTTTTGCTAAAATAGGGGTGAGAAAAAAAAATCCCCTCCCCACCCTTTTTTTCAAACTACAACTTTATGTTGCCGATAACGATTTTCAGCGTTTTGATCTTCTAAAAATTTCTCTTCTTTCAACCCAATTCAATAAATGAGTTCGTCCAAGGCTATACACCCAAACCTGTTTTTATGCGGTGGATAGGGACCGCATAAAAAAATCGCATTAAAAAAAATTGTTCGAAACTTCACGAGTAGCTTTAAAAAGTTGTTTTCACAACACTGTTAAAATTGTTTTTTATAAGGTGGATAGGGACCGCATAAAAAAAGTATCACATAGAAAATTACCCAAAAGCTTACAAAATTGTAATATTTAAACGAAATCAAAATGAACCAAGTGATAATTTTTGCCGAGTAGTCGGACAAAATTTCCCGGATAAGGAAATTTTTTGAGGTCACAGTGACTTCAGGGTGCCTATGTCGTCACTTGAAAATACTACATCGCACTCGGTTTAAAAATAGTTTTGTCAATTGAATCCCGATCTGATTGAAAATTTAATGTAGCGCACAAAAAAAAAAAAAAAAAAAAAATTGAATTTTTACATCTTGAATTAAAATTATGTTTTTCGCAATCACGAGTGTGTGTATGTAGGCGTGTGTGTTTGTGTGTGGGGGTATGTGTTTGTGTGTGGGGGTATGTGTTTGTGTGTACGGTTTTGTGTATGTGTGTAAGTATGCGTGTTTGTGTCTGTGTGCTGGCATAAGTGTGTGGGTAGTTGTGTGTATGAATGTGTGGGTAGTTGTGTGTATGTGTGGGTGTCTGTATGTATGCGTGTGTGTATGTGTTTGTATGTGTTTATGTGTGTATGTGTGTGTAATTGTGTATGTATGTGCATGTGTGTGGTACATGGATGCAACCTGGAGGCGACTTTCGCTATAGGAGCAGCATCGTGAGGAGCCCGTCGACGGTGATGGTGCGGAGGGTGGCGGTGGGAAAAATCAAAGGAACGTCAAAAACAGTCAAGTGAGAACAATAAGCAATCGTGATTGTTTAAAAAAACAAAAAATATCGCACAAAAACTTGCATAAAACAGGTTTGGGTGTATATCTTTCACTAGAGCCAGGCTATATGTCAAAATTTATTGCGCTGTGTTTTCAATTAAAAGCGCGTTCATTTTAACTTGAATACTGAAGTTTCAAATATACTAATTGTCATGCATGGCTGAAGTCTGTAGGAAATTACTAAAACGCAAACATTCAGAAACTTCTACTTACTACTCCACTTGCAAGCGAAATGTATTGTGAGCGTCATGTGCCCTCTTCCCTCACTACGCAGTCATGAATTATTTCCCACTTCCCTGCCCTAATTGGATTTTGACTTTCCATCACATTAACTTCATGTAGTGACACACAGCACATTCAGTGCTTTGCTCTGTGTCACCGATTTCCCCTCGGTTGTCGCTGAAAAGGCAATTGCACCATTTTGACCCAAAAGGGAAGTAATAAGAAAAGAAATATTAATGTTGTAGTAATTTAAAGTCATCCTGTTTCCCGCTCCCGCGCTTGACCTTCAAATAACTTTTCATGATAAGAAAGCTAAATTTAAGATTGAAAGTTAAAATAATTTAGTTTAAAAGTTAAGTTGATGTACTAAAAAAAAATGGAAAGCTTTTACACAATTGACATTAAATAAAATCCGTGTGACGTCATAGAGCATGTAGATGAATGACGGCTAGGTGACATTCTACAGCAGTGGTTTCCAACCTTTTGCACTTAGCGACTTCTTTTGGCCAATCAAACAATCCGTGATATCATCTATTATTTCCCCTTACGATATGTAATACATAATACATTAACTATAATTGCGATAAGATCTCGATGACGAAATGAAGAAAAGTAAAATTTTTCTCAAGTTCCAAATCATTGCTACAAAAATAAATAAATTAATAAAATTATGCTGTTTTTGGCTTAAGTTTTGGTTTTAAAACTGTGGTCATATATTTTAAAAGTAGGAATGATAAAGCAACCTCATACGAAATGCTTCAAGACCTTATTTGGAGTCGCAACTTATAGGTTGGGAGCAGGGGCGGATCCAGAAAGTTTCTTAAGGGGGGGGGGGGGGTCAAGTTTCAATGGCCAACTATACCTCTTACGCAAAATTATTGCTAAGCAGAGGTGCCTCTTCTTCAAGGGTGATGTGCACCCCCCGCCCCCCAAATAGGAGAAAAACCCTTTCATCCCCCCCCCCTAAATTTTTAATGGCGCAGCCTGCTCCATGGATCATATTCCCTCAAGTTTTCATCAAGACTCAACTGTCCATTCTTAAGGCAGATTTCTTAATGTATGAGATTACAGCTATCAAAAGTAGTTGGAAAGAAGTTAATATTGATTCCATGAATTATTTTTTCGGATTCAAAAGATTGAAGTTTTATAATAGTCGTAAAAAAATCTTATCACAGGGGGGTCAGCTGATCCTTTGACCCTCCCCTGAATCCGCCCTTGGTTGGGAGCCGCTGATCTACAATGGCTAATGGGATGAATCACGTCTCAAGACGTCATTGAGCGCTATAGTGTTTAAATTACTGAAAGTTAAGTGAATTTATTAGAATATAAGAGGGTTATTCTATCCAAGAACCACCAAAAAATCACAATTGTTAAAAAAATCTATAAAATATTTTGTAAAAGATCATGACTCAATTCCATAACACAACCATTATAAAATATTTTTTCCTAACTGTTGGTTGGCGAATCGTTTAGGATAGTTTTTTAGTAAATAATCGAAATTGGCTCTTAAAACACGACTGAAAAATGTTTTCATCTAAGGTTATATTGTTTAAGCCTTTAACGAAAAACAAACTTTTATATCTTTACTAATAATAAAGCTGAAAGTCTCTCTGTATGTCAGGATCTCTCTCTGTCTGGATCTCTGTCTTTCAGGATCTCTGTGACGCGCATAGCGCCTAGACCGCCGTTCGTCCAATTTTCATGAAATTTGGCACAATGTTAGTTTGTAGCAGGGGGGGGGGGGGTGCACCTCGAAGCGATTTTTCAAAAATTCGATATGGTTTTTTTCTATTCCAATTTTAAGAACAAAATTATCATAAGATGAACGAGTAAATTACGAAATTATCACAACGTGGAACCGTAACATGGGCACAAGCCAATCGGCGAGAAAATTCAGCATACATTATTTGTAAATACACAGGCGAACCAAAAGACCTTTTAATTTTCTATTGCGGGCAAAGCCGTGCGGGTACCACTAGTTTAAAATCAACTCAGCACGAGGTTTCATTACAGGTTTACCTTTTGTTCTGTGGATGAAACAAGTGTGAATTATTATTACTTTTCCGTTATAAATAAGTTATAGCCTGAGGTAGTATCAAACTACGTAGAAAAAGGAAGAAAAAAAAAATGATTCCCCAATATTTACGCAATACATTTTGTGATCACGGATTCATACTAGAACACATGCATACTCCATTTTCGAACTAAAATAATTTTGAAAAAAAGACCTTCTTGAAAAGTATTCCAAATTCATAGACTTTTATTTTTCCATCGTAAAACCGCACACCACTACTCTTTCAGTAGGTCATTCCTCAAAGTACTGTTTCATATTCAATTAATTTGCTTTAATTCTAAAAATGCTGAATTAAAATTGAAAACGATAACTTTCTTTGACAACTTACTGTAAAGAAAATCGTAACTATACTTCTACAGTTTAAACACCAGAAAAATATAATAAACGAATAAACATGAGAAGTAAACATATATGAACAGCAGCAATCGGATGAATAATAAAGGAATTTCAAGACAGTAAAGCCAAGGCGGATACTAGCGTAGAGTCGTGAGGGACAACCCCTCCCCCCCGATACCGTTGGCAATATTATCCGTACACATTGGGCTCAAATATTTTATGATTAAAGTGTAAACGCTGGCAGTAATATTTTCTTTTTTAAAGGAAATATTTGAAATACTGCTTCTTTTCATTGCTAATGAAATCAATTAGTAATGTTTATGCTTGTATGTTTTGGGCAGTTTCGAGCTTTTAATTGATACTCCAAGCGATATCAGAAAATCTTCTCACTCAAAGTCCTAAATTGTTCAGCACAACCACGCGACCCCCCTAAAATGGAAATCTGTATCCGCCCGCTAGGTAAAGCTCATGTTTTTTTGAAGCACATTTTAACAAAATCAGTATTATGATCCATATAAACATATATTTTAGGTGAGAAATATCATTCTGCGGAAAATTAACTGATAGAAGCAACAATAATTAACACACAAAAAATTTAAATTATTACATAAACGTATTAAGGAGTCACAAATAACCACTTTTTCAATCCTGGAGAAATAAACTTTTGAGTTGACTAACAAATTTTCTATGTTTTCTCATTAATGATTGCTTACTTAAGTATGATCATTACAATAATTACTTATCTTTGCATTTAAATATATTTGTGACAGTTCTTTAACAGCAAGTAAATTGTTATTTGTTTATTGTTTTATTTATTATTAGTATTACTGTGTTTTAAAAATCCTCACCGGTCGGTGCTTTTTTTTTCAAAAGCTTTTGCCGCTTCGCGAGTAAAAGAAGGTTGAGAAACACTGCTATAAATGGTCTGAAATTATCCACAGAACATTATTCGCGGTACGAATATGAATCCAAAAATGAAAGACAGACTAATAAACAGTACTTTATCAGTCAGAATTTAAACAAAACATCAATAGGTTTTTAATCGTTTTCACTTTCTGTCATCGTTTGGAGCATGAAGGAGCAAGTTTCTTACAAAAGTTTTGGAGATACAGTTTAGAGAATACAGATTATACAACATTTATACTGGGAATGCGAACCGTTTCATAATCCAATGCATTTGCTAAATGTGGCAATTAATGACGCTTTGTGGTAAGTTAAAATTGCTCTGAAAGGAAAAAGATTTAACACAAGTGATTAGTGCCATAATCAGGGAATAGAAAACCGTTTATTTAGGACTAGTAGTACCCGCACGGCTTTGCCCGTAGTTGAAAATTAAAAGGTCATTCGGTTCGCCTGTATATTTACAAATAATGGAGGACGAATTTATCGCCAATTGGCTATGTTCATTCGCTCTCCCATTCCACGCCATGATAATTTCGTAATTGACTCATCCATCTTATGATAATTTTGCCCCGGAAAATGTTCTTAAATTGAAATAGAAAAGAACAAAATCGAATTTTCGAAAAATGGCTTCGAGGTGCACACCCCCATGCTACAAACTAACTTTGTGCCAAATTTCATGAAAATCGGTCGAACGGTCTAGCCTCTATGCGCGTCACAGGCATCCTACAGACGACCAGACATCCAGAAGAAGTGTAACAAATGATGGTTCGCATTGTTCGGTTTAATAATAAGAATAATGCGATCGAAGCCAAGAAAAAATATATTTTCGCACTTTTCAGAACTGCTAAATCGGAATTTGCTTACTTTTTGAAGGGTGGTAATAGAAATTATTCTCTTCATAAATACGTATAATATTATATACATTTAAATGGTTCAAAGCTAAACTAAAAACTACTCAATTCCTATTGTTAAACATGCAGTTGAGGGGTGTAGGTAACGATCTTTTTTTTTTTTTCAGAATGGAATGAGTCCTTCAAATGTTGTTCGGGGGGGGGGGGGTGGACTTTGAAAAAAACTGAACGAGTCGCTTTTTTTTATTTCACTCTTCCTTTTTCTTCATTAACGTTTCAAGCTTGAAATTTCGGACCTTTTCCAAGTTAAGTTCATTCTATCCTTTTAAAACTCAGTCACTGTGATTTTTCTTGCCTGAATGATATTGCTCTTAAATAGCCTGTGTAATAATCTATTTGTTCCCACATGTTAACCAGAATTTATTAGAAAAATGGACTTGAATCGTTTGTTCCCGTAGCCCTTCATATGGTTAAAGGTAAAAATAATAACCAAATAAAACATTAAAAAAAATATTATGAACTCATTTAATATTTCTTAAAAATTTTACAAATAAAGTAACGCTCGTTTTTGTAAAATTTCTGCGTCTAAGTCCTTAAAAATATAGATGCCATTCGCAATTGTAATTTTATGCAAAAATATTACAAAATTACAAAACATATCTATGTTCAGCACGATTTTTCATTTTTCTACTGACGTTTCCTGAACAAAATTAAAGTATTTGATACTTGAATCCCGTTGAAAAGAAAGTCCTAATGGTATCCGTGCCGTAAAATAATTTTTCACAATTTACTGATTTTTGGCGCTTATCCAGGGAGAGCTTTTGGTAAAGGTTTAAGGTAGGTCGCCCGTATTCCTAGGAGAATGAAAAACTAGGTTACTAAGCGAACGAATAAAACAGCACGGTGACAAAAGAGAAACGGTTACAATGTCGAGAAAAAGAGAGGGACGACCTAGGTGTATGTGTGAGAGTGGAACTAGGGAAAGAGAAAACCGATGTTTAACTGGGGGAGGATTTGTCGAAACCACCATGGATATTTGATTGATCAGTGAATGACGGAAAAGTTTTATGAGATAGAATGAATGTGCTTCAAGTTTCTAATACGAAAGTACGATGGCCTCTTTCATGAGTTTCAGTTGCTGAAGTTTTGAACTGTTTGCGTGCGAAAGGTTTTTTTTTTTTTGAAAACCTGCATCAAGGCACACATGTGTATAACGCTCGCAGACACGCTTTTAAAGTTGCAAGAAGTTTTTTTTTCTAAAGAAAAAACTACCTTTAATCTTTAAAAAATATTGATTTCTTGAAAAAACAAACGCGTTTTCATAATAATGCATCACAGCCCGGTTGATTCGAGCAAATTGGGCTGGTGCCTGTTCAAATTATGAACAAATACGGATTAAAAGAAATTCTGATAAAATTAAAAAGAAGAAATAGTTAATTAGTACTCAGCACCTATTGAGTTGCTCTACTCAGATACAATGCAACGAGGATATTTCCTCTCTTCTTACATAAAAAAATATTTCTTTGACCGTGAAAATACAACTCGACACACTGTAGCCGAACGATTGTCTTATGATATAAAGCCAATCAATTATACATAAATGAAGAAATCTCAATAGCTTAGAATATGTCTGATTTAGAAGAAACTGACTAGTCAGAGAATGCTCGTTTCATGTTCTAAAGCTACAAATGAGCAAGCAGTGCAGAAAAGAATGAAAATGCAATATTAACAGATAAGTGTTCGATTACACGCAAGTATATAAAATGTATACACGCAAGAAAATAACTTTTTTTCTTTTGTTTTTAGATTGCATTGAAATTTTAACCGGAGTTAAAATACTTCGGATAATCAGAGCTCACATTCGCCGGGTTTTTCTGTATCTCTCTCCCTTTCCCTCTCCTTCATATTCGTCAGGAAAAACAAATTGGCATCATGCACTACAAAATATTTTTTTAGAGATGATCACTTTTAAAGATAAATTCGATACGACTTGGTTGGTCCATGCATCATTTTGCGACGAATTATGCAATTTTTCAATTACAAAAAATCAGAAGAATAATAACGGAGAAAAAAATGACCTAAAGCTTGAAAAATCCTGACCTTGAAATCATAAAAAAACCCCTATAGCTGAAAAATCCTAACCTTGAAATCATAAAAAACACCCTATAGCTGAAAAATCCTGACCTTTAAATCAGAAAAAAACACCCTATACTGAAAAATCCTGACCTTGAAATCAGAAAAAAAAACACCCTATACTGAAAAATCCTGACCTTGAAATCAGAAAAAAAAACACCCTATAGCTGAAAAGTTCTGACCTTGAAATCAGAAAAAAACACCCTATACCTGAAAAATCATGACCTTGAAATCAGAAAAACACACCCTATAGCTGAAAAAACATGACCTTGAAATCAGAAAAAACACCCTATAGCTGAAAAATCATTAAAAAAAATGAAACTTTAAACATTTTTTTTATTCAGTTTTGAATGCTTTGAAAGATATCAGATACATCGTAACTCGACTTCAATACAGTCAATTTTACAGCCAGTGTAATTTTTTAATTTTATGGCAGAATTGCAGTGATAACATGGAGTTCGAAATTAAATACAGCCACAAGCGATTTTTTAAGCATTACAGCGTATTTGATAATATGGTTAATGAATTGTCTGAAAAATTAAAAGGTATCATTGTTTATTTCTTTCTGATATACAATAATATAGTTTACATTCATGGTGATATTGAACTGGATGTACGATATTACAGCTGCATATAGATATGCGCCATGATCTTTTCCTGCAAATTGATAATTTTCTGAACTTAATTGGCTACTAAATGGTTGAAATATTTCTACTCAATTAAATTTAAGACGCTAATTCTAATAACTTTTTAAAAAGTTTACATGTAAGTCAATCATTAATAATTTGTAGTTGAGAATATAATTAAAAATTGTTGAGTATTTATAACTTTAAATTCTTTTAAGTGTTAATATACATGTAAAATACCACTTTACTTGGAAGTTTGAAAAGAAAGTAAAAATACTCCGTCTAAAAAATTGTTATGAATTTTTTCCTTCTCGTTCTGGAGTCGAAATATCAGAAATATATACAACATATACCTCTCCGTCAGCAAGCATTTTTTAAGAAATACAAATAAACTAAATAAAAAAAAAAATCTCGACTATTTGCAAAGATTTGTCCGAAAACTTAATAAAGCTTATTTCGAAAAACAGAACTTGAAAATTTAACATTAAAGGGACTTTTTAAAGCTTTTAAAGGAACTTTTCCCAACTTGAGCTGAATATTTAAAAAAAATAATTCACAGGATAAAAATAAATTTCGGTGTCTGCGTTTTTTTCGTGAACTTAATTTTAAGTTAAAAGTAGAAAAAATTATGAATTCCTAATATTAATATTCTTTAATTTTCCAATTTTAGTAACTCATAAAAGACGAAATTCTTTTATCCGGCTCAAAATTGTTGGCTTTCTCAAAAATGATAATTTTGAAAAGTTTCGTGTATGTTTTACAACGCCTAAATCGTACTACTGACGTGCAATCATATATCAGTTGCCGAAAGACTGATAGTTGAGGGTGCAATAATTTAAATAACACGAAATGCCCAAAATCATTCTCTCTCTCTCTCTCTCTCTCTCTCTCTCTCTCTATATATATATATATATATATATATAATCATTGTTTTCTCATTGTTTACAATTAATGAGTAATATTTAAGCAAGGAAAACTGACCACTACAGTTTGATACTTCAGATACTATAAAACAGTAATGAAACATTATAAAATTTAATAAATAGGAAAAAAAAGCTACTCCAAGAACCAATATTTAACTGAACCAAATGACTCTAGGGACAAATGATATTATTTCTATGATGGAACATTTAAAATTCATTCATCTAAACAGTTTTGATATATGAAGAGCATAAGAATTTGATTTAACTGGCACAATACATTATATTAAAAAGTAATAGAGAATGTATCAGTGTCCAGCAGAAAACTCACGGAGATAAATTTCAATTTCTGCATTTTTAAATAATATGTTTGCTTTACGGAAGTATGGAAGAATCCCTTAATGTTCATTTTCAGTAAACACGCTGAATTTGTTCATTGATTTATTTTAGTTATTCTCGCAACACGAATTATTTAATAAAATTTATAGAAGGAATTTCTGAGTATAAATATCTCTGCTAGATCGAAATATTCCTCCTTCATCCCGAACTTTGATGCTGAATGAGCATTATGAAAGTATTTCAAGAATTTTATACAAGTGCGCACTGGTTTATTCCAACAATCCAGCAAATTATTTCAACAATTCGATGTATTTGTTTATGATACAGAAAACAAATAATAAAAATAAACTGAAATGAATTTTCGAAATATTTTTTTTATCTTCATATATAAAATAATCTTACGTGTGTCGACCACATCTGTGAAACTAAACTAAACTAATATATCCCTATTAAGGACTAACTAAGAATCTTATGAAACACATATGAGGCAGTGAGAAGCAAAGGGATGTAAATGGACATTTTCAAGTTTTGAGTGAAACGCGTTTAAAGATAATTTCTAGTAGGCATTCATTGAATTTTTTTTCTAAATCATACTATACAGCAGCACTTAACAGGGCTATTAGCACTAACTCTTGCTCCAAGACAGAAGAGAGGTTACCCTGCTATGCGTACCGGTTATGGCCAAATTTTTAATTTTGCCACTTACATCCCTTTGTTTCTCACCGCCTCATATGGCGTTTTAAAAATTGTTTTATTTTCCCCTACAATAACGACCATTCATATAGCAAATGGTTATTTTTTTGGTAAGAAGTGCTTATTTTACGTAGTAAATTTTTTCACTATCTAACCAAAATGTCGTTTCATAAAAAAAAAATAAAGAAATAAATATAAAAATAAATAAATAAATAAACGCAGGAAATTATTTTTTTTTAAATTAACATGTTTTGACGTTTTTCATTGATGAAAAATGATGCATTAAATTCATAAGAAGTATGTGTATATTCATGATTAGAGATAATTTACCTACATTATAGTTTTCTATTTTTTAAAGAAGAAAAAAGGTAGTTGCCCTACTCTTAAAGACATATGTAACTAAAGGTCGATAAATGTTAAAAACAGCGTAATTTCTTTTGAAAAAAATGTCACCTACTAAAGGAAAGAATCAGTATGGACGATTTTGTCAAGGAAAGTTTTTATGAGTGTATTTTTATATTATTATATGTACGATATTCGTTAATTGATATTATTTAAACCTAAACGTAAAGGACACATCCATTGCTTTATTTTACACAACAGAGTTACACTTAAAATAAACAATGAAAATATGTTTACAAAATTTAAGATATAAGGACTCTAAATGTTATTAGGATTCTAAGCATGATTTGCCTTACAACAGGTACTGAAAAACAAATAAATGGTGCTTCTTTTCTAGTGGCGATAAGTAATTTATGCCATGCTTTCAACTAAATGTCTTGTCATCACAAGTTAAAATATAGTAATTAATGAAAACTAATTGTTTTTTGCTTGGCAGCTATTTTTTTTTTAAGAATGGCGACAAATAATAATCGTTTATTGAAGCGTCTGAACTAGAATTTGCACAGAGAAAAGTGAGCAAGGCAGAGGCTTTTTTTTTTTTTTAATCACAAACCATTACGGACAGTTTACGTTTTCTTTCATGGAAAACATAAAATTTTAGCAGTACTGTTTCAGTTTTAAGTTATTTGAAACTAACGCGTTAGACAAATACATGTTAACCCTTCCCTCAACTGATGAGTTGGTTCTTTTGTGACGTAAGTATTGAGGTGGGACGTGCACTTTACTAACTTTTGCAAGTTAAAGTAAAAATGATCATTTCCAATGATTTTTAGACTATTTATCTGTATCAATAGAACTTAAAGAATACGGTAAGAATAAATATATATTAAGTCATATGTGTAAACATTTCTAAAACATTTAAATGCTTTACTTCAATTCTTCTGCAGCGTAAAACACCTTATCTAGGGGGTTAACAGGGGTTAATGTAAAGCTAAACTCCCTTCCTCGCATTATATTAAGCAAATAAAATATATTTCACTATATGATAAGAATTGTATTTTGAGTTTGTCATAATAACACGCTTTTCTAAGTTCAAGCCATACAGACTGGTATAATATCTTATTCACGAATGACCTCCCAACTTTATTTTAAATGTTTTCCGTTAGATTTCATGTTGCAAAAGAGTAAATTTTTTTCTTAAATTGATAATGATTCTTTAAGTGCATGTTATTTCAAAATTTGTAAACCACAATACAGTCCTCACTGGTTTTGAAATTATACCAAATTGGGTCTTAGTTTTTAAATCAATGCAACAAAACTTGAATTCAAATGGTCCCAAATTTGTTTTAATGACTGACTTGTTGTACATTAATTCTTTGAAATGGACTTTTTAAAAACATACCTCACGATTTTTAGTTTGAAAGGAAAATTTAAATAGTCTTGCATTCGTAATCGTGACAACCTGTTTTATATTGCAGATTTGCAAATCATGTTAGTGAATAAAGTGAAATTAAATAAATGTAACACAATTGAAACTTAAAATGTTAATGAATTAGTTTCAGTGACAGATTTGAGATGGTGCATTTTTAGGAGTAGCATTTAAGGTAACCTAACTCAAGATTTGAAATTTGATAGGAGAAAATGAAATTTTTGTAAAAAGATTTTGTTCTGTTTCAACTATGAATGTTTTTTTTTCAAAAACCATTCATTTCAAAGCACCCTCAAAACATGTACAGTTATTGCGACTCAAATTGTAAGTTACACTTTATGCTCTGAAGTTTCGTTTGAAAATAAAATACCTTAATGGCTTATTAATTTTGAATAGGGGCTGTTCTTGACGGGCTTGCAGAGAGTATCCCGTATGTAGACGAAAAAGATGCGCAAATTCATTAGGTGTCTTATAAAGTTGTAAAAGGAAAAGTTATCTGTGCAAGAACAAATATATTTTATCCTGTCCTATTTTACCTCATACAGCAATGCAGTGTTGTTTTTGTCGGCGTTGTTGAAAGTTCAACCCTTCTTACTTTTTTTCCCAACCCCTTAGTTAGTCCTTATTTTCCTTAAGGGGTGTCCCCACCTGTTAGGAATAGTAAGATTTCTTTAATTGGCGCAATCTATAATTTTATGTATTATTTTTTGGCAGGAATTTTACGACATATTTTTATTTGAAAACTTTCCACTGTAGTTAATTATTTAATAAATTTTTGGCTAATAAGTTCACCGGGTAGCTGATTTTTTCCATATATAGTAGAAACAAACAAATAAAAATAAAAAGACACAAAAAGATCATAAAGACTTTCTGAAAACTTTGCGGCAAAAACCGTCATTTAATTTCTCTTTAGGGATCAGGGAGAGGTTATAGGGGAAAGACGATCATTTATCCCAGATTGATCTGCAAACTCATTGTTTTAAAAGAGTTTAACAATAAGGATATCGTGAAATTTAACTTCAACACTAAAATGCAGATATTAAAGCGGTAAAAAAAATATTACTAACAATCAGTTTTCAAGAATTAACTATGCGGTTCGTCACTAATGAATATATAATGTCATGCAAAATTAAAGAGGGCGAACAAAAGAACTTGTGCGTCGATCCATTAAGAATGAGTCTGATTAGAATGTAATTATAATGTAGCAAACTCCATCACGAATTTTTCTCCCTTCCCACTAATTTCCCTTCCCCCACCTTTTTTTGAAAATGTCATTAAACAATGAAATTATTTTTTGTCATTTAAATATTTTCTCTTGTATTGCACATAATGTGCACACGATATTGCACACGTATGAATACATAGGCACGATAGCTTTGATTTCGCACTTTTGACATCGTCGACGTAATGTTAAATATTTTTATAGCAAGAGCAAAAAAAAAAAGAGGAAAAATAAAGAGAAAACGCACATTGAAAATATACATAAATCGTTCATATGGCGCGTAAATAAACTAGTATAAGTTTCTATAGTAAAAAATTTGTAACTCAGAGCCAGAAGGACGTAAGTCACATTATGATAATTTTACAGGAGAAAGGAAATTTTTTTTTCTGGCGCATGCAAATGATGGAGCGCGCGCTCTTTTAACCCTGGTAAAAAAAATTGAAAGTTTCTTTTTTTTTTTAACAATAACATTCATATGACTCGATGCAGAACAGGCTTCTACATACATACACAATGCACTTTAATAAACGGAAAACTGTGTATACAAATATAACTATAAAACATAAAAATATATAAAAATATAACTAACATATTTTTATATAATTTAAAAATATACACATATAACTAATTGTGATAACTACGTATAAAAATATTTTTATGATCTAAGAATAACTTAAAAAGAAGTAACATTTGTGCTATGTGATTTATTTAATTTCAATTTTTTTAAAACCGCTCCGCTTTTCTTAACTGTCATATTGTACGAGTAAAAAGTCAATCGTAAAACTTCTGTCCGAGAAAATACTGACATCAACACTTAGTTTACGTATTTCAAAACATTGTGTCGCATTGTTAATACCTTTTAAATGAGCTAAATCGCAACATCGATAAAGAAAAGCTCTTTTATTGAGATTAAAATTTTAAGTAAAAAAATGTATTTTGCGAGTTTTTTCTGTTAAAGTTTGGAAACTGTACAAAATAAACAGGTTTCGCTCAAGCATAAATACAGGATGTAAATGATTTGAAAAGTCATTTAATAATAAAGGAGAAATACTCTGACTTAGAAACAAACATGTAAAATCACTTTTTAAATATTTTTATAAACCTTACCTTCATTACCTATCCCAGTATCCACGGTTTAGCCAGGTCTCACGTATGCATAATTATTTAATTTATAAAGTCAACGACAAATCTCATGATGAAAATAGTTCCGTGCTGTGAAAAATATTGAACACATTTTTTTTTGTTCTTTAAATTCTTGTTTGCCGCGAAAAAAATCCCAACCACGCGGAAACAGTTTTTCTGCCGGCCGTGTATTTACGCGCACTCGCTTTTCTCGTCTAAGTCAACAACGGGTTTTGCAAAGGGGTTACTGGCATCTAAATAGCGCCAAAATGCTCGCCAAGGGGATAGACTAATACGGATCGGAATGCTCGAGCGTCGTAACTTGAGTTATTGCTTTTCGAGAGGAGCAAAGAAGCAAATATTAGTGGGATGGACCCTCGAAGTACCTTCGGATGCTTGGTGTGGAGAAACGGGAGGATAAAAGAGATATAAATTTATAGATTGATGGTTAGTCAACGTAAAGGAAAATACTTCTGAAGAAATAAGACAAAAGGAAGTAGTTTAGGATGAGTTATAAAAAAATATTGTTAATTTTTTTTATTTCAGGCTGTTACGCTTTTTGTTCTATTATGCTTTATTTTCACAAAACTTTCGATAAAACCGTTTCTTTTGGGACCCAGATTTTTTATTTATTTATTTATTTATTGGGGGGGGGGGGATATAGAGAGTAGGGTATAATTAAAAAGTGGTGGGGCCCATGATTTGATATAATTTTGAGACCCTTCATGTCTTTACCCAGCAATAAATATTAAGCAATTTACTATTGTGTTTCACAAGTCAAACTGCCTTTTATAAATTAGTATGGCTATCAGTATGATTTTTGACAAAGTACAATTAAAATAACCAAATTTTTTGAACTCAAATTTTAATGAATTAGCAGTTACCTGCCGTCCCTCCCCCTCCACACACGAAATCAGTTTACGCATGGGTCTAGGTAGGAGCATTAATCATGTCCTGAAAGTATACAGAATTATTTACGATATAATAATAACTAAAGAAAACTGAAGTTCCCTCTCTTTTAAATATTTGAATGAATAATTTTACTTCGACTCTTGAAAGAAAACAGTTTTATAACCGCTAAGAATATTTGTTTTTTACAACACTCCACTACTGAATGACAAACCGAATTTTTTTAAATTCGTTTAGGAAGTTTCCCTTTTATTTCGTTCCTATTATCAGATAAAGTCAACAAAATGTGTCGGTGCTTAAAATTACAGCTAAAGTATATTTATTGTTACATACACTCCATACTCTGCTATCGTTGTAAACAAATAGGATTTTCACCATCTACGTGGTTCGATATAGATTTATATGGATTTCCATAGTATTGTAAAAATTAGACATAACAACGTATAATTGCACAAATATTGCAGATAACTGCACACACGTGTTTCGGGGTTACAGGGAACCCATTTTTCAATGCAAAACCAGTGAGCTCAAGGATGAAAAGACTTCCGATAAAAGCCTAAACCCGAAACACGTGTTTCTTATTTTTACTTTTCATGCTCAAAGGTATTTATTCAACACTATATATAATATAGTCATTCATGTAGTTTCGCAATAACGGCAATTTTTTTTTTGTACCGGAAATATATGCCATTCGGTTCTCTATAGAGTGCCTATGATAAGACGCAGACAATCTATTGAACTCTTGACAAACCATAATTGTGTAGAATGCCGTATAGAACGATTTTTCATGCTTTGCCGGTTACGCACGTATTAATATATATATATTTATATATATATATACAAACATATATATATTTTTTAATTTGGTATTGTTAAGTAGAGATAGTAGAACTAGTAATGAAAATCAAGGCTTGTCACATTTCTTTATTTTATGAAATCAGACCCCTAAGCAATTAGCACGAAATCGGAAATAGGCCTCGTTTTGTACACATCTCAACCAACAGAAAGTGAAAGATTCTAGATATAATTACTGCACCCAAAGTTGACATCAGCTACCTATTCAGTTAATCATAATCAGACAAATAGTATAAATCTGTACCTCAGAGCCAGAAGGATGTAAGTCACATTATGATAATTTTACAGGAGAAAGGATTTTTTTTTCTTTAGTATGCAAATGATGAAGCGCGCGCTCTTTTAACCCTGATAAAAAAATTAAAGGATTTTTTTTTTAAAGAGTTACGTTCACATGGTTCGATGCAGAACAGGCTTCTACATACAATGAACTTTAATAAACGGAAAATCGCAATTTTTGGACTTACGTCCGTCTGGCTCTGAGGTACAGAAATTAGGTCTCGCTTTCTCTGTGTAGTTGATATAACTATAATTGAATTAACCAAAAACTTTTAAAAGTTCCTTGCTACCAATTAAACAATTGATTGCACCTGTCAGTGCATTGTCAGAAACAGAAATTTTTACCGTACAGTTGGTAAATTGGAAAATATAAGGTAGTTGTGCCAAATGATACTATGTAGACCAGTAAGGCCAACCCTCCTATTTTCTACAGGGTGTCCCAAAAGGTCGTTTACAAACTTAACATGCTGGTCTGTCATATCATGATGAACAAGATTTACATAGTAACATACGTTCGAAAATACAATGCTGGCACACTATATACACTACACACAAAGTCAGACACTAAAGGATGCACAACATGTCGCATATTTATCACACAAAGACGATGTTACGCAACATTTTAGTTTTCAAGGAAGGCTTATAGCTGTTGTTGAAATTTGCTGCCTTTAGCTGACATACACGCGTCGCAACGACAAAGTATCGACCGTTGTAATAACGATCCATTCGGACAAGATTTCACCGATCGCTGCGTTGTCGTTGCAACGTGATTATGAGAGCTGACGAGACGGAAATTTTATCAACTACTTTAAGCTTTCCTTAAAAATTAAAATATTGTGCAAAACTATCTTTGTGTAATAGATATGCGACATGTTGCGCATCCGTTAGTGTCTGACGTTGTGTGCATGTAGTGCGCCAACATTGCGTTTGGGAACACATGTTCCTATGTAAATCTTGTTCATCATGATATGACAGAGCTGCATGTTAAGTTTGTAAACGACCTTTTGGGACATCCTGTATATCAGGATTGCAAAAATTCACTAGACCTTAATTTTACGGTCGTTAGAAAGCCTATTTGATAATGAAGCGTTATCAACAAGCAGTTTGTTGTCAACAGGCAAAAGTGTAGCAGCAGTTATAAAAAAAAATGTCTTGTAGAAATTGTCTACTTAATTTTACAGTAAATTTCGTTTCTTCATTGTTCACCGTAGTTTAATAGAACAAAAAAAAAATAGTTGACTGTTCTAGAAAGCCTAATTTATGCAGTTGACCAACTCAAAAAGAAAAATGTTGCTTTGTACCGTCATTTTTTTTGTGATTTAATAAATCTCAAAAAGTGAACTGAAATCCAATAAGGCCATGGTCGACATTAGTTTGTCTCCGGAGGCATTATTAAGGCCCCGAAGGATCTGGTGGAGGATATGATCCTGCGATACACATATGAGGCAGTGAGAAGCAAAGAGATGCAAGTGACAAAATTTAAAAAATGGAGATAACCAGTACAAATAATATGTGAACCTCTCGTCTGTCTTGGGGCAAGAGATAGTACTAGTTGCTCTGGTAGGTGCTACTATACATCATGATTTAGAAAAAAAAAAACAATGAAAGCCTACCTAGGAACGAACCTTTAAAGGCGTTTTATTCAAATCTTGAATATATTCACTTACATCTCTTTGCTTCTTATTGCCTGATATGTGCTCGAACTATGAGCGGATGTGACCAAAAAACAGAAAATAACGACCTATCAGTGCTCTGAATGTGACGGTTGATCCTTCTCCTTTCCATTGAAATAAAAATGAAATTTTTGATATTATTTATGAGTTTATCATATATGGTTTAGCATGTTTTTAAGAGAGAAAAGAGTTTTTCATTTTTTTAAACTTTGACAGTACTTTTTGGCCCTTTTCCAGAGTTGGCCTTATTGGTGTTCCAAGTAAGGTCAATTTGCAACTTTCTGTTAAACAGCTAACAAACATAATTCAGACTTAAATTTTCACATGTAATGACTTTTTTCTAATGTTTTATGAGTCATTTTATGAATGAACGAAAATTGCAGCCAATTGAATAATAAATGAGTGAAATATTAGGACCTGAACCTTAGCTTGGCCTTATTTTCCACTCTTACCTTAGTTTTCCCTTTTTACGTTATTCTCTAAGCTTTCACTTGTTTTACTTCTTCGTAAAATACGTATTTCATAGTAATGATTATAGGAACTGCGTATAAAACTTATCAGCTTAGAAGTTCACATGTTAAGATAGACTTTCCTACACGATCTGTTTCGATTCCTTTTATAGAACATGAAAACTGTGTTCAAGACGCAAAAGTTCATGAGATAATTACTGGTATAATGAGTAATATTGAAACTCTGAATTGTCATTTCAATTTAATTTCACTAAAATTATGCATTAATACTGATTAATTTTTATCCGCAATTCCAAATAAATAACTTTCCATGTTTAACCCCTCTTCTGGTATTCATATAATCGCGTCTTTTGTGATATGGTTTTGACATTACTTAACTGACACACTTCGCAGGCCTTTTTTTTTCTTCTAGGAATCAATTTCAGTCAAGTTTTAATCAATTAAACTAGTTGCAGCGTTTTGAAGGTCAAATTCGTCTTTTTTTCTTGGTAACTATTTACTTTTGTGTACTAAAACAACTAGGGAAATGCATGAAACAAGCACTTGCATGAAATATAAATTAATTTTATGCTTCACGTGGCACTTGAAGCTATGAGCTAGACTGACCTATTTTTTTTTTTTTAAAGAAGTAAAATATAGACAAGACTATTTCACGATGCGTTGAATTTTATTAAAAGTTTATTGTTGCTATAGCAAAGTTTACACTTAGGTATCGAATAATTGAGATAATTTCAGAGAAATCGGAACGCAATTGCGAAAACGAACGCAATCGAAACGCAAAATAATTTTAGCACTCAAAAATGGTACTGCACTTGAAAATCACGCAAAAGTTAGAAAAATAAAAGCTACAGTTGAAAAATTAAAGCTGTCCAATTGTCGATTTCTATTCTACTATTGCGTGTTAGGTTTCTTTTATGTGTGGTTTTCAGGCATTCACCACGCAAAATGCATCATTTATTATTGAATTTAACTTTCATCCAGAGTATATATAAAAAAAAAAAAACAGCAACGGATTTTTGACCGACAATCGTGAATTGTTACCTTTTCGCAACTTTGGAAATGGAGTTTTTATCAAGTGCACTTCCTAATTTTTCTATAATGATTCAAATATTGCCAGAAATATGTTTGATTTCGTGAAAAAAAACTTTGTTTATGCTTCTAGTTAATATTACATTAATTTACAGCTTCAAAATGCAAACCTTAAAACTCATTGTCATGAAATTATGGTAGGGGATCTGTCCATATAAATGATATCACACTTTTTTTAAATTTTTGAATCCCTCCCCTTTTGTCACAACATGTCACATTTCACCATAGCCCCCCCCCCCCGCCTTTGTCACATGTCAAGCTGTTTTTCATAAACATGTTCTTATTGAAAAGGCGTGATGTCACACTTTTATTACCCCCACCTTCCTCCTTCTTTAAACTGTCACAATTTCAGGACTGCCCTTCTCCCCTCAAAGCGTGACATCATTTGTACAGCCTTTAGCGAAGTGCAAAAACAGAGAGCGGTATCTCCTTTGAGTTCTTCACGATGTTTCGAAAGGGACTGACGATTTTCAAAATGGAATGACAAGAAATCGATGACAGATCAAATTCATTCTTGCAGATTATGGACCTGCTAAGTCACGACTTTAATAAAAATCATTTTGTGTCTGCTGTATGGCATTTAGGTTATGGGTGGTGCTGCATCTTCATATTGTCACTCAAGGTGCATGCTCGGCTCCAGGGCTCGTCAGCTTGCGAGATCGAGATTTTCGCTCACGTGATCGGTTGTGATGAAAAAATGTCGCAAAGTAGTACTCTAATCTACTCGAACTTAGATTGCGGCGAGTAGGTTATAATACTACTTTGCGACATTTCTACGTCACAACCGATCACGTGAGCGAAAATCTCGATCTCGCAAGCTGGCGAGCTTGGAATGACCGCCCAGTAAAGACTGTCAAGAATGTCATCGCTAATTTTGTGCTTCTGTTCAAACATGCGGTTGCTGAGGTAGTTGTGCAACACATAAAAATGTAAATTTAAGTGTAAAAAATTCTTATTTAATTCACACGTTCATAATTCGTATGAACGAATTCAGTATCTGTCTCTGACTTTGTTGTAATTCTATTTTGAGAAGTGTCAATTACTTTTGGAGCACCTTGTAGCTTCTTAAACGCAGGACATGAATTACTAAAAATACGCTACTGTTCAAACAGTATGGCTTATTTCCTATCAAAACAGTCTGTTTTCGTACTTGGTTTCTCCCTTAATATAATTTGAGCTAATGTTATAAATCTTGCGATAAACATTCGGGGGGGGGGGGATATATAACACTAAAGATAATTAGTAAAATAAGATATAATAAAGCTTTATTACTCAAGATTTGAAGATTACTGCAGGCACGTGTTTAGGAGTTTCAAGAAAATCCTTTTTCAATTCAATAATTTCAATTCAGTGTGAGCATTAGGGTAAAAAGTCACCCGAGTAAAGATTTTTAACAAGATTTTTTCAAGTATTGATTTAAGTTATAGAAATATATAACATCTTTTTAACTCTTTTTTTTTTCCCGAATCGTTGCTTATTTTTGTTTCTTTTTTCTTACATTATTTATAACTCGTAAATGAAACTAAAATTCCTTCCGATATTTCCCAGTAAAACTTTACGACTGAGAAACGTATCCAATCATGTTTCACCAAATTGAGGCTTTCTACACTTCGATGTCTTTGGAATAATTAGGTTAATTATGCATTTGCCTCCCGGATTGCTACGTTGATGGGGTTCCTTATCAGACATATGGGAATAAGGGAAGGGGGAAACCGGATCTATTAATTGCAAGTGGCAACTAAGTGAGAAGACATTACAGTCTGAATATTCTGGATTTAAGCTCTCTCCATACAGAGTATCCCTGCTTCTATAAGAAATGCCTACTAACTACAAAGTAAGGATAATTGACTTTGAAACTAATAGAAGGGTATTTCTTAATCATTAGGTAATCAAGTCTTATTTGAAACAGAACTTATACTAATAGGATTATAATAAAGTACTAGTCGAAGTTTAGAAAAAATAACGGAAGCTTAAATTTTTGAATTAGAAAATCGAAGCGAAATAGAAAATATCGGCAAAACCAGCTGCACAAAATAACTGAACCCTTTATTTCAAAAACACGTCAAGAGAAACTCTAAAATTTGTAAAAAGCGTTTTTACTTTCGTACTAAAACTTTTCTCTAAGGATTACAATGCTTTAAACTAAAAGGGATACATACTTAGCTATGTTTATTTCAATAAACAATGTTGTAATTATCATTACGTAATTGAATATTGTGATATAAATGTTTTCCTAAAATCAGCAATTAAGTCGTTTGACTGATTTTTGAAATAAACGATTCAATTATTAAAAAAAACTACTTTTCTACCGAGTTCAAAAAATTAGGTTTTTATTTCAAAAGTGCTTCTAGTAATGAGGACACAGTTAAGCTCAAATGAACAACAACTTATTCAAAATTTCTGACGCTGATTTTTTTTTTTTTTTTTTTTTTTGTATGAATAACATGTAGGTAGTTTGACCCAACAGTTGTAACAGAAAATCTTGTACAATTATTTTTCCCGTTGTCTCACTAACGTTGACTTCAATATAGATGACATTTAGAACAAAGCTGCGGAAAATGAAGAGCGATCTTATGCGATTAGTGAAATAGTTTAACGAATCAAACGTTTTAAGGAAAAACAAACGTTTTAAGTTCCAGAAATGAGAATAAAGGTTTTAAAGAGATTTTAATTAGACCAATCATTTGGCGTTTCTCCAAACAGTCTACGGTCATTTAAGAGTAAAGGAAACATTTATGTTAAAAAATAATTAATCCATTTTTAAAACTTCTGTGAACAAACGATAAAACTGTTTTATCGTGTCCATTAAATTAAAAAGTTAAAGAAGTTTTTTTATCCTTAGGGTTTTTTTTTGAGCAAACATCTGATATCCCGTAACACAATAAGCAAGCAATGAATTAAAATATTTAAATAATGTTCATGCTCATAATAATTAAGGTACGCTCAGTTCATATATAACAATTTTGGCTTATTAAATAGGGTAAACTAGACTTATTTTTACTTTTTACCCTTTAATCTCATATTTACTGACAGTAAAATCATATTATATAATTCCTCAATGTCGCAGCGTTCTTTCTTTATTTATTTATTTATCTCTATTTATTTATTTATTTTTTTATGCAATTGAAAAATGGCATCCCCAGTAGCCGAGTTGGTTGGAGCGTCGTACAAATACGCGTGGGCTTGATTCCCCATTTGCCAAAAAAAAGTCGCTTAAAAGACTGATTTTCCTTTAGCTGATTTTTAATCCGAATGGAGGATACTGGGTGTTCACAAGTCTTGCAATGAAAATTTATATTTATTTTTTATAATAATTTTTTTCATTTTATTATAAAACAAAACCTATTTTAGATTTATACACAATTGTTTTTTTAATATTTAGCTCTTTACTTCAACAAGATTCTCTCCCCGTTAGTAGAATATTAGCTAAAGACTCTGTAGGTGGCTGTAATATTGAAAGCTGAAAATAGTGGCTATGAAAGAAAAAAGTCCAAAGGGGCATCGCGAGGAAGTTTTGAGAGTCAACCACTCAGAACCTTTAGTTTTTGACACATATTGACAGTTTTAATAGGACAGTTCATGTCTATATAAAGAATGTCATGATCAAACCCTTTCTCTCGAGAAGGTAAATTCTGGCTGCGCTACTGCCTGTCAAAATGTTTTTTCTTTATCAGGGAAAGATTTAATGCATACTCCAAGCTTACTGCAACATTTTGAACAACAGTTGTGTTGTTGCATTCAAATAGAAAAGGAAATGTTTGCTTCAATATGATTAAGCGCAGTATCATCAAAAAATGTATATTATTTCTCAGGGGAATTTTCTTTATATTTATTCATTATTTTTTGGTTACGATATAACTTCCTTAATATTTCATTAAATTTCATAAGTAAGGAATCATTTTGAAGACTTTTCTTATCACTACGGGCAAAAAATGAACAAGCAGTTCACATTTCAGCTGGTTTTCAAAAACAAAGTACACTAAAAAACCAGTTTTCGATTCCCGCTGTCTAGCTCGAATGTTTTGCACGAGTCAGCTAGTAATTAATAAATTTACCCTCAATACGTATCGGCCTCTCATGTACGACGAGGAGAAATCGGGGCACATGTGATCATGGTATGTTTTACCAGGATAATGACCAGCAAAAAATCATGAAAATTTCTCAAGTAATGACAGTACCAGTTCAACTTCTTGGCCAAAGGTTTAGAGCAATGAGCCAGTTTTTGTTTTTGAAGTGACAACTTTTTTGCTTTAACTGGTGTTGAATGTAATTTTATCTGTTTTCTTCACGTGAAAACATACTTTAAACGTTTATACTAATTAATAAGCTAAAATGAAATATTACAAACAATTTTTTGAACATTCAGGTACTGAGATATAATATAGAAAAACAAGCATAAAAAAAACTTTTTTCCACGTGAAATTACTTTTCAACATACATCACCTTATAATTTGCAGCTTTGAAGGAAGAAACTTAGCTGCATTGAAAACAACAGTTTAAAAAACGCAAACAATGTGTGTATTGCTATTACAAGGTACATTTATGTTTCTGCACAAGGTGTTCAACTTTCCCCTGTGTCTTTTTTGTTTCATTTCATGTATCTTTATATTAATTTTATGATAAACTTTTCAAAGAAATCAAAAGGAAGCAATCTATGTTATCTAGATGCACTATTTTATGCTATTTTCGCTAATTTATCGTTTTGGGACGCATGTCCTTTTTGATAATAGCTATTCCAATAGCTCAAAACATTTAAATAAATCTAAGCAAAGTAATTATTTTTAATAAATACGATGAATTAAAAATAAATTCTTATTGCAGTTTCGCATTAAAGAGAGCTCAGGGGCCTCAATATTCTGGGGAAACTGGGCGTGAAAATTTTGGTGGGAACAGCCTCCGTAGATAGTGGGTCACATGAAAGAATAGATGCTATTTCGGGGGATTACACAAGGTCTACAAATGGTAGTGCCCCTAACGCAGCCCCATCAGAAAATAATAAATAAAATTAATATTTTAAAGTTTATTATTCTCATGAATACGAACTTGCATCCATTGTTAAGACAATGATTATGAAAGATATCAATTTCAACGGGCCGTTTCGGGCAATATTTGAGTCTCATAAAATGAATATATAAAAAAAAATAAATCTGTAAAGCATTACAATTTCATTTTTCATTCGCATTATTAAAGAATCACCTTAAAATACAAATTCTGTTAAGATATCATTTTTTTATAATTTACCTTAATGCACACTGAGTTTAAAGATTTTGCATTTAACAGTTTGTTTTAGCATGTAAACTGCAAGCGAATGTTATGAGCGAATATATTTTTCCGCTACTCTCAGTATAAAGCCGCTTATATAATCACAGTTGAATCAGTCGATAATTATCATTTCCGTGTACGTAATCGCATTTGACATTCATTGATAGTTCGGAGCAGTATAGCCAATAGTTGCTTTTGAGCTAAGAAAACCAGCTCAGTAAATTATAATGTGTAAAATTCTTGTATATATTGTATCTGCTCATTTTCTATGTTATTGAAAAAAAAAGTGTTTAAAAATCCTACCAAATAAAAAAAAGCCTATTAAGAAATATCCAAACTACAGTTATTCATAATAAAAAAGCAGTAAAGGTGAACGCTAAATTTCGATTCGATTTCCCCTGCATCAACAATCAATATTTTACAAATGCTAAACGATTGAAATTGCTGGGAGAAAAGTACAACTATACAGTTTTACTAAAAGTATACCTGTAAAGATAATTATTGCTTACAAATAATTTGCTTATGTTTTTTGAGTTTTAATGTAATTTAGAGGGATGTAAAGTATTTTCGTACTGTCGCAACTAGGTTTGACTTATGTATTGACATTCGGTTTTCAAATTCAGTCTATTATAAAATTACGTTGGAATCACTTAACAATACTGAAACAATTTTCCATTTTTGTTACGTAACAAGAACAATGTAAACAATTTCTCTCATTAGATAAAATCTCGAATTTCTGAAAAATGAACAACGGAATATTGATACGTATTTTAATAGTTTCCGCTAGCTAAGAATGTTACGTTTTAATGTGTAAGTATTTTATTTGTTCCCCTGCTCCTACAAAAAAAAAAAAAAAAAACTTCGGAAGCATAACAATTTTTACTAAAATCCAGAATGATTATGGCATTGCTTAATTAATAGAAAAAAAAATAATCAAGAACATGCGAAAAATGCAAACATTTCACATTTAAAACTCTTTCTATCCCACAATTATAGCGCCGATTTCGATAAGGAACAAAAACCAATTTTTTAGCTATTACATGTCTCGAGAATAGCTAACGTCGGCACTTTCTTAATTTGAAGATGTAGCCAAAAGAGTAAAGATTTTTTTAAAGAAAAATAAAGAGAGGAAGAATATTAAAGTTGACTTAAATTCAATGTGATCTAACAAAGTTAAAGATAATGTAATGAATTTGCGGAGAAAGTGACTTGTTTTTTGAGTAGTTTAAAATTTTTTCGAAAATTTCATTTAAAATTTTGTGACCACTTTGTAATTTTCCATGATTTTTTCAATATTTTCACAAGCTATTTTCAAATGCGTGAATGTATTTAATGCATGACTTCATGATCTCTAGACAAGCTGTTTAGTAATAACCTTCACCTAAAACATTAATTTTTTGTAATGTAAAAAGTTTATTATCTCAGCTGTTGCCTTCTGCTGTTTTCGACGAAAAGAAGAAAAAAAAATGATTATGTAATGGTTGTTTAACGCTTTACGTTATGGACAATAATAGTTAGCTCTTTTTTAATGTTCTAAACTTATGATAGTTAGATAAGTTTAATTGATCAAAAAAAAAAAAAAAACAGATAATTGTTTTGATAACAAAGTCAATTACTGAAGTATTATGTTTCTGGGCACTTAATTATCGCATAAGCTAAAAAAAATATAAAGATCATAAACTAGTCCGAACTATCACAAATAAACTATCCAAAACAATCAAGCTGTTGCCAAGAATGATTTTCAGTTTAACAGACGTCGAATCAAACTTAATGTCCTACTGTATTATTTATGTTCACGTCTTTCTTTATTTACTCTTAGTTAATGAACTTAACCCTGAAAAACCCGTTTTTTTATCAGGTTGCATAAAGGGAAAAATTACAAAACTAATGAAAATACGTCAGATAATAGAAGCTATATTTTAAAGTACATAAGCACTGGCAGATGAAAACGAAAAATTGTGGAGCATTTACTACATGTTTTAGTATTAGTTACGTATTTCACATTGCTTATAGCTAAAGCAATTACAAGATGTGAGTTTATTCTGTTTTGGTGAATTTTGATCATTACTTTCAACTTTTCTTAGAATGCATTCGCGTATAACTCTTTTCCCTGCAAACCCCCCCTGTTAGAAATGGCTTAATCTTTGGCTTGTTGTACCAGTACATTTTGCCTCACAAGAATGCAATAGTAGGACTGTTTTGCAACAATAATTGTAATAAAAATTCCCAAACAATCAATAGCGGTACTGATATTGCAGCTTGTGCAGAAAATACATATTTTTTTCAGGTTAATGATAACATACACTAATATTTTTTTTAGTAAGCATTGAAAAATACTCATAATATGATAGATTTATATAAGCTCTTTACTACAGTCATAGAAAACATCACAAACACCTGTACTTAAGAGTAAAAAAACTTGAAATTCAAATTTAAAACATTAATACACTTTATTTTTTACAAAACTTGCCTGTTCCAGATCACCACATATGAGAAACAATTGAGCAAACTATCTATCCTATATAAAACAAAGAAATCCTTCGTAGATTAAAAAAAAAGGGAGGGGGATATTTTTTTCTTGCCAATTTTTCATAGGTGAATCCATAGGTAGAAAGAATAAATACTGTTATGTTAATGAGAGCTACAGGCAATCTCCAATTTAATATTTCTACAAAAAGGTGTAATTTAATTATTGACAACGATCCCAAGTTTTAACAATTATAAAACACAAATGGCATGGGTTTATCCACAAACACGATTAACGATCTGCATGATTAGTTTCATTTTGGGGAATTAATATTTATGTGAACGCTTAATATTACTTAACGGTAATGTAATCACGAAAAGCTGCTGACATTAAAGAGTTGTTGAATAATATGGTACTGAAATATAAAAGCATCTAACTGACACTGCGAGTTAGTAGCAATGAATTTGAAACGATTATGCTAGCAGCGGCACTTATTTAATGTATTTCGGTATAATTATGAAACGGTTACCAGTTTTAGGAAGCATTTTCAATTTAACAAATTTATTTTGAGAGAAAAAAATTAAAATTTTGCATTGAGTACAAATTACAAAAAAACTATATTTTCTATAAAGTGAATTTGAACCCAGATTACTGAAATGAAAGCAGTTTTACTCAGTAAGTATTGATTCGATGTGATTGTATTTGCTTTACTTATTTCAAACAACCAAGTAAAAGTTAGCAAAAATTTTAAATACAGAAACGGTTAAAAATAGTGTTTTCAGTGTGAAAAGCATGTCTATAAAAATTGAAGAATGTTTAATCATCTAGAGCTAATGTCAAAAAAAGGCAGTTGCCACAATAATGTGGGTAGACCACTTATATTCTATTAATGCAAAAAAGATTCACCAGGAAAACAATTCATTTAATTTGCTTTTTATATCTACTCCCACAGAAAATGATGCAACATTTTTCATTATCTTTAATATTCAATCGAGGTTATTCCTTTTCTTGTCATTCCTTATTTTTTAAGCATTATTTTAAAATCAAGCGTCCTCAGCATAAAGTCGAAGAAAAAAAAAGTCCCATTAAAAATATTCATTTGTTAAAACAATGATGAAAAATACATATAAGAGTAACGGGACTAGTAACAGACATGCTTAAGACATTGCTCTCAGGTAAACTCAATTTTCTAAGCCTTTTAATGTATTTAGACTTCAAACTATTTTTCTTCCATTCAACTACATCTTATATAACATTTGGCTGCTTCTGGATCCTCTGAATTACTTAATTCTATTTTTGTTTGCCCAATTTCGAGAAAAGGTCCGACCCCCAGTAACAGACACCGACAATTCTGATGATACCCAGTAACAAATAGGATGAGGAAAGGATGAGTAATGAACATTATTCCCCTTTTCTTTTCAAAATGTGCTAAAAGTCTTAAATTTTAGATCTAAAACCTTATAAAATTCAAATGAACATGAAATACCGGCAGACCTCGTGGTGGCTGTTCATAACCTTTCATCACTGCCTTGTAAATACCAGCTGGATCATAATATTCTTTTTAATAACCCTAGATGGTAGCTCCGTACTCATGGCCCACAGCAACATCAGTTTTACCCGCCTAAAAGACTTATTATTTTAATCCAAACTTACGACTGTCTGTTACTGGACCCTTGTTTGGTACCGGTAACCTTACCCTATACGAACATTACAAAGCGTTTGAATACAAAGGCCCAGTTCTTTTAGGGTGTAAAAAACCCCATCTCACCAGTTAAGAGCTACACAGGATTTTAAAAAAAAACGAGCTGATGTGTGCATCACATGACTTCCTTTTACTCCAATTTAATGTCATTTTCCCATTATTGGCAATTTTAATGTGATTCAATAGTTTACTCTCTAAATATCACCACCAGTGGCCAAATTGAAACCAGATTTAAAAAAAAATCGCCAAATTTGTCGCCAAGTTGGGGTAAAACTTGGCGACCAAAAGACTGGCGATATATCGCCAAGTGTCCGCCAAATTATAACACCACTTGAGTATCCATCGAAATTAACAATGATTTCCCCCCAAAAAGGGGCAAAAGACCCCTTTAGAAACACTCAAATGCAACCAAAAGGGGAGGTGCACAACTAGACCCCACTAGGAGTCTACGTACCGGATTTCAACTTTCTAGGAAATACAGTCCTTGAGTTTTGCGACATGCATACCGGATTTCAACTTTCTAGGAAATACAGTCCTTGAGTTTTGCGACATGCATACGTAAATCCGCACATACGCGCATACATACATACGTACATACGGACGTTACGAGAAAAGTCGTTATAATTAACTCGGGGGAATGTCAAAATGGATACTTCGGGTGTTTATACTTTCTTAGGTACTTATCCGCGTGTGGTCGGGTTGAAAAAAACTCAACATTAATTCGGGGTGAGCAAAATGGAAATTAAGGCCGAATTTTGACTGAAAATTATTTTGCGAATACAATATTTCCTTTTTTGTAAAAGGAAGTAAAAATGATTCTTTGCTGTATTCATAAAACGAATAATTTAGGCAACTCTCTGTTCATGTATGCAACAACCTTTTATTAATATTATATGTTTTTAAAAAGCAAAAAAACCTGCTAATTTGTATTCTTTCTTAAGCGTGCTTTTAAAATTTACTGTCTAAAAATCTTAATGCACTTATTGTTAATTTCTCTGCGGAATAATATAAGGGTTTGTCTACATTCGTGTTAGCATTTTCTCTTAATTGAAGATTTTCATACGAAAGTTTCGTGACTGGAGTATTTAGGTGATATCGTTCCATTTGGGATCAATGTTTGACCCTGAATAGTGTTTCTCAAGTGCTTGAAATGATCGTTATACTGCATTCACGCTAAGGCAGAAATTCAACATAGCTCCGCGAAAGTCTTCAACTTAGTAGATGTGATTTTTTTGCGTGGATCGTAATGAAGTACTACACATAAATGCAAATGCATTCCATCAACGTCGTAATTAGTTTGACGAAGAAAGTTAAAACATTTTCCGTGAGAAGTATTTAAACGAAACAAGCTTGAAAGCGTCCGTGTGCAATACAGTCAAGAAACTTCAGCTGCCAAATGTCAGTTGATAAAGTGAGTTTGTGCGTTAGAATTCCAATCATATAATTTGTCATATTTGTAGATTTTCTAATCGAAAAATATCGTATCGAGAAATATCCATGGATTGGCTTTTTAGTTTTTATGTTAAACATACGACACAATAAGTCAAAGTTCAATAGTTATTGCAATCATATGCCATTGTTGTATATTTATGCTATTGCAGAACGTTAGTGTTGATTTATATTTATGGTATTGCAGTAAATTAAACCCATGCAGAGTAATTAAAAAATACCCTTAACATAGGTAAAATTGCAACAGGAAGATTTTCACAATTTTTATTATATAAGTAACTCTTACTGAAAAACCAATACAAAGGCGGACGAAATTGGATGGCAGGATGACCCTCAGAAACAAATTTAAATATGGCGGGCTAGTTGCAAGTACAGTCGAACTCGTTTATAAGGAGCCCTGATTTAACGAGAACCTGATTTAGCGAGGAAATCAGAGATGCGTGGTGGGTACAATGTTAATCTATGGAAGCATAACTCGCTTTAACGAGCAAACCCCACTTAAAGCGAACAATATTTCTGCGATTCGTTAAATTTCTGTTGACTCTTCCTGCTAAGATTTTTCTTTTTTGAGAAAATTTTCTTGGATATTTCGAAGTCAACTGTAAGTTGGTGAAAAATCATAAATCCTAAGAATGAGCGATTTTTTTTCCTTTAATTTGTGGAGTAAAGAAGCTTTTAAAAATTATATATGTGTGTGTATGTGTATTCCTCAAAACCGATGACTCAAGAGACATATTCTCAGACAGTTCAAATCAAATTAACCAACATCTTTGGCACAACATACAGATTAAAAAGAAAGCGACTATGACGAAATTTATGACTTTTTTCACGAACTCGTTTTTTACGAGCACTCGGTTATAACGAGCAAACATCGTGGTCCCGTTGCGCGCATTATAAGTGAGTTCGACAGCAAAACCCCCCCCCCCCCCCGTTCATTATTTTTAGAACTAAAGCCTTAATAAATTCAAATGAACTTGCAACACCAGCAGACCTCGTGGTATCTGTTTATAACCTTCCACCACTGCCTTGTAACTACCAACCGGTTTATAAAATTCAGTCTGATAACACTACATGGTGTCCCCGTACTCATGGGTGGCAGCAACATCAGTTTTACCCGCCTACAATTCTTATTATTTAAATCCAAATTTACGACTGTATGTTACTGGACCCTTGTCTGTTACTGGTGGTGTTACCCAATATGATCTTTTTACGACACTTTTTTACCTTATTTTTCAACAATTTCTGTGATTTTTCTCAAACGGTTATTTATCATTGAACAGTACTGCCGTGTGCAAGTAAAGGGCAGTAACTGCATTTTTTTCATTTTTCATTTTTTTGCATTTTTGTCATCTATTGTACGTTATCTTTAGTGTATAAGCTCGCTCATTTGGTTTCCGCTAATAAAAAAGGGTGAAAAAGACGTCTAATTCCATCATTTTCCTATTGTTAGTATTGAATCCACCGAACATTTCTTCAAATATCTCGAAAACACATTTCTGCAGATACTGCCGTTTACCTGCACACGGCAGAGTAATTGCAATAACTTTAGCCCGATTGCAATTGAATAGTAATGTGAAGAAATATTATTAAGAACTCAGTACTACATTCTAACAGCAAGGTGCGAGTTTTTTTTTTTTTTTTTTGTTCACGAATTTTCTGTTCCACAGGTCAGAAGAAATTAAATAACGACATTATGAACTATGCCAAGTAGTTGTTTTTTTGGCACTATGCATGCCAGTGTAAGGAAACTCATTTGGAAGGGATGAAAGGTTGACGGAGAAGCGGTAAATATGTAAGCACGGAAGAAAGAAGCACGGGGAGCATGGAACCGACGCTGTCTTTCTCATCTCTTTTTAGAATTTTTTTTTTTAAAGTAACAAAGTGAAACTAAACTTTAAAAAAAAAATGAATGCGCAGCAGGTGGGAACTAATTTCGCGTAACAATGTTACAAAAAATAATTGAATGCGAGTTAAAAAATAACAGCTTTGAAAGCAGATTCTTGAGATGGGAAAAAATATTTTTCGGTCTCCTTAATAATCTTTATTGGAATTATTGATTTGGATAAAACGTTTTTTACTCAAAAGATCTTTCTTAAAGAATCTCACTTCCGTATTTTATTGCCAAATTTAGTGTCGCTTTGAAACTTCGTATTAAGGTCTCCAACATAAATATAATCCTTCATAAATTTTGAGTAATTAAACATGTTTCAATAGGAAAAACAATAATTAAGAAAATTATTTGAACAAATAATCTGTAGATAAATTGATTTCTTCATCCGACTATATTACGGACACTTTAAAATTATTAAACAGTAGTGTTCACGAGAATAATACAAAGCAAATTGTTTAGATTAAAAAAAAAACAAAGCTGGTTTTATTTTTTACAATTCAATTTTTTGATGACTTGAAACAGTTCTATCATTGAATATTGCCTAAATGAAATTACTTCAGAATTACTGATACGTGCTTCTCTATATCATAATTGCCCGAAATATAGTAAACCATTTACATATGCGCAAAACTACAGGAATACATGAATTTCAACTCTTATAAAATATGGGAAAATACACCAGAACGACGAAAAAGCACAATGGTAAACAATTTAAACGTAGTTGCATACGTCGTTCCCTCTGACGTCAGAGCGCGCACTTGTTATTCTTCCTAGACAGGGTTTCAGCAAAACTTTTAATTTTAGCATCGCGTGGCAGGATTTCAGTCTCTATTCTGAAACATTCATCAATTAAGACTGGCGATTCAGTTTTGTTATGAAAATTTGTTATATCAATGTTAAGCATCATTTCTAATTAATTCAAAAGACAAAACTAATATTATTCATATGAATGACGTATTAAGACTTAAAACTCGATTGCTAGATTAATAGCTTCTTAATGCACTTTCTTATATGACACATAGCTATGGGAAACTTCCAGAAATTGTGAAATTAGAAACACACAGCCAAAATAATATATAGCCACAATTATATAGTTGAGTTATTGACACAAAAACTGGTTTAGGAATAACTTAAGTAGGGGAGTGTGGGGCAAAGTGCAATCTCCGTTGTATTAAAACAAACTTCGTATTGCTAATACAAGAGTTTCCATTGATTTTTGTGTGAATGTAGGGCAAAGTGAAGTTCTTAAGATGGCTGAGTTTTTTCAAAATGAACAAATTGGAAATTTTCTTTGAAAATTACAGTACATAAAAAAGTAATGTATTTTATAATAAAACTTCCATTGAAACATTATTTTTCATTTTTGGCAATAAGTATGTGTCTACAAAAAAAGGGGGGGGGGACATTTTTGATCATAAGGCAAAGTGAAAAGTGAATTATTTCTTTAATAAAATATTTTCTATTCGATTGCAAATAATTATTTCTGATCAAACGAATGAGTTAATAAAAGGATCAATGAGTAATCACTTTACTCTTATCTTTACGAAAAAGTAAAGCAAAGACTACTTTTTTTGATTAAAAAAAAGCAGCGTATAAATGCGCTTTCCGCTACCACAAATGTTACAAGTTTTTTTTCCTCGTTGTGTTGAAACAAGTTAACGCTCTTACATCATCCTATTCTCTTTGGAAATTAATTTGGGGATCAATTATTGCTTTAAATAAAAACACGCTTTCTGGGTCACTAAAATAATTTCGGTGGGCCACGATTTGAAGACCCCTAGTTTAGGGATAGAAAATGAACCTTATGATGCGGTGTAATCAAGGAAAGTAGTAAGCATTAATTGTTTAAAAAATATTGAAAACATTTTCCCATATTCTGATGATCTGCTTTACTTCGCACGTTTTTTTAATGAAGCTATGCAATCTGGTCTTATTCTAAGATTTTTTAACTACTATTTACAAACATTTGCAACTAGAATCTACCTCAGAAAATAGCTCAACACCCGCGAAATGCTGTGGTATTAAGTACATGTGACATTTAATATGATAATAAAATACTCACAGATGGAGCAAGTCTAAAAACTGCTTTATTATTTAAAGTTTAAAAAAATGCTTTATTGTTTAAAATTAAAAAAAAATAAATATCTGAACAGTAAAAATCAAACGCCAACAGAAAATTAACTTTTCAGTAATAGTACAAAATGTTTGGATGAAAAACGGCTATGCTTTGTTCACCCGCTTTCCAGTAGCAGCGCCAAAAGATAGATCGCCAAACATAAACCTTTCTTTGAAACCAGACGACGCTACAGACGAATGATGAGCGGTATCGATCAAAGGCGGCCTTTTTCGGTTAAGAAACCAAACTTGCGAACAATGAATGCTCCACGGGAAACTCGGTAAGGGAGGACCAAACAATGGTTTCACGCAATCGGACAGATGTGATGGATATCGGTAATTAAAATAGTTTTCGGACAAGAATGAAATATTTATTTGAATCTGGCTTCGGACAAGAGGGTGCAAATTTTATCAGCTGTAATTGATACTAAGGAAGTAACGAAGATATTATAATTTCAAAATAATACATTAAAAAAAGTAACTTGATTACTAAAAAAAGGTTCCATTGCCGTATTTAATATACATACCCCATATCATTTATCTAGCATATATGGAAAAAAAAATGCACTTTTATTACAGTACATTATTAGGAACTTTCAAATCTAAGAAGAATGATACATGCATAGGGTGTGTCAAAACTAATACATCAAACATTTAAAGTAGGTAAATTACATCTAAAGGAAATGTAAATTTCACAGGAACCCATAAGCGGAAAGGTTTAACGGAGAGTGGAACCAGAGGCATAAGGTACAAAAGAAAGCAGAAATCAGTTATAAGACTTATTAATCACAAAATTTATTAATCATATTAAGCAAAATTTTCTGAAGGCAATCCGTGAGGCTACAACATCTAGGGTGCTCACTAAAATCCATTTCCACCCCAATAATTTCTGAACGGCTAGACCTATAAACATGAAAGTGCGGTACATATATAGAAAAGTTACCATGCGTTACACAATGAAGCCGTTTACAAGGCACAACTGGCGGCAAAACTCTGATTTGGAGTTCTTATCTCAGAAAAAAAACGGTACCATATACAGGAAAAAAGTAAGTCACTAAGTTGTTTAGCATCATCAAGTTAAGGGGGTCCGGGACACAAAAATCGTCAAATTTTGCAATTTTTTTTTTATCATTTGAAAAATTACTCCGTTTTTATCTGCTTAAAATTACGTTCGAACCTTGTTTCTATCTTAATTAGAACGAAAGATATAATTACTTTTGTTGCATGCGCCTAACTAATGCGTATTTAACTTTAAAACTTTAAACGCGTTTTTTTCATGATGCAATTTTTCCCCGATTTCTTGCATTCAAACTCTTATAAGTCAGGAACCGATCGAGATAAAGTAATGAAATTTGGAGCATATCTTTTTCAAACAGTTTACTTTAATTTTTATTCGACGAATTTGAAAAAAACGTTTACTTCAAAAAATATGATTTTTTAAAAAAAAAGTATCATCGAATTTTTCGAAATTTTTCTTCAAATATTTTCTATTTTTTATTGAATCAATATTTTTAAAATCGCCGAATAAAAATTAAAGCTTAGATATTTGTGCATAATTTTTTGAAAAAAAAATTTAAAATTGACCAAGAATATTTTGAGTTACAGCAATTTAAAGCAACCCCATTTAAAAAAAATTAAATTTAAATAATGAAATTTTTTTTAATATTTATGTTGTGATTTTGCTTATTAAATAGATCGTGAATCAGTGCAAAAAATTTCAAAACTCTAAAGTATTTAATAAAATTTTTTTCAAAATGTGTCCCGGACCCCCTTAAGAAAGGAAATAAATACATCTTCCGTACAGTCATGCTGAAAATAGTAGACGTAAAAGGCATTCGAGCTACAAGTCGTCGCGTATGGTGGTTGCGTAAAATGGCCATCTCGTTCAACGTTTTTGGTAAAAATACATCACACAGCGACCACCTCTCCTCTCCACCAACATTGTAAGAACCTTGAAACCGTATTCCAAATGCTATGTCAGTGTATCACAAAGCATGTATAAAATATGCAGCGGGATGTGTATTTGTGCTGAAATACACCATTTTGAGCACTACTGATAGAAGAGGCCATTTTTTCTTGGAAGCGCAATTTACTTCTACCATTTTTAACATTGCTTCGCAAAAGAAGAAGTTGATTGTTACTACAACTATAAAGCTGAACAACTTTGTAATTCGATTTTTTCGCATATGTCTTACTGTTTTTGAGATAATAACGCTAACTCCAAAGTTTGTTACCAAGTGGAAACTTTTCAAAAATTTGCCTGTCAACTATTTGACTGGCGTTTCTCGCTGTGTTCAGAAGAGGCATCTTAGTTGAATCAACTGTTATTCTGGAAAGAAAAGAGTACATAAAAAATTAAGTTAATGTGTCACACCACTGGACTAAGCCAAATTTGTTCTAGCGTCTAATCCGCGACAAGGTTAAAACTGAGCTAAGTTGACTAGAATAGTTGACTCGTGTGTAGAATGAAAGCTTACAATGCCCTTTTAAGCTGATTCAACTCATTCCGATGAGGATGATAGAGGCACATGTGCCTGATGAGTTGACTGTCGTGACAAATCCTTCTCGTTTCTACCTAGTTACACTTCTTAATAACCATTCATTCAAAAGCCGATTCAACTAAATGTCCTCGTGTGAAGGAAACCTTATTCTTTTTACATGAGAATAAAACTTGTTCCTATTGAAATAGGAAAAAGTTTTGAACATTTTTATAGAAAAGAAGCATTGTAGTGACAAGAGTGCTACTACATAGCTAAAGCATTGAAAATTTAAACACACAAGAAAACAATGCAAAAAAGGACTAATTATCTTTTTTAAAAATCAGAAAGTGCAGTTTTTATTGTTTTTTTTCTAAAATGAGGACTGGCATTTTATTAATTTGCAATATCTTCCAAGAGAATAAATACGAAGTATACCTTTCACAGCATGAAAATTATTCTCATATTGCTTCCGTTTCCCTTAGAATCGTTTTCCTACTTGGGTTCTCAAAATTAATAAAAGGAAAGAGTTGAACATTTTTCTTCGCTTCCAGCTTAATGAGGCAAAAAGTTTCTCCCTTCCCCCAAAGTGTAGGGTCATTAGGCTGATGCAAGCATGAAAGAACTAAAATTAAAAAACTCAATACCAAGATCTTGTTGTCAGAACATTTTGAGAAAACTTGGAGATTGAGTTTCGTTTTTTAAACTCATACGAAACTAACTTACATCGTTTTGAAACCTGCATCATTTTTCTTATCTTGACAAAGTGTAATGATTGCATAAAGTACTTTTCTTCCCATCAATATATAAATGAAATTCCCAGAGCATCAAATTGAGATTTAAGTGCTTGAGCTTTATCAAAGTTTTCTTCAAGAAAGTAGTTTTTGATATTAAAGGAAATATTGGAAACTTTTATGCAGTATTTAAAAAAATGCTTATATACATATATCGTTATTATTAAGCGTAAACATTCCGTTTCACTGTTTTTCTGGCTTAAACTCCTTAAAGGGGGGGGGGATCTTCCCTTCCCAGTGGGGTGGAAAAAACCTTTGTAAATTCCTGAGCAACATAGGACCTCTGTGCCAAGTTTCGCAAAGATCCTGCGTAAACTGTAGATGTGCATAAGAACCCCCTCCCCTCCCTTCGCTCCCGTGTAGTGTTTTCACCCCACCTTCCATAGGGAAGCGATAACTACTCGATGTGAATTCCTCAGTGTCAAAAGATCTCTCTGCCAAATTTGAAAAAAAAATTCCGACAAACTGGATTTGTATAAGAAACACACACACACACACACACACACACACACACACACACACACACACAAATTTCTATTTATGTATATAGAGATTGGTTAATTGGGCATTAATAATTCTCTCATTTTAATGTTTGAATATAAGAAGTTTTATAATTGTTACGTTGTCTCTTATGACATCTCCGCCTGGTGCTCTCAGACCTTATTTTTAACGTTATTGTAATCATAAAATTTAGGGGTTTGTTTCTCCATGTTACTATATAATTTACTCTTGGGCTTACTTAATGTGCCCAGCAATTTGATAGCTGATGCTTCGAAGAGGATTAGGAGGGCTTTGAAAAGTGCTTAATTAAAAACATTTTTACAAAAAGCAGCAAAATTGTTTTGCAACTGGATCATTTATTCACTTAAAAATTTTCTCTCACAAAATAACTGAGTGAAAAGGTTTTTTTTTTAGTTCACCGAGTCAAGAGAAACTATTGTTCAAGTTTTTTTCAAAAATATCTTGTTTTAACAGACTGTATTTAGTTTCTAAAAAAATCAACCAAAGTTCATATCCTTAAAAAAAAATCAAACAGAAATAGTAAGCAAAATTTAATTGCTCGTACGAAATTCAAATTGTGTTGCAAGAAAATAATTAAGAGGAAATTTACGTTCCCATAAACATTTCATTTCTCAGCAGTAAACTAAATTTTAAGAAAAATTTGCACACAGTGTTTTTAATAGTTAGGTCACTATTTGCAGAACCAGTAATTTTCAGGTTTTATCTAAGAATTATTTAGGTCTCTTCTATTCTCTAGCATCAGCCTGAAATTTTACTTACACTCCATACATGAGTATATATTAACATACTTTTCCATACGACTGAAAACCAGAGGTTTCAGCATATTACCCCTCAAACTTAAACCAAATAATCGTTTTGTCAGTAAACTTAATTTTGCATTACAATCATCTTTTATGTATAATAAAAAACTACGAAACGAAAAAAAAAGCACGAGGTTATTTAATTTGCTATTTTTTTACTGCAGATAAGTTCTGCAATTCAATTAATGTGTTTTAATTTTTATTACATGTAATAATACAAAATAAATTTAAAATAGATTTTCTAAATGTTTTTTTGGTTTTATAAAATCCACTGAGTAATGAATGTCTCTGCTCAAAGCTTTAAGCATTTCAAAAGCCAATTTTCAGTTCTTATACCAGTTCACCACTACATATGCAACAAAATACTTTAGAAGTTCATTTTACTAGTAGAAATAGTTTCATTGGTTAAAGTTTATCCAAAAAAAAAAAAAAAAAAAACATTAACCACGGAAATCTTCGTTGAATTCCGTACAAAGCCTGCTTTTGAGTTGCCATCCGGAACGAAGTTTTTAAAGTTTAATCTCATAGTAATCAAGTCCTTTTACGTGAAAAAACTTTTAAAACCATCGGAAAAGAAACGCTCACTTAAACACGAGTGCTGCATGAAAAATCATTTGTGAAACGCTGCACGTTTCAGACGATCGGGGATCAAAAAACTCCAGCTGTTTCTGAAATCTAGTTTAAAGCATCGAGCGGTTATTTTGCGGAAGAAAATACTTGTACTATTTTACTTTAAAAAGTTATTTTTTGATGCATAAATATCACTCTAAAGAAAAACTGCACAAAGAATCGGGAATGTAGATATTATGCAGATGGTTCATATTACTTTTTAAGAATCAAAAGTTTAGATACATTATTTTGATTTATTAAATTAATAATCCTTCTTTTGAAAACACTGCTGTTATATTTTAAATTAATATGTTTTAAACCATTAGAAACACTTAAAAATTCAAGTTTTGTAAAATAATTACGCATCTTCCTTGAATTTCGAATATTTTCAAAATACAAAACTTGAACTGAAGGATACTAATTGAGCTAATAAGTAACTAATTGTTGTTGTTTCAAAAAATTTAGTGAAATAAGTAGGGGAATGTGGAGCAAAGTGCAATGGTGAAATATTTACTCTGCTTTTAGCGCCATCAATCTGATGATATTTTAATGTAGTAACACATGTAGTCTATTTCAGTCGGATTAAAAAATATGAAGTTCAACGCATATAATAATACAAGGATTTTTTAAAAAATGATACTCAAATTGTAAAATTTTGTTGTAAGTTAAGATTAAGAACTATATTTTTAATTATCAAATGGTAAAGTTCTTGTTTTTAACAATTTAAATATTAATTAAGACCTACTATTATTCGGTTTAGTATTCATTTAGTTAACATTTTAAATATTTTGCGCGATTAGTCAAGTGCGTACGGGGTAAAGTACATGGGGCAAAGTGAAATATTACATTTCGTTCACTCATTTACTAAATCCCTTACTTATTCATTTTATTAATTTACATTCCTTCATTTAATAATTTTCATTGATCCTTTTATTAACTCATTCGTTTGATCAGAAATAATTATTTGCAATCGAATAGAAAATATTTTACTAAGGAAATAATTCACTTTTCACTTTGCCCCATGAAGAAAAATACAGATGATGAAAAATTTCCCCCTTTTTTGTAGACACAAACTTATTGCCAAAAATAATGTTTCAATGCAAGTTTTATTATAAAATATATTGTTCTTTTTTATGTACTGTAATTTTCAAAACAAATTTCCAATCTGTCCATTTTGAAGAAACAAAGTGATCTTAAGTACTTCGCTTTGCCATACATTCACACAAAAATCAATGGAAACTCTTTTATTGGTAATACAAAGTTTGTTTTAATACAAAAGAGATTAGCCGTATTAAAACAGACTTTGCTTTACTAATACATGAGTTTTTATTGTTTTTTTTTTCATAAGTTTTTGTCATGAGTATGTACTTATTTCACTCTACATTTTATATTTCACTTATTTCAATAATCATTATTTCATGAATGAAAATTTTTAAAATAAATTCTAAAACCGTTTGGACATTCTTTTAGCCATAATAAATGATAAAAAACTGTTACAACATGCTGATTTTGTAATTGATGTTTCGTAGGTATTAGTGTAAATAAAAGAGCCCAACCAAATAAAAAGTAGCGTGTAGGGTATAGACCGAGGCTAGTTGACCGTAAGGACACGTTGCCACACTAGCAATATTGCTAGAATTATCTTCTTAATAGTGCTGTCCGTCTAGCCGACGTGGACCGTTCCACAGAAATATTATTGAGAAAGCAGCTCCCATCAAAGAACCAGTACAGCTAGAGTTTTTGAGTTTGCCTTAGTAAATCTCTTTGCTTAAAAATAAGTTTTTTTTTGTTAATTAATATTCCTAGTTATGTTTGGATCTGTTTGCTAATTAAATACTAATTAAATTAATTTCTTACATTCATGAAAGGAAAAATGGCTGCACGGGGCTAGTTGTTAAATCTGGACAAGGGATGAGTTAGCTTGGTTTGTGGAATGCCGAAGTTGCATTTTACAATTGCATTTTATGTAATGATGAAAATGTTACAAGGAAGGTAGCCAGTTCTGTCTAAACTTCTTAAGTGTTGTATTTAATCCTTTTAGGTACCTTTATTTACATGATTTTATTCTGTGACATCGTTAGGAATAGGTGCATAAAGGATACTTTATTTAGGATATGTTCATTTTTTCATTCGCACGAAATAAAATACATGGTGTTTGTTATTGAATGGGACAAAAATAAAACCATAGTAAAAATTTTGCAATAAATTTATTCATTAGAAACAAATCGGTTCTGAAGCTAAAATCATACATAGTTTTATTTACCACCAGCAAAAAATCTCCCGGGTACGATACGGGGGGTATACGATTCAAAAGACAAGATTGTGAAATTCTCAGTTTCACAAATCTTGTCTTTTCGAAAAGCAAACAATCAATGTCAATTCAAAATGTGAGTTTGAACATATTACGTTCTCTGAAAGCGTGGTTTTAAAAATGAAGCAAAACCAATCATGTTTGTATCAGCCTCTGTTTAGAAAACAGAAAATGTTGAGCTCAACTTTATGCATCGCATTCTATTTAATGCTCCTACTCCAAAGGAATATTACAAGATAAGCAAAAGATGGAACGAATGGAAAGGAAAATGGTATAAACTTTATTGAAGCTGACGTTTTACGATATGGTATTCATCCAACATTCTAGTTTTATTGGACCGCAGCTACCCAATTTTATGTCAGTGTATCAAAAGAATTTCAGATTATAACTTTTCCATAGAAAAACTCTTCAAAGTATTTGGAAATTACTACTTTCAAGTATTTTTGTGTAAAACATATCAAGCGCCAGGGATTCACTAGAGAAAGTTAAACGCCTCGTAGAAATCGATTTTCCTCTTAGCTCAAAAGCTTTTAACATTTTGGTGAAAAAATGCTTTCTTGTTAAAGTTTGAAACATGTAACTTTTTTGCACAAAATACGTGTATCGAATAACGCCAATAAATCCCACTGAACTTATTTTGGACGTAAAAAAATATCTTGAACTTTTAAAACTGAAGCGTAAACAAAAGTGGTTTTATTTTTATCCTATAATAACACATAATGACCGAAAAAGCTTAATTTAAGCGATTTTAGTTTAGCGATTTATTTCTTCCAAAAAAGTTTATTTTAAAATACTTCACTTTAATTTACTTCTTTAAATTGTTAATGCATAAATTATTTTTTTCCCTTTTTTGTTTTGAAGAAAATAAATTGCTTTGAAGAGTTTAAGAATCGATTGCATTGGAAAAAAACAGAAAAATATTCATGATACACCACAGCAGTAAGACTAGCATTTTGATGAAAGTTGCAGCCACGCGTTTTGGATTCAAAAAGAACCCATTCTTCAGTGCGTCACATTCGCATTACTGTCGGCACAAGAGCATCATTAAAAATTACGAAAAAGGAATCGCGTATGAAAAGCAAATAGTGATGTAATCATGATAAAGTTTCTAATGTAGCACTTATTTTTAAAATAGTCCTTTTGTAGATTTATTGCAGCAATCGCGTAAAGCAATCCATTAAAGAACTATTTTTAATGCAATTCCTCCTTTAGGGTATTAATCCATGCTCGTGCAACACAGTAATTCGGTCGTCAATATACGAAGGAGGTCTTTAAGTAAGTACTATTTGAGAAACACTTTGGAACATCAGTTTTAGTCTTCTTAATTCAAGTAAATATCCAATGAATCTACTGTTGCAAAATCGTTAAATATATACTATATTTTGCTTTTCTGCTAAGTATTTTCTAGAAATAATTTCAAAAATTAACAACTAGTGAGCTATTCCACAGAAAATTAGACATTTTGTCCTGTTGATAAAAACTCTTTATTTCAAAAATGTAGTAAAATTTTTCCCTAGGAAATCACACGTGTGAGTCACAATTATTTTTAAAGACATTAAAAATTTAAAACGAAAGAGCTGTCATGTGCTTCACAAAATGTCTGATTTACCGTGGAGTAGTTTAGAAGTGACTATTAATGTAATTCGAAGTTTTTTTTATTAAAAAAGTGCGATAAAAATTATTCAGATAACTAATTAAAGTTGTGAGTAAAACTAAAGACTGCTGCTGTTGCTGCTAATGCCACTTGGACTTCGGAAGTCCAAGTGGAAGTCCTCTTCTTCGCGCAGCGCGTCAACCGAAAAGTATACTGGCACTTCAAAAATCTTATCTACGCAATTTAACCACTCGTTGTCCAAATTCTCATAGCTCGTTGGTACTTAAATGTGAATCAATTGCTTAACTAATCGAATCACATCAGCATGCCAAGTGTCATAGTTTTGACTAATTTGTTTTCCGGGTGCATATGTTCTATTCTTTTCCTTTAATTTTTGTTTTGCAAATGAATGTGTTTATCAGACTGTAGAAGCCTAGCATTTCTAATTTAAGATAAGAGGAAACATCAATACATACAAAAAAAAAAATGCAGTGATTGGATTCTTGATAAAACCTTTCGTGATAAAATTTTGAAGCAAACAAATCAAAACAGCCATCTCCAATCATTCGCTGAGCAATGGATAATCAGATTAAAAAGCCACCTCAACATTGAAACTTGATTATGGTAAGATATTCCTTTTCCCTCATCTTTTTTTTTTTTTTTTCAAAATATTTTTTTAAAAAAGAAAAGATGTTTTTCTTATAGACATACTCCGCATATTTTATTTTGCTACTCATTGGATTTTATAGTAATGAATATAACTCAAACCTACAAATTTTTTGATACATATATTAAGAGAGTTTTCCCTGCTTTTCTTAGATCAGTTACACACTTTAGGGGCATCTTGTTAATTACCTATTTTAAGTTTTTCTACTTAAAATCGAGAAAAATACCTGAAAGTTGTTCTTCAATGAATCTTTCATTTATTGAAGCAACTCGACCAGTCCATACATGAAGTTTTTAAGAATTTTCAGTGCATTTTAGAAATTTAGTACATATTTCGTTGAAAATTTCTACAAAAAGTGGGTTTTATCGATCAAAATTAGAAAAGGAAGGGGATGAAGGCACTGTGATATACAAAAGTCTATATGATTCACGCATATTTAGCCAATGATAAATAAATGTTTTCCATGCGAAAGCTATTTAATGAACTCAAATGGAAGAAAGGGGTTACCTTAACAATAATTATTAAGTTTTAATTAATCGTGCGAGGAAATTCTTAAGGAAAGCATAATTGACTTTTGTTCGTTTGGGACAAATCCAGTATACACTTCGTACATAAAAGATGCTCCATTGTTCACTATTGTAATGCAATCACTGAAATAAAGGCCAAGATATTGTGATTTGAAAACTATTCTATAGGAAGTTAGTGTTTGTAAAGATTATATGGTAGGAAGTGAAATGGATAACAATGTTTTACGCATCAAGTTTAAGTTTAAATTAAATTAAAAGAAAGCGCTGTAATAAAAGAACATTTAAAAATTAACAACATTTGAAAAATTAAAAACCGATAATAATAAAATACTTCTCTGAGTTTAAGCGTTCATGTTTTATTAATAACATAGCTGAGGTAAATTATTTAGCTCCTTTCACACCCTTTATTGATTGCATAAAATATCTGCATTTTTTACTGCTTTTTCTTTTGCTTTAGTTTTTGGAAAAAAAAAGTTTCTTAAGAAATAAATTGGACAAGAAAATTTTAAGTATCAAATTTAAGAAAGAAACAACACATATGAATTATTAAAAACATATATTATTTTTTAAATTGTATGAACGCCACTACTTCTTCCAAAATTAATCTAACTTCATATGAAAGGCACCATCTTTTAAAAAATTCCACTGCTTTCAGCAAAAAATAAAAACAGTTCCCGTTATCACTGTTTTTCTGAGAATTTGATTTATTTTGTTTTTTTTAAACAGTATACTTCAATGTAAATTAGTAACAGTATTTTAAACCGCGAAGGAGACATTGTATTAGCTCAGTAGGTTAGCTCGTCGTGCAATTAATGCGAAGATCGTGGTTTCGAATCCTCCATAGGCCACAAAATGTTGTTTTTGAATACATTTTTCAATCAGGCGAATTCTGGTTCAAATTTTAATGAATATAAAATCTGATCTCATTGCAGGATTTTGAACCATTGTAGAGTAGTTTTTTTTGAAATCAGGAAATAAAACGTTTATTTTAACATGGTGAATCACAGAATCATAAATAATATTTCTTAAGGATGTGTGTTTTTTTATTTGTGAGTGCTTCCTCAATACGTCATAAAACTGCAAAATTAGGCATCATTTTCAAGTTTTTTTTCAATGCCATTAGCGAAAAACAAGCACAACATTTTTTTTTTAACGTTTCACACTTTGATTGCTTATCAAAAAATTACCTTTAAAAAATCAGATCAATGAATTACTAGTGTTGAGGGCAAATGCTTTGCACGGGACAGCTAGTAACAATACAATTTTTTTTGGAATTTCAGCATCCATGTTTGGTTAACTTTCAGTTACGTCAAATAAATTTGCTTTGCATTCCTTATATTCATTGTGTAAAAAATAGCGTTTAGCGTTAATTTTTGTTTCAAAATGCGCTTTACAACCGTCATCTCAACCATACCTTCTCTCTCTCTCTCTCTCTTTTTACGAAAAATCAACTTTTAAACACTTATTAAAACTCCAAAGTGGTAGGTTTCACTAATTCACAGATTTTTTTAAATAGTTATTGTTGATAATCAAATATCGGCATTTTTACGTTTAATGTAAAAATGAAGATTATAATGTTTTCAAAATATTCTATGTATTATTCAATTTAAAAAGAATATTTAAAGAGATTTTTAGTCACTTAAATAAAAAAAAAGTTAAATATTCGTTGGCAAAAATAATTCAGTTAAAATATTTTGAAGTTCCATTATTGAGCTTATCTACAAGAAGAAGATTAAATATCAACTTACCAATGTGCATTATGGCAAAGAGTTGAACATTTCCCCGGAGAAATTCCGGAGAGAGGAGAAAATATCGGAGCAGGTGGAAGCGATGTTTTCAATTATTCAACCACGTCAGAAACAAGTTGGGCAAATTTATTTTCCCACTACAAAATGACTCAGGACTACTTTAATTATTCAGAAAACATAACAAGCTTACCGTACCACTTGTGGGATTTAGAGTGACTTAATATATGTGTGAATTATTTTTCAGCGGCTGCGTCCTTCCAAACTCAGAGCAAAATTTTGAAATATTGACATTTAAAGTATTTTAATATTGATAAAAATATACGATTATTTTTATCAATTGACATTGATGTTGAATTTTCATTATGATAGTCCAATTCTTCAAGTATTATATTAAAAAAAATCCTTATAAATTAAAATCGCTTCACTGATCCATAATGAATTGTAACAAATGAAACACTCAACTGATTTTTTATGATTACAATATCATGAAGACAGTGTCAAAACTATTATTCTTCAATAGCAATTTTCACAACATATCACATGCATTATTTCTCAAAAAAGAATTTTTTTCATTACTTCATGTTCTAATTTCGAAATAATGCATCATTTCAAAGATTTTTCACCGCCATCGGCAAAAAATAAACAGAAAATTGACATTGTGGCGCTTTTTTTTTGAAAACTACGGTTTATTATGTTTTTTTATACGCATTTCTGTAATGTATAATGCCCGACAAATGAAGCCTTATAGCGCAGTTGAGAGTGTCGTGCTAAAAACTGAAGATTGTGGGTTCGATCTCTCTATGGTATTTGTCGTATTTCAACGCCTTTTTTTTCCTCGGCATATCTTTGGTCCTAATTTCTAAAAATATATAATCTGCAAGATTCTAAACCACAATTTTACTCATTAAAATCAGAAGAACAAAAACGAAGTTTAATAAAAAATATATCTTAAGGGTGAAGTTTTTTTTGGGGGGGGGGGGAGGAGAGAGGTTATCCTTCATTATTACTTCTTAAAACTACAAAATCAAGGCATCATTCTTTTTTCAATTTTTCACCACCATCGGCAAAAATAAACAACCAATTGAAATTGCTAGTTTTTCAAAAAATTGCCGTTAAAAAATCGGAGTTTTCAATAACCAATATCAAACGCGATTGCTTCCCTCGGGCAAGCTAGTTAGTATTAATTTGTAGAGAATTATTTATTCTTCTACTCAGTGATGGTTGACGACTGTGAGATCACGCTCATAAAAAAGTACTTTTAACTGCATTGAGCAGGAAAATGCGGCCACCTTATTATGCCATGGTTTTCATAACTCGCATTGATGTGCCATTGGTGCCACCACATAGAAATCCTAAAAAAATACACTAACAGGTAGGAAATGACGAAGAAAAGTACATATAATGTTAGAGTCCTATGGAGTCTCGTGGTTACGTCCGCAGCCTTTCACACGAACCAGGTTCAATTCTGGTATGAGAAGAACACACTTCCTTCCCAGCTCTTTTTTTAAATTCCTAATGCTTTCTGATAATAGGTAGGTTGTTATTGTAGAGTACAAATTGCAGTCCGATATTAAAAGAAATAACACATAAATAGTGAAAACGAGTAAAAAATAGACGAAATAAAAACGTATAATTGAAAATACAATAATCGAATTAGAAGCGGATCAATATAAATGTGTCATATATGAAAAGTATAAAACTGCAGTATAGAATAAGACTGAAGCTATCGCTGTGATCGAGTGTCAGATGAAAAAACTACGAGATTTCAGAACACAATGTTTTTTACGATAGAAGAAATACATATACAATAGGCTCTCTGTTTAACGACGCTCTATTTAACGGTTTTCTCTATTTAAAGACGGCTTTTCACAGTCTCGGATGTTCCACTGTAGTTTTAAAAGCATTCTATTTAAAGACGCGTTCTACTTAAGGACAATTTTTTGTTGTCCCTTGAAAGTCGTTAAACAGACAGTCCACTGTATCTTACTCCTTCCGTAAGCAAAAACAGCAAGTGGTATGTAAAAGATTTAACTTAAAATGACTGATTATTTGGAATAACGCCACCTATAGTAGTTTAAATAAAATTCACACATACAAAACAAGTACTTAAAAATAAAAGAATTTATCCTTTAAAAAAATAATACTTCATTCATAATTATAATCGTCCTTAAATGGCATATCACGATAAGAAAATGAGTTCAAAAATTCACAAATGCCATATAGTATGATATACTTTGAATGTAGAAAATGTTATGCTCTGACCTTTACCAGTTTGTTTGGTTACTTTAGATTTATAATTTATGAAGTCTTGGTCTTAGTCTTAATTGTTCGCATAAATAATATTAGAAAACGAATTGCACGTGGTACTGTATATATTGTTGTTACTGCATGAATTACATTTTTTTTTGGTAATAAAAAGCTACTGAACTAGCTTGTATGAATAAAAAACTTTGCTATTTCGATGTAAAAATAAACAAGGTAACATTTGAATTTCAGACTTTTGCCAGGATTCAGACATTTCAGCCAAATATAGCCAAACACTACGAGAAAATGGTCAATATTTGAGGTTAAATATATACATAATAGAACAAACAATTCAACTTAACAGTCAATCCATTGCAAAAAGGATTGCAGCCTCCAGTGCAGGAACCATCATTACAGTATACCTACCAAAGTTGTGGTCCACCGGTTGAGTAGGGCTCTAGAGATAGTTCAGCCTCAACTTTAGCTATTAAAGCATTTGTTATAGAGAGTCAGCATTAAGAAAAGTTAGTTTAAATATTTTCTTTCTGTTTCCATTTTTTCTCTTGACAAACTTAAGAACAAAATTACATTAATGCATTAAAATCTGTGCACAACAAAAACTACAAGTTATGAAAGCAAAAACTACCAAGCAATTCGAAAAAGAAAAAAAAAAAAAAAACATTTTCTAACTACAATAGAAACCTGGGGTAAGAGGTATCTGTCTAAAATGTTTATCAAGAGTAAAGCTTAATGGACTTGTTATTTTAGAATAAAACTAGGTGTATGATACTAGTGAAAACACAGGAAGAATAAAAACACTAAAAGGGTATTACAATGAAAAGTTATTACATGAAAAGGTATTACAATGAAAAAAGAAGGAAGATAAGTCAATGAATGAAACCATGTGTGCCCATGAAAATATAATCTTTCTGAGAAAAATAAAGAAAGTGAGTGTGAATTCATGAGAGGAGAAGTGACAAGTTGGAGGAAATCTTTTGAGGAATATGAAATACGCATTCCTGTGAATATAAAAAGATGAAATCAGAGTGTAGTATAAGGAGCCGCCATAAAGTTCAGGTTTCACTTGTCTAAAACTTGCAACCAAGAAGAAAATACTTGACATTTACAGAAATTACGAGAAATTGTAAGGAAACGTGCAAAATGTACTTCTATCGTTTGAATCGCTCGTCTTCAAATCAGCCCAATTAATTCATCAACTTACATCTCATAATTTAACTAATTTACCTTTCTTTTAAACTAATATATGGAATTAAAGCCGGAGATTTTTTTTTAGGTATTAATGAATCAATAGCTTTTCCGTGTGCCCGTCCTCCACCAAGGGTAAATACTCCCTCTCAAATGTTACAAAGCACCCCCAGAAAGAACGAAAGCTTTTTAAAATAAGTTTTGAAAACCTATATAATTACACCTTTAAAATTTTCAATTGTGCAGTTTGAGCCCCCTAGAATTCAATCCCGCATTTTCCTAATTTGTTTCAAGAAACTATTTCTCCATATTCTTAAGCACACTACCATCATGTGATTCCATATTCACAACTTAGAGCTTCCCATAATACAGAACTCGTCATAAAAAAAATATTAAATTTTTACAATTTAGTCACTTTATAAATTTTACATATTAATGCAAATGAAGTACTAAGTTAACGAAAAAGCAACCACTTTTAAAATTTGAAGAAAACATACTACTTCTGCACATTCGAAATCGTTACTTGTTCCATTTTTTACAGCTTAGCATGTTTTTAACAGAGATTCGCTTGGAGAGAATATATGATTTCGTCATCAATAACCTAAGTAGGTCAGTTGGCCTTTAACCAACAGCTTTTTTATTTTATTTTACTTCTTAATGTTTCAATGGAAATCATTTTGAACAATCATGAGAGAGTGGCTATTCCGTAACCGATTTAGATAAAAATGCCTGTTTCATCAGACTACAGAGGCTTAAATGAAATTTGGAAAATAATAACTTTCAATGTTCATAAAGTCAAGATTTTATTATTATTAGGAGGGTAACTATCAAACGTTAGACTATCGTGGTTATTAATTTTGCAATATAAGTATATGCTATTTTTTATTTGACAGTTTGGAACAAAAAAAAAAAATTACAGTGTACAGCAACTTCTTGTTTTCACCAAAACTTACGAAGTAGTTATTATCTCATCAGAAACAACCCTGTTGTAAAATTTTTCCCGCCAAGAAAACCTTTAACTTTTCCGCACAAAAAAGAAAACCTGCATCCTAAACCCAAAAACCCTCAGCCATAAAAAGTTATGATATCTAGTTTGCCCGCCAAGTATCTACCAAACTATCAGCCTCCCTCTTCTCCTTTTTCATCACAGCTACTTCCATTAGAACCTCCTCCCACCTTAAACTCCTCAGAAATATGGATAAATCTTTTAAATTGTTTATCTTGTTTGATGGGAAGCTTTTTGCTCACCAAGCATCAAAAAGAGGGGTAGAAAAAACCTTCCGTCTTAGATGCTTGTAAAACTAGTTTCATTTCAGGAAATGTTGCTCAACTAAAACTCAAATGGTTGGAGGAATCTTGCACTTTGGTTTGTGCAAAGTCACTCCTGCAGTCAAAATTACTTTTAAAACTGAGGTGGAATTCAAAGCGTATGCGTATTTTTAACATTGATGCAGAGCTCGTAAACTCTTGTAAGAGAAACGAAGCCGGACCTCAAATGGCCGAGCGGAAAATCACTCTTGCTTTGCAATCGGTCCGTGAAACTGGCGTTGTTGATTCATTCCCACTCAGGTGTCCTAGGCGCTATTTCCTCTGTTACTGCTATAAAAATGTCTTGTTTTTATATTAAAATGAATTTCGAATTGGCGTAAAGTTGATTGGTTGTGAGAAAGCATGACCTTGGTGAATATTGAATAAATGAAAGATTGAAAGCAAAAGTTGTAAAGATGAGGGGTTTGTAGCGCAAATTTGTTGGTTTTTATACTGATACTAGCTGTACCCGACGCGCGTTGCTACACCAACAAAAAAATACATCATTATACTGATCTTCATGACAATCGGTTGAACGGGGCAGAAGTTGCTACTCTGCAGTGCCACCTGGTGGCGAGTGGCTTCAATGAGCATATTATGCACCTTCTCCTTGTAAAAATATATATATAAAGCAATTTTCATAATAATCGGTCCAGGTATCAAGTGAAGCCGTGACTATACTCAAATTTTGTACTCACGCAGTTTGCAAGATCAATCAATCGCTAAAAATATCAAATAGAAAAAGTTTTAAATCCCCCCGTTGCATGAAAAGCCATAAAACAATAAAGAAAGAATTTATTTGTTCAAACTCAAGAAAAATGGCAACAGCTAACTTCTTATCAATGAGATCTTTCACGCGAATTAATTTCTGCAGCCGATAATTTTATTCGTATTTATCCAATGGATTGTGACTTAAATTGGAATAAAAAAGGAACTATCGATCGGATTTTTTTCGAACAGGTCTATAAACATTCCCAGTACCAAAAATAACAAACGGTGAAAGTTTCAGCCAAATCTGCCGGGTAATTTTTGAGTTCATGGATGACATACAGACAAACATTTATTTATATATATATATAGATGAATTTCGAATTGGCGTAAAGTTGATTGGTTGTGAGAAAGCATGACCTTGGTGAATATTGAATAAATGAAAGATTGAAAACAAAATTTGTAAAGATGAGGGGTTTGTAGCACGAATTTGTTGGTTTTTATACTGATATAACGAAATTTCAAGTATTGTTACTTACTAATTAAAGTATATCCAATTCGATACACTTTCAAGAATTCACGATTTTCTCAAGAAATAAAAGACCAGTTGTTCTATAATTATTATCAAAAGAAGGGTATTTTTGAACTGACATTCTCCAGTCATAATTAAACCACGCATGCATTTAGAGATTCTACCAACAGTAAACTGAAGAATCAAAGCAGTAAATTCATTTCGACTTGAAATGTTTAATAAGAGATATTTATTGTGCTAACTACAAAATACACAAATTACCTACAAATCAATAAGTTTAGACATAAATTATGTCTAATCAGTAAAACTGATAAGAATAAATCAATTTTATTTCAACCAAAAGTGTCATTTTAAAATGCATTACCTACATATGTATAAGCAAGTGGTTTATGTAATGCATATGTATTAAGCAAAGTGACGATACTATTTGGATAAATCAATCCTGGATGACAAAATAATATCGAACTTCCTTTGTCATACAGCACAGTGAAGGCTAACATATGCTCATTGAATTGAAATTCTCATATTTCATCCCTGCAAATCGAACAAAAAAAGAAAAATAAAAATGCTAACGTAATCTTTGGATAAGGTGACCGTGAGAAATCACGTGTCTCTACACGTGATGATAAAATTTCACTCGCGAGAGTATTTTATACTTAACAATATGACTTTTTGAATAGTATGGATTCTCATCGAAACATATAAATCTTATTCTCTCTCGCTTGATTTTCGGCATTTAATGTTTAAAATGTGATAGAACATGATGCACTTTATTACATTTTTAATGTATTGCACTGTATGACGACCGGGGATGCTACGCAGTATTCCCTGGTTCACTGCAAGTTGGTAAGCATAAGTTTTATTAGTAACCTAGAAATATTAATCCAGTGGGATTGCAACTAACCTAAGGCGTAATGTTAAGAGGTGGGCTGATGCGGAGAAAAGTGGGATAGCAACTATTGAGTGTTATACTGCGGTGTGCAGGTAAATGGCAGTAACTGCACATTTTTTCTTTCTTTCTTTCTTTTTCTTTTTTTTTTTTTTTTTTGAATTTTTGTCATCTATTGTACGTTATCTTTATTGTACAAGCTCACTTATTTGGCTTCCGTTAAAAAAAAAAAGGCGCGAAAAAAACGTCCAATTCCAACAGTTTCCTATTGTTAGCATTGAATCTACCACACATTTCTTCAAATATTGGATAAAAATGAGACAACGTTTAAAAGCACAGTTTTCAACAGAAATTGTTTCAGTTATTTGACTTTCCACTCTGGCTTAGATATGTTGATGACACTTTCCTCCTCTTAGATTGCACTGTTGATTTTGTTCCGTCTATCATTGATCTAATTAACTCCGTCGATTCTAATATTCAGTTTATTGCTGGGATTGAAAACAATAATTCCTTGCCCATTTTGGATGTTTTAATCTCGAAGAACAATAATAAGTTTTCTACTACCGTTTACCGAAAACTATTTGCTGTCTGTCTTCCCCCACACTCTCGTTCATGCCACCCGAAGAAGCAAAAAATGTCTGCTTTTTATACTTTTGTCAACCGAGCCATCTCCATATGTTCTGATCAGACCCTTCTCAACAATGAACTCAATTTTTTGAACGCCGTGGCTCTAGACAGGGGTTATCCTCTTCAGGTCATCGACAGGGCTTTTCGCAAACTTTCAACCCGGAATAAAACCTCCAACATACGCAGTTTTTCTTCTACAAATTTTGTGGTTTTACCTTTTTATCCACACATTTCTTTTCGTATTTCCAATCCAACCACTTGATCAGTGGGGCATATATCACATTCCTTGCCAATGTAATATCGGTTACGTGGGACAGACAAGACGTTCACTTAAATTTCGTTTGAAGAAACATTAAAACCACGTTAAAAAACAGGAACTGAACAAATCTTCAATTGCTAAACATTGTTGGGACACAATTTTCTCTTTTCGGAAGCCAAAAAAAAAAAAAAAAAAAAAAAAAAAACTGTGCTTTTAAACGTTGTTTCATTTTTATCCAATTTACCTGCACAGAGCTATCGCTTTTTCAATTTCTTCAAATATCACGAAAACTCATTTCTGCAGATTCTGCTATTTACCTGCACACGGCAGTATAAGATTCAAAATTCCCATTGAGGCTTTATTGAAATCCATTGCACACATTTACAGGATGAGTCTAAACTCTTGGGAAAAACTTTTAGGAGTGTTAGAGGGGAGTATAAGAAGCAAGAATCACATAAAGAACATATGTTCGCAAAACGCAGTGCTGACGCGTTAGATCCACACAAAGCCAGAAGTCGATGGATGCGAAACAGGTCACAAATTTAACGTTCTAAAATGTAATTTCGATAAAAAAAAATGCAACCTATTAACTTAATACAACATTAATTAACACGTTAGCTGTCTCGCGTATTTATGAGGAAATCCCGGTCAGGTAACTGGCCCTGTACGATGGTAATGCATACAACCTTAGAGCAGGAATTAGTACCCGGAGGGAGCAAGTCCAGCGAATTCCCTAGAAAAAGCTGAGGCAAAGATCCTATGTCACATGATTCATTTACGACGAATGGGAGACACGTTTTGCCCAAAACTAATGAAAGAAACCTGATTTCTTCCAATTCTTTACTTCAAATTCTATCATGTGACTTAGGATCTTCGCTTCAAAAATATAAAGCTTCACTCCACATTTTATTTCTTCTCAATGCGTACAACGTTATAAGAGAAGTTCGGCACAACTTTCGGTAATGAAAAGTTCAGAAGAATGACAAGCAAGTTGTTACATTTTGTGATTTCGCTTCAAGTTCTATCGATTGCAGTGCATGCTTCTTTTTTTATCTGTTCTTCATTACAGCAACAGAACTGTACATTACTCATTTTTTTAATTTCAGTACCTAAAATCGTCGACTTTCGGAAAAATTACAATAAAGTTTCTCATTTTTGCTTCGATAAGATCAAATATTATAACATTTCATTTATATTGTCATAATAATGATGTCGATATCATATACATATAATGTTATATTGAAACAATCTAGATAATATATTGTTGGTGTTAGAGTCTTATTTGCAATCCATATCAACATCATACCTGTAACATATGGGTCCTTTGACTTACAGATGAATAACAATTTTTTATGGATTAGGTATCGGTATGTGTATTTTCAGTATATATTTTATTAAGAGATTACTACAGTTTTATTACACTAAAGGGGTAATTTAAAGCGCGAAAGAAAGTTGAAAAAAAAAATCACAGCAGCGAGTAAGACAGAAAAATACTGTGATGAAAAGGCCAATCATTGAAAAAGTGATAGCATCCCTTAAGCTAATATTTATCGTTAAAATATTTTGCACATTTCTGGTGAAAACTAAGTTACGATGAATGAAAGTAGGACAAGCATGCATTTAAAACAAAAACAAGAATGTACTTTACAATAATAAATTACTATATATTCATTTGGGAGCAATTATGTTTTGGAGACTGGAGGCAAAACGCTGTGACCATTAATTGTATCTAGGGTCATAAATTATTACGTGCTTATCCTTTAGAATTATATTTTAGAGCTTTTGCAGCACATAATAGATAATTATTCTTTATAAGTAGATTATTCGTCAACTTAAGTGTAAATGAATAGTAGCCAACTAAAACTATTTACGTTTATTTACACATAAATTAATCAAATGTAATATACATGAAATATTATTTTACTTTATCTATTGTTCAACTGATCGACTGTTACGTTCAATAATTTTTTATCATTACAGCATTTTTTCCCCTAGACAACAATAAATTCTTCAGCAAATGATTTTCGTACAATCATTTGATATTTTATTAAGCTAAGAAATGTAAGGTACAAAAATAGTGGTGAGCATAACACTAGAACGTGCAGAAGTTATTTCAGGGTCGGTAGAACCTTTACTTTTTTTTCCCTAATTACGTTATAGGTAGTAGATCATTATGTACAGAAACATCAATAAACTAGTATTTTAAAACTAGAAAATCGCCCGTTAAGGCATGACGGGTGAAAATTGTTTCTACATTTGAACGAAGCAATCGCCTGTTTAATAACATTTTGATAGTTGAAAATTTAACCCTAACTCCAGTGGATTAACCCTTAACTCCAGTAGATAACGTTCATTGTTGACCACTTTTTCGTTTCTTCATCCTCCTAAAATTAGTCTTATTAGTGAAACAGTTACAGTGTCTGTCGGAATGATAGATCCACCCGTAAAATTGTAAATTATGTTGGCAAAAAAAGGATTTATATTGTGAACAAAGTACTATTTCATAAACTAACTTGCTTCATTCAATGTAAAATAATACATGAAGAGTATACAAATAATAGGAAAAATAAGTTAAACAAATTTACACGAAACAGCTGTTCCAAAAAGATAGGTTCATTGAGCCAAACATCAAATTAATGTTGAATTTATAAGAAATATTTGTATCTTTTTTCTGAATAAGCTCATAAATCCTATTCGGCATGGTTTCTACAAGTTTTGGCAAACAATTTGTCTCAATTTTTGACCATTCAGTGGAAGTAGCCTTTTTCAAGTCTGCAATACTGTTGTACTGCATTCCGCCTGCATACACCGCTCTTGCGAGTATACCTCACATGTTTTCTACCAGATTCAGGTTGGGGCTGCAAGGTGGCCAATTGATAACATGTACACCATTATCCAGAAACCATTCGAAAGTGGACTTTGCAGTGTGCACAGGAGCATTATCTTGTTGGAACATGAAGAATGGGCCCCCAATGTACTCTGATTGTGGAAGAAAATATTGTTCAAGCAACTGTTGATAGTCTGAAGCATTCAAACGATTGTCTACAAATGCTATATCAGTTTTTCCAGCACCTCCGAATCCAGCCCATACCATAACGGAACCACCAATTGCCTCTTCAAGAATATCTGTCGATCGTTATGCAGATTGTGCCAGTAATACTGCAGCCATCTGGACCCTCCAGGTTGAATTTCTTTTCATCACTGAATATCACACGATGCCAATCTTGCTTCCAGGCCATCACTTCCTTTGCGAAATTCAATCTCTTTTCTTTGTGCGTTTGTAGTCAATTTTGGAGCCGCTTTCCTCTTCACGTAAACTAAATTGGGAACTTCTTTACTACTCTATGTACTGTAGATTTTGATATTGGAGGGTTATGTTGTTTGCCTTAAGTGGATAAGCTTATATTTCCTGATTTTAAGTCCTTTACTCTAGTACTTCTTCGTCGGGGTGTCACTTTTGATGGGTGACGAGATGATATTTTATTGCCATAAGTATTTATAAGTCGCAAAAAAAATGTTTACAACATTATGCGATCTATTTAAAAGCTTATCTATGTTTCTAAACGATTTTCTACACTTTTTAAATGCTTCAATTTTTCCTTGCTCAACCAGCGAAAGACTGCAAAGACGACCCGTTTCCTTTGCTTACAACGTGATGCTTAAATCTGTTTAGATACCTTTACAGCAGCCATCAGCATAATCTCGGAGTAAGATTAAGCAACGAGATTTATGCAATTTTTTTGAAAATAAACAAAGAGCAAAATTTCTGAAGGTGATTCTATCTTTTCGAAACGGTCTAAAAATGAAAATTTGCATAAAATAAAAAGGAATTATTTATTTTTTCGAAATTTTTTCATAAATAGTTCTAACAATTACTGATTAATTATCTGTACCAAAAAAGTGATTCTTATTCTCAATTAAGAGTCAAAACTTTGAAAAATAAGAGTGGACCTATCATTTCGACACGCACGATTTAGTGAATGATCTTACTGCAATTCCGTATTTTACTTCTGTGTGGACTCCATTTTTTATAATTGGCTTGGTTTTTCTATTATTTTTATGTTAACTGGTATCCCCCCACCCCCTTTTTTTTTGTCCGTACATTTACTTTTTTTTTCCTTTTGTGCTTTCTTATTTTGTTTTGTGCATTTATCAATTTACTATACTGCATTCGTACATAATTTTTCCCGTCTGTAAATTTATTGCTAATTTACTCGGAGTGGTTTCATTTTTTGGACAAATTGCTTTGCTTATGAGATTTCTTGGAAATTTATTACTTAACGGTTTTTTTCCTGATAGAATTATATAATAAATTTCAGTTCCAGGTGTCATTTTGTCTTATTTGTTTTGTTTATTTCCATTTTTTTTGGTATTTATACTGTCTCCTGTTCCACCATGTTGCTTTTCTCGGATGATTTTTCATTCAAAAAGCTTACACTTCTTTGCATCGAAAAAGATGTTCGTTGTAACACTGAAACATGTGTCAGCAGTAATTTGCAATTTTTGTGCATCAAAACGTTGGTTAATTGTTTCTTTTAAGGTATTTGCTGTTTGATATCACCGTCTAGTAGTTTGATATGTTAGATATTCCTATTTATTTCGTTCTATTGAAATAGTCTGTCACTTTCATATTAATAACATTATAATTCAATTGAAATGCTGTTGTCATGAGCTGTCAAATACAGTTTTTTAATCAACTCATTCCATGGAACTACAGATATTTCTATTCTTAAGATAAACTAAAAGCTAAAGGGTGTACAGAAGAACTGAATAACCACTTGTTGCTTAGCTTCCGAAACTCTTGGTGATGGTGTAATAACAGGAAAATGCATCTATTCATACGTGGACTGACGTTGTTTTGCTGATAATGTTTATGTCACGGCGTGACCTGCACCAATCTGTGATTTAATTTCAGAATACTTTGGGCATTTTCGGGTGCAGTGTGTATGCATCTGGGAGATAGTTGAATTGAAAGGAGAAAGAAGTTCGCCTGATATAAAGTCAAAATATTTGCACAACTAAATAAAAGGCGTCTCAGCTAGAATGTTTACTGTCATAAGAAAAGAATAGATTATTGAACAACTATTCAAAATTATGAAAAATGCCTTGATGCTTTTCAGACAGCTAATTTGTTCCCGTTTATCAATCTTCGTGTTAAAATTACTTAATTAAAAATTTAATTAACCGCAAATTTTTTTTTTCCATAGACGAACATATTTTTGACTACCAAATTCTTAAATATTATTTTGAAAACACCAACGTCTGAATAGTTATGAGACGCACTGTAGGTATATATATTACATTCGTTGCTATATCTATAAAAGTTGACAAAAACAAGTAGAAAAGTTATTAGCGGAAAAATAAATAAACGGAAAAATGTATTCATGAATATTTCTGCTCGTTCATCGCTTTGATAATAATTACCTTCATTATGGACATAAAAAAATGTCGGTACATAAAGTTTAATATCTCCCTAGTGGGCACCCAGCTAAAGAATTTTCTTAAAACACTAGAGAATTTTCAATCAAATTATTGAAGGTATTTTCCCTACCCTTGAACCATTAAGAAAGTCATTATGTTTTATTACTGCTCTCTCTAAATGCTTGTTATTGGAATAATTTATCCATCTACTTAAAGTTTAAAGAATATCATAAATTTTTTGGCTCAAAGAGATTAAATAAGAAAGCATTCTTTTTAAAAATGAAAATCCAGCGGCGTTTCACATCAGTGGAAAGGTTTGTGTTAAATTTATTTCAGAAAGGACAAAACTTGAATACGTGACTTTTGAGTAAATACCACTTTATCTCACATCCTCCCACCCTGATTAAAAAGAAAACGCCTTGCTGAGTAGCATTCCAAAACAAGTCCACTTAAATCCATCAGAGGTGGGGGTGGTTGCGGAGTGTAGAGTCACGTTGGCAGACGATCGTTGTTCCCCAGGGGGTCATTTGACAGCGGCGAGACTATGCCCGAGTTACCGACAATGCTGCAGCTTGCAGTTTGTCAATCGTTTGAAAAGCCGGAGAAAGCTCAGCGCGCCATTTCTGGCCCAGATATAACAGCAGTTGGTGGAAATATCATTTCATTGTAAAATCAGTTTAAATGGAATATCAAGCTATTTTTTCAATTTTTATTTGTTTGTTATTTTTTTAAGACTAGTTGAAGAAGAATTGATCTACATTTACGCTGGAAGTTTAAATATTTGAAAATGAATGAATGAAAAATGAAGCCAAACGTTAAACTGAGCATTAAAAGTGTCATTAAAGATATGATGATGATAAAAAAAAAAAAACTGCTAATGATTCTCAGTGTCAATTCTTTCTATTTTCCATTAAAGCAGTATAAATTAGTTGTTGTTAAACAGTGCACTAATTACGATCAATCAAGTTTAAAGCAGCGATATATATATGTATATAAATATACATACACTGTTCGACAATGAAAAAGCAACACCAAGAAGGCGTGGTCAGACATTTATACAAATATCAGGGTAGACTCACGTCACAGAGTTATGCAACTGGTGTGAAATGCGCAGATCTCCGACTCACATAAAGTAAGATATAAAAGAAGGAACTTGTAGAATGGGCAATAATCGTGCCGTTGTTTCTGCCCGATGAATCACAAAAGAAATTTTGTTTTTGTCTCGGAAGATACGAGTAATAGGAAAGAATGCCAGGCCGTCGTCAACGGAGACACTTCCAGGAGACGAAAGATTTTACGTGGGGTATAGTACTCGGGGTTAGAAGGGCAGGTTAGTCCTTGCGTCAAATCGCAGCTGATACCAACTTGGATGCGTCCACGGTGCATCGGCTGTGGCGAAGATAGTTGGAGCAAGAAAACGTGGCTAGTTTGAGGGTGTAGGCTGGTGCAGCGAGAGTGAGTTCAGCACGCGTGGATTGACGCATCCGCTGACAAGCAGTGACAGCCCCACAAGCTACGTGCCAGAAGCAGCATGTGCCAGACACCCTGGATGTTCACGTCACGCTTCTGTTTTTCCAGTGATAGTCGCCGCATACTAGTAGTAGGAAAGAATGGAAGGAGTAATAGGAAAGAATGCCAGGTCGTCGTCAACGGAGACACTTCCAGGAGGCGAAAGATTTTACGTGCTGTATAGTACTCGGGGTTAGAAGGGCAGGTTAGTCCTTGCGTCAAATTGCAGCTGATACCATCTTGGATGCGTCCACGGTGCATCGGCTGTGGCGAAGATAGTTGGAGCAAGAAAACGTGCCTAGTTTGAGGGTGTAGGCTGGTGCAGCGAGAGTGAGTTCAGCACGCGTGGATTGACGCATCCGCCGACAAGCAGTGACATCCCCACAAGCTACGTGCCACAAGCAGCATGTGCCAGACACCCTGGATGTTCACGTCACGCTTCTGTTTTTCCAGTGATAGTCGCCGCATACGAGTGTGGCGTCGACGTGGAGACAGGTCTAATCCGGCAGCAAATGTAGATGGTCTCACCGCTCGACAACGCGCCCTCATGATTTGGGGCGCTATTGCGTATGGCAACACTTCACTTCTAGTTTGTATTCAGGGCACTATGACGGCCGAGCGATACGTGCAGAATGTGCTGCGGCTGGGTGCAATCCCTTACCTTCAGGGGGTGCCCAATGTATTTTTTCATCGGGATAACATCCGATTACACAGTGCTCGCATCTCCCAACATAATCCACAAGCTGTACAGATGCTTCCGTGGCAACCGTACTCTCCTAGTCTATCACCAACCGAACACATATAGGATGCGATTGGCAAATGGTTGACAAGGATCGGAGAGCCATCTCACAGGACACCATCTTCTCTCTTACTGACTCTTTTCCGAGGTGTTTCCTCGTGCATAGCCGTTCGTGGTGGTCCTACATCCTACTGAGTCGACGTCGTTCTCGATCTGTAATCAGAATATCGGTTCGAAATCAAGATCACTTATTGTTCCTTCATGTCCCCGTCTTTTTGCCAAATTTCATTCCTTCCGAACCACTCTTTCTTGGTGTTGCATTTTCAATGTCGAGCAGTGTATATAGATCTGTAAAGAATATTATGCTGTACGATTCTTTCTTTTCAATCTTTGCTCTATCAAAACCCAAGAAAAATTGTTGAAAAATACGCAACTACTGAGATTTTCAAAACAAACGCTTGCTTTCCAACATAAGTAAATTTATTTTCTACTTAAGACAGAAACAACTGTTAAATCTAAACCAATGTTTAGGACCGATGTTAGAGACCCTATTCAGAGTAAATTGCACACCATGTGGTGGGCCCGTCATTTCGAATTTTTCGGTGGGGGGGGGGTGAAAAGATGATTACTATTTGCAAATTTCACCAGAAAACCGCAAAAACCACGTCCTTTACATAAAACATTAATTTTACGAATTGTGAATGTCATACTGTCAATTGCTGGGGGGAAGCAACTGACCCCATAAATGACGGACCTGCCATCTGGTTTTTTTTATGAAAAAATGTGATGTATTTAAAGCTTTCAGATTCACAGTTAAGAAGTCCTCTTATGCTGGCTAGTATTGCACTGAAAGGACCGGCATAGGTTATGGGATGAACACACCACTTCTCCCATGCAGTGTAATCAAACAATTTATTTAAAAAAAATAATTATTGATGCGGAATCAAATTGGTTTTTAATCACTAAGTGTAGCGTAACACAATTTTAATCACTTTATTTTGAAGTAAGCCGGACTATCACTGTACAAAATATTTTCATTCCATGTTTATTCATGCATAACGAACTAACGTGAGTTTATTTAGAGCATTTAATGAAGACCTTTTTAAACCTTTAACTTTTGAGGACCATGAGCTTTATGGTAAAATATGAAAATTTGCAATGCTTAAAAAAAAATAAAATATGTTTCTTATACTATCCCCCCCTACCCCCCCCCCCCCCATTTTTGCTAGTAGTAAGATTTTGATCTCTCAATAACAAATAAAATGTTTTAATAAATTATTTGCATTCGATAATTTGTAAAATAATATATTAAAAGTTAAAGTACGTCAGTTTTTAATTAGAAAGTAAGCTCCCGTTTGTGAGCCAAAGCAACAAGAATAACTTCTCTCTTTAAGTGGTAAATACTTCTTAAAAGTTCTTTTAGACCAGCAGAATAACTATCTCAAGCGCCAGACCTAATTACTCAGTGTTAAATACTCACCAAGTAATTAGGCGTAAAGAATTACTGGATTCAAAAGCAGTATTTACCAATCGAAAGTAGGTTTATGCGGAGAAAGCTAATAACGTTCCTATTTGCACCGGGACGCTTATTGATCTTTGGCAGAGGAAGTGAAAAATTCGATCCACGTGCATTCGAAGAGAAAAGTCCCGAATCACGTGGCTAAACGATCCACTGAAAGGACAAACGGCCAATCAATGCGCTCATTTACGGTATTTGTATCGATCTTTCTACTTCATAGACAAACAATTTGAGCAAATGGATACCTAAAGACGCTTCTTCGCCACCAACACGATAGCAATGTTTACTAATGAAAGATGATCCCACCAATTGTGATGCTTCCTCGAAGCCGTTTGAGGATGAGTTGTAAAGAAACTTTTTATTTCCTCAAGAAGCATTTTATGACTTTTCTACCGAAAGCTCTTTGCTGAAACAAATTGAGAAGATACGACAGAAAAAGATAATAAGCATTTAACATCGTTTTAATGTCTAGATAAATAAATAGGTTTCGATCCAAATAAATGGAAGTTTTAATTGATATTTCAATAAATTTGTTGATGACTAAAGGAATTAAAATTAAGAGCTATGTTTAAACAAAATGATATTTTGATAAATATTAATTATAAGATAAATAGTCAAGTAAGAATTAATGATAAAATACAGACTTTGCATAATTTTTAGATACTTCTTACATTTCAATAGTTAGAATTATGTTAAAATATGTTTTAGAATAATAAAACCAAAGTTGAAAGCGAAAAATAGCCGATAAAAAAATAAAATTATGAAATTATTAAAAATTGATCATTTTACCTGAACCAACGTAACCACCACGATAAAAGAGGAAAAATTTGCCATTGAGAATTTGCGCATGATTTTGTACTAAGAAAATTGAAATGGGAAAAGGGGGGTTACTACGCCGAGCTTTGACAAGAAAAATGTCCTTACTCTGTATATATGAGCGAAAAACATGATAGATTGCTAAAAATGACAGAAAATTATCGAACAACTTCCAGATATAAACTATTCATCCCTTCGTTGCTGGGAAAAGTTCACCAATTTTATCATTAGAATCACAGGAGAATTTCTGAGGCTTCAAAATATACATCTAACTTTTACTGAAAATTTGAAATTCGAATGAAGGAAGCCTTTAGTTATTAAACATAAAAGAAAAAGAAACAAACAAACTTTAAACTTTTTCTCCTAAATCAAATGAAAACATGCAAACTCAGTTTAGTAACACCATAAACGATGCGAATTACTAAAGATGTTTAAACTTTTGCATAAGTAATAAAGAAAACATTTCCGGATAGTTAGCACATTGAACCAAACAAATTTTTCTTCGTTTAATCAGATTATAAGTTCCATAAATAAATTTAGTAATTCCGATTTTTTTTCCTAACTAATTACCTCTTTTACATTGCCTTATGACGGAATGCAATTGCTTTTTGGAAGTTTAATTTCATTGTAAGGAATTGAAAAATCATAACTTTACATGAAATACACTTCCAACTCAGTCAATTCCAGCCGAGGACTGCAGTTTCGTGCTTATTAGCACTCGTCAGCCCGGCATAGGAAGTGACTGAGCTGGAGGTGGAGAACCTTTTAAGGAAGCCAAGAATGTTAAACAAAGTGGTAGCTAATACAAAATTAGCACTGACCAGACGAGTGACCGAATTAATGATTCGGTTCAACTCGAAGACGGAAGGCAAAGAATGGTGTATATATATATATATATATATATATATATATATATATATATATATAATATACACCATGCTTTATGAAGAGAGAAATTGTATCTCTTGTTTTATATATATATATATATATATATATATATATATATATATATATATATATATATATATATATATATATAACTTTATTTTTTTTAATAGTCATCTCACAACATTATCCAATAAGAAGTTCATAAAATGCAGTTTTTGACCCATATCATTAAACATACTTCCAGAATGAGAAAGCCGGAAGTATTTTCAGATTTTTTTCTCAAATACACGAACTCCATCTATCGTAACATTAAACTAGCACAAAAAAACTCATTTTTCTTCTCGTTTTTCGCAGATATGTAAGACGTACAAGTCTGTTATTCTGGGTGTGGTACTTGACCTGAAATTTTAGTATAATATATGACAGCATTGAAAACAGAACACGCATGAACAAGACGAGTCGTTTACAAAGTATTAAGGCATAATGGTTATTCTCAGCTTTTCGTTTCACATATTAAAAATTTTGAGACTTCTGAAAGCGCTTGCTGCAACCACGTTTACTACGAGGTAATACCTAATTCAAATTATCTTAAATTTTGCTTTTGAGTGTAGTAGTTAGACGTCTTCGAGTGTGTTGTATAGGTATTTATTAAAGTGAAACTTTAAATGCGAAGGCTTTGAAATTCTGACCCGCTACCTCTTTGTTTGACGGATGTAACGTAGTTTTTTTTTATTGTGTGACGAGAAGTCGCAGATGCGCGCTTCTCGCTTTCTTTCTTTCTTGTTGTTCGTGATTCCGTGGTGATCACTGAGTTGGTTGTCAACAGTACAGCAATTGGAAACTCGTATATGTCACCAACGCAATTTGAGTTTTGGTTAGTGTTCTCGTTATTTATAATCTCTTCTTTTTATCAAAATTTACAATTCTGTTGCGAAAATTTCCGAAACTTCTTTGTCGGGACTCGATAAGGAGTGCGATAGCTTCAAAACTTGGTGTTCTGCCGATTAAACAACTGTGATTGAGCTTCGCGGTAATATTAGTATGTGTACGAAAACTGCGTTGAAGAAAACCGTGTGCAATGTAAACTGATATTTTAGTGTTCTGCGACACACATATGATATTTTAAAATATTTATTTAGTTTTATAAAGGATGTTAATAACATTTAGATGACTCTGGAAACGGTCCCGTTTTTTGTTGGAGCTTACAACTTTTGTTCAATTGAATGGAACATTTAACGTTACATATTTAGCAGTCTTTTTTCCGTCAAAACGCTGTGCCGTTTTTAAAATATATATATTAGAAAACATAATTGAAAAAAAAGTTGTTAAAGGATCAAGTCTCCTTTGTACTAGGAGACATGATCTCAGTCTGCAGCAGACTTGATCCCGAGGAAAAAAAGTGTCCTTAGATGTTTTTTGAATGCAAGTAAAACATTTATTATTGCAAGTTAAAGACTATTTGCTCATTAAAAAAAGGTGATCATATTATATTAAAAACTGAAACAAAACAAAAACAGCAGCTAATAAAGCTAGTTTTTATCAAACAAAACTCTGTAATAAGAATTTACTAGCATTGATAAAGGAACTAATACTTTTTCATTAATCTTAATCAAGTATATAGAGAAAATTAAGAAATAAAAATATCCAAACCAAGTACTAAATCTACTACATACTAAGCTTATCAGATGCTTTAGTTTCCCAAAATCATTGAGATTCGAAAATTAATATATTTTTTATTTTCATTCAAACTACTAACTTCAGCTGATTGATGGAGTTACTTTTAAATATTTTTTTTATAGTTTATGACGTTAAAACATCAATTTTGCTCGCCACTAATAGTGTGTATGCTAAGTTTTAAATGTCTTTTGAATATTTATATTTTAATTTTCACTTTACTCAATCAAGGTTATATTAAAAAGGATTAATTTCTTTAGCAATTACTCTTATTACGGCGTAGGTTTTGGTTGTTAAATATTAGTTTTATTATCTATTGTTTTTGTTTTGTTTTAGTTTTTAGTTCGACAAGATTAAATTCGTTTTTTTTAACGAGTAAGTAATAACCATGTCGCAATAATATATTTTTCACTTGAATTTAAAACACTTATAAAAACTTATCATATATGCGTCTCAGAACATAAAAATATTGCAAACTATATGATTAAAAAAGCAGTAAGTGAGACAAGTAGTATGAAAAAGGAAAAAATCCAGACTACAGGAATGGGCTGAATTTAAAAAATATACTAAAAAAAATTTAAAGCATTTTGCCTCAATGGATTTTACTGTTGTAGTAAAGCACATAATAAAGTATAATAATGACAAAAAATTATTTCAATATATTGTTCGCGCAAAAAGTTATGACAGTTTGAAAATCGGTGAATATGACATTTTCCATATTTCGGCCTAATGTAACTGAAAGCACATTGAACTTGCCTCAATTATTTATACATTTTCTTAAAGTGCTTTTGCTTGCCTTTCAAACGACACTACTTTTGCCTTGACAACAGAAAGGTGCAAGCTGTTTTTAAACCTCAAAAATGCTTAAAAAACGTCGAAAATGCCACTTTTTTGTGATTTTCACTGATCTTGTGCAACTACTTGTCGTAAAATTATCATTTATCAATAAAGTTATATCCTTCTATATTTCTTACATAAAAAAATAGAGGTAAACTATTTTCGGAAAGAGTTGTGGCTCATAGCAATTTCCATGTCTCCAAAATCCACTAAGATTCCGCACATTAACCTGTAGGGGCCCATAGAAAAGGAACAATTCAACTTTAGAACAAAAAATTCTTGATTTGGTCTTTTAATAAGATGAATAACAGTTAATTTTTTGAAAAAAATCTGAGATGGCATGAATCACCTCATAATGTTAGGCCGTGACAGTTTCTCAGATTCTTAAATTCTTAATTCCTCAAACATAAAGAATAATGTATGTATACATTCTTAAAAATACATAAATTAGAATATAAAATTGATTCGATTATTAAACAGCATTTAAAAGGAAATATTGCAGCCCATTTACAAGCTCATAAGGATGTAGCAAACGTAATGTTCGGCAAGAAATTAATTATAAGTTGCAAATTAAAATTTAAAATAAAAAAGGCAACTACAAAAATAAGGCTTTAACTGTAATCAGCAAATTTGTTTTAATAATTAAGAAATGTTAAATGATAGACATTTATATTAGTAACATTTTTTTAAACAAAAAAATCATTTATTCTCGTTCTATATTTTAAAACTTGCACTGAAACTACTATTAAGAGTTAAATTGAAGAATTTTACACTAGAAAATGCTGATTGAAATAACCGACTTACAAATTTTCACACCAAAATTAAAGCGAATAATTATTTTCATGTAAAAGTAAACTTCTATACCTGAGCAGATTTTGGATTAATTCATTTAAGGGTGCAGAAAAAAAATTCTCGTTTGCGCTTAAATTTCACTCATTTATTTAATATTTAATGCTTCTTTTATCTTTAGAAAATACGAAAACGAAGAACCTCACTTCGCACTTAATCTTCCTATCGGAATACAATGTAGAAATGATTTATAATGCATACTCAACGCGTTTCCCCAAATCAATTTAGACATAATTTATTACTGGAAAAGAAACATATGCAATTTATAATTTTTTTCATTTATGTTTCCTTCTTTGCGAAAATAATTCAACAAAAACAAAATTTATTATTTCACATTTGATGTACTACTTGGAGAAACAAATGATGTGATTTTCTACTCCTTATATTTCCTTAAGAACTTAAAAATAAATAAAATCTTAATAGAACTTAACATGAGAGAAAATATCCAACGTGAGATTCTAGATGTAAAGACACCCTTACATCTAGAAGCTCACACCTTTGAATTGAAAAAGGGGTTCCTTGAAACCCCGAAACACGTGTATTCTGTAATCTGTTTATTTGTGTTAAACAACGTTGGATATTTCCTGTCATTCCTCGGCACAAAGGTATTTATTGATTGCTTAAGAACTAAACATGATTTAAATTTGAAATGAATTCCAGAAAAATAAGAAAATGTATTCTAAATGATCAAATCCAACCTTCAAATGACGAAAAGCGCTGTTTAAGTTGCGAAACAGCTGCTTGCTGCACATTACACTGTGCGGCAAAAACACTCCTTCAAAATGCTTCTGACACCCTTTTGACTGATTCATATGTAAAATGACCTGCGTTCTCCCCCATCACCTTTTAGAAATGGCGCCCCTCAACCTTTCTGCAGGCTTTGATATTTTCATAGACATCAGCCTCTTTGGAGGGGAACGGTGCATTATATTAACCATTCATTAACATTCTTCTGAGGTACTAAAGAGATTGAAATGTTCAAAAGCATGAAACATTTGTAGCGAGTTGGGAGACTCATGGAGGTATGATTCCCTGAAGTATTAAGATCGAAATTTAACTGTCAATATTTTTTCTCTAAAACAGGAATCTCCAACTTACGGCACAGAAACAGATTTTTTTCCCGGCCGACGAGAAGATTAAAAACGGGAAAAAATTTGGCTTCAACAAAAAATTTTTGTTAAGCATTTTAAAAGAAAAATAAACCCAGAAAATCTCACAAACCACTACTGAGCATGAACGTAGCCAACTAATATTCCACAAAGGAGAGCCTCCGGCTTTCCCTTTCGTCCATGAAAGATAGTTTGAAAATTGCGTTTAGGGGCTTCAATTTCAAAAAAAAATTCTAGAGGAGAACCGCTTGCCTGCTCATTTGTATCAGTAGTGGTAATGGAAGTAGAAGCATACAGTGCGTGCGCAAAAGGCTAGCGGCAGAGTGAAATAATTATGTTTTGCAGCGTTTTGGCTCTCCTAAAAAGGGCCAATTTTTAGGACTCGACCGATGCATCGGCCTGGCCGATGCATCGGAGCCGGTGGTTCAACAATTTATCCATCGGCATCGGCGGCCGATGCTAACTTGCAGGAAACATCGGCCCATCGGCCTTAAAAAACATCGAAAAGCCGATGGAATTGGCCGATGTTTTCGAAAAAAAAAAAAACCCCTTTGATGTTTTACTTTTTAATGCAAAGTAAAGGGAGTTATTTTTTTCATATAAAATTATTTACTTAAATTTCAGTATGACTTTCTATTTTAGTCCCCTTTGAAAGAGTTTTTAATACTGCATTCAGGTACCAAACAAGTTAATTACTGCTTTGTTTCTTGCAGCTGGATGTACGTATGTATCTCTCATAAGTCATAACTCAAAAATGCTAAGCTGTAGAAGGATAAATTTTCGAATGTGGGTTGTGTGCGTACGTTCCAGTTGTGCACTTCCCTTTTTGTTTTCGATCGGGTATTCTGAAAAGCCTCTTTATTCATTTTTTGTGGCTATTAATTACTTATTTCAATGCAAAACTAATAAAGCGTCTCAGACTGACGATCATTTGGTGATATATTGCCGAATTGGAGACCATGGAAACAAATATGAGATGTCAAAACCGGTTTTTGTGTCATTTTTTTAGATTCCCGTTGAGCCGACGGTAATTATTAATTTTTCGATATTTGTGATATGAATCACAGTAATGCAGTCTTTTCTGTATCGCTTCGGCGGAGTTACAAGTTTGAGGCCCGTCGAAATACATTTTGGGGCCCTATTTCTCTATCACACAAGTTGTAAAACATTTATCATAAGCAGTTTTGTAACTCCTACGGTGCCCCTATGGTTATGGGGCCTCTCGCGCAATTGCAACATTTGCTATATTTTAAATCCGCCACTGCACGTCAAATCAAACTCGGGTGCAAGTTTTGAAAGGGTTTTTCCGTTCAATGTTTATGATTATTTTGAAGTCTTATTTTTTGAATTTCCGAGAACACTTGCGTGCTCCTCCTTCTACTCCCTCAATTTCTGAAATTAAACTCTAGTTGTACTTCTGAGCTGTTTAAAACTAACACCATTCATAAAATTAGAGATTTTTTTAAAAAAAACTTTATCTATTGTTTACAAGGAATTTAGAGCATTAATGTAAGAAATTGTTTAAAGACGTTTTGAATGGTAACATAATTCGGAAATCGAAGGGACTATTTAATTTTTTCTTCGGAAGTGCTGAAATAGATTCAGAAACTCTTCCGAGGCGTTGGTTTTAGCGGTTCTTTACTAAAAAATTTAGGCCGAGGTTGGAGCCGAAGTGTGAATTACTCCAAAACCAGAGATTGACCCCTTCCCTAACCCTCTCTCGAGGTTTCAAGCATTTCTTAAATATTAAGCAATTATTTATTTTAGTCAAGAAATGTCATTTTGCATATTTCTCATACTTGTTTCACCTATATTTCGTAATGCGCCATCTTTTTTGCATCATTAATAGCGATCGATTTTTTTTTGTTGTAAGTAACTATTTTTATGTATTTATATAAAATCAATAAATAAGTTATTTTCGTTTTTTATAGAAAAGTTTCAAGGATTTTCTTTTATGCAATTTTTTTAAATTTCAGAAAATTATTGTTAAATTGAAAATTTTAATTTGAACTTATTTGTAAAGCTTCATAAAAGATTAAACAATCAAATTTTCAATATTATGTGTGCAAACATCAGATCAAGTAGTATATGTATTCAGTTATTAACTTGGTGTAATATTGAGTTTGTTTATTGTAGCTGCGTTTTAAAAACATCGCTCTTTTCATGGCTATTTTTTTCAGCAAAATTTATGCCACTGTTACGGCTTTTATGAAAAATGCAAACTTTTCTATTCATAAATTTTAAATAAGTATAAAAATATTCCTATTATGATTAAATATTGTACTTTATCTGTTACTTTTTTTGCTTAATTTGATGAGTAAAAAATGTCTACGTGCAATCTTTCCACTTTAATTGCGTAATTTGTTAACGGTTTCATAGTTTTATTCTTATTTTTTTTAATGATTAATCAACATAATTTAATATTTTTTAATTATGTTTAATGTACCTAAATCCATACATTAGTACAATATTACTGAAATCTTAGTAAATATTCAATTAAAAAACAAAAAAACAAACAAATCAATTGGTTATTAAACAATCTCTTTGTTTTTCTTCCTTTTTTTTCTTTTTTTTTTAGCTGTTGTACTTTCTCTTTCATCATTCAGCAGTAAAAAAGGAGAAGCATAGCTACACCCTATAAAGTATAAAGATTGTACGTAGTACGATCCAAAAGTTCGGGGACAAGCTGTATAAAACCTTACCCAGAATAGTTCACATTACCGAAGCACATCCACCTTCAAAAGGTTACCTTGAGGGACTATGTACTTCTGCCAGTGTTCATATAACTTTTGGAAGCACTCCTGGAAGCCATTTTTCGATGAGCCTTCTATAATGCAGCTTTATCTTCTCCTGACGGAAGAAAGCGGCGTCCATGCAAATTTTTTTTTGCTGGGAACAGGTAAAAGTCACACGGAGCCGAGTCCGACGAAACGTTATTTGTTTGTCATATCAGAGTATTGACCAATCGAACCGTGCATCCTCAACATGAAAGTTGCCTTCTTCCCCACGATGAAGTTAAAGCAGCAGCGCAAGATGCCTTACAGGAGGTTGCGAAAAATGTCTTTCAGGAGTGCTTCTAAAAGCTATACGAACGTTGGCAGAAGTGCATAGTCGTTCGAGGCGACTATTTTGTAGATAGATGTGCTTCGGTAATGTGAACTATTCAGGGTAAGGTTTTATACAACTTGTCCTCGAACTTTTAGATCATACTACGTACGTATGAGTTTTCAACTTACTATTTCATAACGTTTTTGAGTGACACAAGTTTACGCACATGAAGAGATCACAAGAGAATTTGCGATAATTAACTGAGGAGACATTCAAAATGGATATTTCGGTCATCTATATGTTCTTAAGTACATATGCATATACAGATGTGCCGAAAAATCTTGTGGAGATTAAATTGGGTGATCGTAAAACAGAAATTTAGGCGAAAATCTGATTTTTTTTTTGTGATTGCAATTCCTTATTCGTAGAAAGGAAATAAAGTGAAATGAATCAAAGATCCTTTAAATCCCTGATAATTTTATCAATTTATTTCTGATTTTTTTTTTTTTTTTTTTTTTTTTTTTTGCCATCGGCCAACGGCATCGGCCATCGGCCATCGGCCATTTGGAGGAAAACTATCGGCCATCGGCCATCCTTGAACAATCGGCCAACAATCGGCATCGGCCCATCGACCAAAAAATGCCATCGGTCGAGCCCTACCAATTTTCACATTCGTTGGTTTAGCATGGTGACAATGAAATGATAAAAAGCATTTTTGATGAATCAGAAATTGAAACAAAAACTTTCTTTTCGAAGGTAATAGAAAAACATTTGGATACAATATTCTTTAGAATACACGTTCACTTTTTGCATAGCAAAGACCGTGCAACACGAAAAGAAGCCACTTTAAGGCAACACCAAAGACAGAAAAACGATTCGATCTTTCAAAAATATCATTCAAAAATACACCCTTAAATACATTGCTGCAATCTACTTGACTTCGTTCCAGTTGATTTTAGAATTATATTTCGTAAACGTACATTCTATCAGCATTCTTTTTTAAAATTTATTTTTATTAAAGTTGGAAATACTGCGAATTCCTAACCTTTTTTAAACGTGAATTGACACCAAATCAACTTACCATCGGTTATTTGGAACCAAACGATTCCACATGTTGTCAAAAATCCGTATGAGTAAATCGATTCGAAAGAAAGTTCTTAAGTTTTTAAGCCTTAAGCTTAGAAACAGGCTATTGTATTACTTTCTTTGAATAAATTACATGCGTATTTAAGTTAAATAAATTTTCATACCAAAAACAACCGTATTATTTGTTATTTTTATTTATTGGTATTAAACAAATTTTTATTATTTCTTATTTAATAAAAAAATGGACATTCAGTTTCTAGTTTTAAAAGTACAAAAGTAAAAAAATATTATTATTGATTTCTTTTTGCTTGTAATTTAGTTTAATACATCGTACTGTTTTGAAATTACCTCAGCAAATCTTTTCACTGAAAAAAAAATCAACTAATAAGCTGAAAGGTAAACTAAAAGAAAATACCTGTTTCCAATTGATCCAGGCTGTTAAGAATCCAGAAAAATATTCTTCTCATTAAAATGATTTCAGAAACTTCTTCAGAAACATGCTTCTTCATGTTTGCAAAATTTTTGACCTTTTCGGTTGAATTTTGTAGCTAGCATTCCACTCTTACATTTTTCACAAAATTTCATTTTTTAAGAACAACATATCTACTTAGTAGCATCTTCATATTTGTTGTCAGTAATGTATAAAGATGAAGTTTGGAGGACTTGGTAAGTATAGCTAGTTATGTTTGATCTATCTTTTCCTTACTTGTCTGAAAAATGCTAGAACGAGTTTTCTTTTTTTCTTCTTCTTGTTCAAAGAACTCGTATCTTCACTTAAATTATTTTTATAAACTTGTAAGCTTCTTGAAAATTACTTGTAGGAAACTATCAAAAGACTTTCAGTTTTGTAAGACTTTCAACTATCTGTAATTTAACATAATACGTGTATCCACATTTTTATTCAGAATATTGTTTTATTCTGCAAACATTTTCTCTTTTCTTCACCCCTTTTCAGTTCAAAAAAAAAAAAGTTTCTTTACTGCCAGCAAAATGGATTCAAGTCTTCTGTTGCTCAATTCCAACTGGAGTTTACCTAATTGTAGAAACTGTCATTAAAGTTCAATATATACCACAAAGTTAAATGTTAACCTATTAATGCCCACTCTGTTTCAGTTAAGCATAAAATAAAGTTTAAACAAGTAATACCTGTATATTTTAATCGTTGCTAATGTTCGCTAAAGAAGTCATGCCCTTATTTTGGTAGATGTTAACAACATCCTTATTTCTGATCTAGTACGGGAACTTCATTTTCACGACATGTATTCTTAGAAAAGGAAAAAAGAAAAATTAAATTTATATTTTGCTTTCTAAAACAATAGTCTGTAAACTTATCTTATAGTTTTGGTATTGATTATTTTACAGTACTTTCTGTGACATTAGTATACCAGGATAATAAAGCAGCTAAAATAGTTTCCGACCTTAAGTTACGAACTTAGCTTTTAGTTTTATGAATGCATATTAGCTTTTAAAAAACGAATGTTCAAAAACTACTTTTAAAGTATATCCATGCTGTTTATTGGCAAAATAACAAGATTTGCCCACAATCGACTTTGAGGATGATTAAAAATTCAATCCATGTAATCTCCACAATAAGAAAAGAAATGGTCAATTCGGATGTGTTGTCTTCTAAAATAAGCAGCATAAAATTATCTTATAAATTTACAATTGCTTGTGTTACATCATTTTTACTAAAATGAGTGTAAGGGAAAACACTGCTGCTGAAGCTATCTTCTGGTCTTTTCATAACTTATCTTGTAGTTTAATGAACACACATAAGTTTTAAATACAACTGTTTTAGAGCTATTTTTATACAGCGTCTGCGCACTGCTTACAAATATGCTTCGTCGAAAGCAGAGATTTTGGGCATTAAGAGATTAACAGTAGTAATGAAAAGTCACGTTATTAAAAATTTGTCGATTAAAAAAGTATACATAACTAAGATTAACAAAGAGAAGTTTCATAAATTACTGCAGATGAAAAAAATACTACTTTTATTGTGTCTCATTACTTTAAGCTTCTTAAGATATTTGCTAGTTTGTTTAGCATTATAGAGCATAACATACAACTAAGCATGCATTAAGAAAAAATGGGAGATTTTTTCTGTTATTTAATTGAGAATGATTTCAACCAAATTTTAGTAATCATTATTTCTACTCAACGTCATCATTTTCTCGAAATTCAGGCTTAATACAGCGAAAAAAAAAAGACGAAAAATATTTTTGATCGAAGTCACCTTTAATGAATAAAAAAATAAACTTAAAAAGTAAAAGTTTCAAGAGCTCATAAAAATATAAAGTGCTGATATGTGAAATGATTTATAATAGACATGGTCAAAGTTTTCAGGTTATCGGGACAAATGTGCAAACTTCAATTCCAGCCCGATCAGTTTTCCATTTTTGCGAAAAGCTATTACTTTAAAACATTTGTTACGTCACCAACGTCGTACTTTCCGTGACGTCATACGTACCTGCTCGCCTGAACGGGAAAATTTGCGCGGGACTACCTGCAGTTAACAGCGGAACGACTTCCGAAGTAATGGAGTTAATTGAGTCTTTGTAATTAGTTTGACGTTGGAATACATTTTATTGTTCTTCCTTAATGAAACAGCAGCGTAATTGTTTATTGTATAGACTTAATTTGCATTTGAGGTTAAAAACAAGTTAATTGATTAAATTGTTAAATGGTTTGGAAATGAAATGAGCGCAGTTAATTTTCTTGTTTAAAGTTTAGTTAAGAACTTGTTTAAATAATAAATTGAGGAAACATTGCATGCAATTTTGGAGCATCAGAGGAGTTTCAGTTAGTTGCTCAAATAGAAAAATTGTTAAATAATCATGAACGAAATTTTGCCATCATTAACATTTTTTACCCATTAGACCTTTTTAAACATCTGAAATAAAAACGTTAAATTGCAGATCACTGCAGACACGTGTTTCGGGGTTACAAGGAACCCCTTTTTCAATGCAAAATAAGTGAGCTTATGGATGAAAAGGCATCAGAAAAAAAGGCCAAAACAGCTCACTTATATTGCCGTGAAAAAGGGGTTCCTTATAACTCCAAAACACGTGTCTGCAGTAATCTGCAATTTTTGCCATTTACAGTTATTTCCTTTTTATTATCTACTTGAGAGTTTTTTAAAGGGCGGTCATTTAAATGTAGAAAAGTAAGGAAAAAATCGAAATAAGTGCACTGCCTTATTCAGTGCAGCACTTTAAACGAATTTTTAAAGTGGACATTTCGACAGCAAGCTTTGAACGCTTAAACATAATCATAAAATTAACATTAATTGAAAATGTAAATAACAAACTTCGTAAATAACAAACAAAAACTCATGCACACGTTTTCTTATTTTTTTTTAATTTAAAAAATTTAACAGCCAAATACTGCACCTAACTAGCAACATTGTTGCAAATGGTGGACTAGAAGGCACATCACCCTTAAAATTCATTTTAGATTACAGTCTGAGGAAAAAATAATGACTAACCTGGCTAATGACTTTGGAAAAGCCTTCTCAATAATGATCCCAGGAACAGACTCAATCTAATGTGAAAAAATAAAAAAACGTCAGACAAACTTACCTCCTCTCATTCAATGTCATCCTTTGTAGACCATTGATCTAAGAATTCCATTTTCCTTTCTTTGTCTCTCCGACACTCCAGTAAGCATTTTCCAATAAAAAGCTTCAATCGAACAAGAATGAATTTAAAAGAACTTACAGAATATTGCCTACAAACACGCAATAATGCAGTCCTACACGGAGACGGCGTAAATAAGTGAAAGAAACGACACAAAGGAACTTAGTTTCTGTGCCATCAGCATAAATGCATTTTTTCCATTATTTTTCGGAACATGGAGGAAAAAAGAGCATTTTGTTGCATGCACTCGGTGGGTAACTTTTAACTAAAAGTAATGACACATTGTCACTAATGAGAAAATAAATTGCGTTCAAGTGGATAATGCCATAGGCGTCGCAGGAAAAAAAAAAAAAAAAAAACAAGACCTAGGAGAAACTAAGGAACTTGAAGTTGGAAAAATTGGACGCAGTGCTATTTTGAGTGAGAAGTTTTGGGCGCAAAAATGGACAAAAACGAAAATGTATTTAAAATGAAACACATGAGTTGTAGATGGTGGTTATAATTAAAATCCTATTTTTAAAATGCTTTGCCAAAATACCTGCTGGACTTCGAATTGAATATACTTGAAAATGAGGAAAATGTATGGATAAAATGTTCGCATCAAAGATGATGTGTCCTAATTTTTTGAAAACGTAGGAGCAAATGATTTCTTCCCTCTTCAAGATCCTTCAAAGGAACCTGTTTCTCTTTTTTTTTTTAATTATTTTCTTTCAATTTCAACCACAGTTTTTTTTTCAAGCTCTTAAATGACCGGAATTTCTTTAAAGCAGCTACCTCAGTCACCGTTCTCGTAAAAGACCTTTCCCAGCAGAGTGCGATAATTCAGTCAAAGACTTATACACTTTTAAACTTTTTTTATTATTTAATACCATTTCCACCTTCTTCAAGTACATTCAAATCAAATTTGAAGTTATTCTGATCTTTGTCTCTTTTTACAGCATTTTGAAGGTAGGACCTTAATTAATTAAAATCATCTGCTGTTGCAAACTTTGATTACCTTCATGTTTTTAACTGTGCGAAAAAAGTCAATTAAAATAAATCTTTAAAATTTATAAAGTTTGGCATATATTCTTCGTATTGAAAGTCATAAATTCGAAACATTTTTTTTGCCTTGGCCGAATCAGTAACTTTGAACGGCACTACAAAAGGAGTAACGCTTTTCGAATTCTTTCTAAAGATTTATGATTATTACTTACGATAGGTCATGTTTTTGTTCGACCTACTTGCTTCTACTATAAAACGAACGATAATAGACCGCCTTAGCTTGGAGAGATAAATTTGTCTTGAAGAAAAGAAACTTCGCTCCTTGTTCCATAATAATGTAATTTCATTTTATAAAATACTCTCACTCTCGAGAAAAAAATCTTTTTATTTAGTTTTTAATAAAATTATTATTTTTCTCAAAATTTATTCATTTAACAGTAGAGCAATATGATATTATGGTCATGTTCATTACATAGTTACCAGAATTTTATCGTGCTTATTGTGGCCCAAATAGTTTTAGTTAAAAACCAAAACATTCCATTCTTGCACTTATAGCAATGCTATTTTGAAGGTATACGCAGTTTATTGTTGTTCGTAATAAAACAACCTCGATATCAAACTTTGTTTATATAATGGAATATAAATATTATTGAGAAATTTATTGATAGCATTAGTAATTGTTTTGAAGCAAAATAGTTTTACAATAAAAATCTTACTCTCTCGGTTGGAGCACATCCACTAAAGGATGTGCTCGAAAAAATATAAATATTTACGTTCTTCGAAAAAGAGTTATTCTAGAGTTTCAGAAGATAGAAACTGACAGTTCTCGGATATTTGAACCGGAACTTGTACTCTGCCACACGTAAAAAAAGTAGTGAGTAATCAAACCACTTTTCAACTTATGGACCATGTGCAAAAAATAATTTAGAACAGTGAACTTATACGGCTATGGCAAAACTCATTTTGACGCGTATTTTAGTACGATACATGGACCCGGAAATCACCGGGCTCGTTCAAAACTTGTTAGCTGTAAGACAAATCGTGTTCAAATGCTGTTTAAAAATGGAGGAGGTCATATCGTCTCCCATCATCATACAGAATGCTGTCAAAATAGACAGGTCATATCATTTGGGTTCCTTCACTCATTTTCAGTTTTTTAAATATGGATGTGGTAAACAGCAAATATGTTCCAAATTATCTTGAATCAATTCTAATTGATTGTTCTTAATAATGTAATAGATTTAGGGTAAATACGCTGTATTTCGTTTCCCCCTAAGCTGTTTGACCTCTGAGTAGCATATGTTACAATCAGTTAATCAATAAATAAATAAAAAACACAACTAAGTTTACACAACGTGCTCCCAAACGACAACGCAACGGACTAGATGCATGAAACTTTTACAAATGAATTATGTTCTTGATGGCAACCAGAAAATAATCACCGGTGGTGACACCTTGTGTCAGACCAAGGAAACTGGCATGGATGAAATTGGGCACTGGGACGAAATATAGCCACTATAACCTAGTATTTGTTTTTTTTACTTTTTCCCGTTTAAATCTGACTGCCAACAGATTTTTTTTTTTTTGAGATAACAGTGTTTAAAAAATCGCATGTAAGAATAAACACACACAAAAAAAAAAAAATAATAATAATAAACACAAATAGCGGTCAAAAAGTACTAGTGGAAAGAACCATTTGCGATCGCATTTAAAAGTTAACTGTAATTAACAAACCACATAGTAAAAATAAAATTTTCAAATTATTGAATTTTTTATTTTGGTGAATGAAAAGAAGAAAAGTTATTACACTTTTTTATTTGATGCAAACTCCACTGCACCTTGATCGCAGTGCTTCGAATTGCTTGCTGTAGTTTGACCGGCGCTGCGCAAACAAAGGTTACTTAATACACCTCAGGAAACAAACACCCTGAGGTGTATTAAACATCCCTTTGAGAAAAAATGCCACATCGTGTTCATCAATGTTATGGTAAAACATAACATAATAAATATTCTGCTTTTTTTCGCTACAAAAACAGTTTTTTTTTATAAATGTTTTCATACATATTAAGATCAAAAGAGAATGGTTACTAAGATTTACTAATATTTGAATACTTTAAATAATGTTTAAAAGTTTTAAAGGTTCTCTTCCATAACAATCAACGACCAGTGGAACTAGTTCCATGCTTTGACCAAAGACTATTATGTTACTTAAAGCATTACATTCTTTACCTATATTTTTCTTTCTTCCGTTATAATGTCAAATGACGTTGATAATTGTATGTAAACAAAGCCGAGGTTCATAGATTTGTTTTCTTTAAATGTCGTACATATTTACTCTAGAGAGTAGTTTTAGCTTTTAAAAAAACTTCGTAATTTTGTAAATCATTCTGCGGTTAAGTTCAGTTCTTTATTTCAAGAGTATTTCGTGAATATTAATAATAGGGTTGTTTAAATGAAAAGGTACCGAACGTTACAACAACGTAACCGTTTACATATTTGTGTATGCCACTATAGGAGTACTTAGTGAGACATCTAGGGATAAGATTGGAGTGTCCAGCTTGGACAAAAGCATGCGCGGACGCTCGTATGCGCAGGACACAGAGACTCTTGCAAAAAGCGCCGTGCAATTGACCGTTTTTTTCTACGTACACGGTCCGCTACTTGTTGAATTCCATGATCACAGGAGAATCATTAACTCCGATGTGTGGTGTGAGACACTCCAAAACCTACGCAAGTTCACCAGGCACAAAGGATCAGGGATGCTCACGAAGAGTGATTCTGCTCCATGATGACGCGCGACCACACGTCTCCAGGGCGGTCATTCCAAGCTCGTCAGCTTGCGAGATCGAGATTTTCACTCACGTGATCGGTTGTGATGTAGAGATGTCGCAAAGTAGTATTCTAATCTACTAGAACTTAGCTTGCGGCTAGGTTCGAGTAGATTAGAATACTACTTTGCAACATTTCTACGTCACAACCGATCACGTGAGCGAAAATCTCGATCTCGCAAGCTGACGAACTTGGAATGACCGCCCAGGCCCACCCAGACTGCACCATCCAAGTTCAAGTGGAAGCAGCTTGACCATAAGCCCTATAGCCTGGACATGTCGCCTTGCGATTTCCATGTGTTTGGTTCTTTGAAAAAGCATCTGAAAGGGAAGCGCTTTAACTCGGACGATGAACTCAAGTACAATGTGAAGGACTGGGTCTCGTCACAACAACAAAAAATTCCCGGAACAATAAATCTTTCGGTTAGTTAATCAGTGGGATTGTGGTGATCAAGCCTGTATTGCATACTTTGAGTAAAGTCTTTATTTAGACCCACAGTATAGTTTGATACCTTTTAATTTGAACCTCCCTCATACTTCTTCGCTATCATTTCGTGAAAGCAGCTAATTGCTTCATTCCAAACAAACGCTCAAGTAGACGATGGTTATAAAATCAAAGAAGTTTATTCAAACAAAGGGAAATGTTTACAAGTTGTTGAATAGTAATAGGAGACAATTCCAGGCAATGTAACACATGGAAACAACAAAAAGCTTTCAAATGAGTCGTTTAAAAAATGTCAATAACTCGTGCTAAAAATACGGAATTGCAAACATTTTTCAGCAGGGTGTCTGAACACCTCTCCTGGAGACTCATTTTCAGAAATTTGTTACTATTGAATGAAGAAATTAACATCAAACAAATGTCATATTCCTCGAGCTTCAGACTCATTTTCAGAAATTTAGAACTATTAAATGAAGAAGTGAACACGAAACAAACGTAACATTTAACGCCATGAAAGAAATAGCAGTTACTAAATTTAGCTTGTTTTTTATATATATATCGCAAAATAGTACGTAGTTTTTCAACTACTATTCTGCGGCTTCAAATATGAACTGCTTTTGCATTTCAATACAAAGCAATAATAAGTTCGAACGAGAATTTTGCAAATGTAACATTATAGAGTTTTTGATAATTTTACTGTTTGTTCATTATTTTTTGTGATAGAGTAAGTTCGTATCAAATACTTTTACTACAGGACTCCGAAGCTTTGGTGGCGCGAAAAACAATGCATTCCAGAAGGTGATTTTAAAAAAGACACATGTGTTCCTCATTCTAAAGTAATCTCTTACTGACAAGGCTTAAAATATTTGATATGAGATATATTTCACCTACTTTCTCCCAAAACTCTGTCAGTGGGAACCTGCTTATCCATCGGCCTTTTTGGTCAATTTTCCATTCACAATTTTTAACTCGTACTCAAGCAATCATACAAGAAAGGGAACAAGGACAAGAAGAATGCGAACCAAATTTCCCAAAAGCGCGCTTCATCACACAATGTCTGCCAAGTGGAACCCAATCTGACAGCTAAACACTGTAAACGATGTCGAATTCATCGGTGAACGCCCGGGGTCTCACACATGATTCTCGATGCGAAGGTCAATCGATTTCAGGACTGAGAACGCGAAAGCACGTTTTAATTGGGTCAGATTTTCGTGAAAAATTCACTTTTTTATAAAATATTCAGCTGATTATTTTCTCGATGAGATATATTAATTTAATTACAAAAAAACGAGCACTTTTCTATAATGCATAAGGGTGCATTTAAAATTATCCAGGACAATGAAATTCGTCTTTTTAGAGGATAGTTATGTTATACCTACGTGTGTTTCCTCGGTTTTATTCTGCGTAGTGAGAAATAGTATTTTTATTTTATTCAATGTCCTGCTTTAGGAAATATTTGTACTTTACTAAAGTGTGAATTTTTCTTTTCGGGTAGGACCATTCCGCAGTATTTTTTTTTTTTTCCGAATTCATAAGTCATTGAAACTTAGAGCTGGGGGATTCCACCGCCCCCCCATTTTTTCCAAAATTATTCATTTAATAATGAACACCTTTGCTACAGTGGTATATATTGACTAAGACGAACTAAATTGAAAGAAAATTTAAATGAAACTGAGACGCACGTGCTTCGAAGTTACAAGTAATATCACTCTTCCTTGGTAAAAAAAAAAAAAAAAAAAAGAAAGAAAAGAAGAGGGAAAAAGACAGTTGAGAGTGGTCGAGAGAAGCTATGTTTTTATTAAATAACATAAGCTTATATTGTTGAAGTTAATAAAAAAAAATTGAGTTGATAAACTTAACTTTATTAAGTGAGCTTAATTCGATTTGTTGATTCAATGTACCTTCAACAATATAAGCTTATGTTTTTCAATAAAAGCATAGCTTTTGTCTGCCAGTTCCGCGACTGTTAATTTTTCATAAATAAAAAAGCATATCATACTCCTTAGTGTGTTTGAACCACCAACCTTCCAGTTAGCAGTCAAAACGCGCTAGCTGATTGCGCCACAGACGCTTCGGTGTTGATGAATTGTTAAACGAGTTATTATGAGAAAAGCTCTGTCCATGCGCTTTGAAGGTAGCAGTTGTCCCCTCCCCCCACTTATTTAAAAATCATATTTGTTCCAGTTTGTTCCTGCTGCCAGCGTACAATAAGAATAGCTTCAAAACTATGGTACAGTTGGCTCTCTGTTTAACAACGCTCGAATTAACGATTTTCTCTATTAAAGACGGCTTTTCACGGCCCCAGACGATCCATTGCAGTTTTAAACGCATTCTTCTTAAGGACGATTTTTCGTGGTCGCTTGAGAGTCGTTAAACAGAGAGTTAACTGTAATTAATCAAATTGCTTTTTTCTCTCACCATTTCTCCGTTCTCTTGAATTTTGAAAAAAAATCTTTGTAACTTTAGTAAAAGTATATACGTAATTTTCATTGCAGTTATATACTAAACTGTTGCATTTGTTAACGTGTGCATGCATTTTCAATTCTGTATTTTAGCTTCTGCAACAATGCACAAAAATATTCTATTAGTACTTCCATAATATCTGTAAATTGCTATTATTTTGCTTTAAAACAATAATGAGAAATACTTATTTAGTACTTTTGAAAAGCTTTTTCTAATAGCGAAGAAATGAAACATTTAAATATCAATCGAAAATATTTTTGTTAATAAGTAACATTTTGTCAGCGCATGTGATACGCTGCACGTCCATGTTTTAGTATTTTAAATATAGTAAAAAAAATTAGCACGTTAAATTTTTAATTATTGCACGCCAAAAAGGGTATTTACGAGTATTAAGGGTATATACGCCAAAAAGGGTATTTACGAACAAGCAACAAAAATAATGGTTAAAAATATAAACAGTAACACAACAGTGCTGAGAAACTAGACTAAGAGTTACAATTTATATTTTTTCAAAAATAGATATGTTCCCGAAGCAGATTAAAAAGATGAAACTTATCTCGCATTGTTTTTTACAAAACAAGAATTGACACTCGTAGAGGCAAGATTAGACAAGTGCTTCAATTAGATGCGTTAATGTCGATGATACAAAATAAAACAACTGCGTCAAAACTTAAAAAGATACAATATTTGTAAAGGCGTTTTTAAAAGTCTTGAAACTTTCTGAATTTTTAACTTTTCACTCCAGCAACGAAAACATTATCAACTTCAAAATACATTTTTCATGACGAGAATACTTTACCAAAACTCAAAAGTAACTGAAAAAGATCGCAAAGAAAAAAAAATGTAAAGTGCGCAAGCTTTATTCAAAAAGAATTTCTTTTTTCTTTTCAAATGTATTTCCAACCAAAGAAAGTTTCTGACGCTAGACGATGAGAAACGCAATAGGTAAGATTTCGAGCTAAAGTTTCTTAAAGCTGCTACGTAGTTTAAGAAATCGATCTTAAGGTGTCGACCCACCCCAAAACTCCCCATCGATTTCTTAGGACACCGAGTTGCCGTGTGAGACGACATTTGTCCTATGAATTTTACAATGATTCACATTACCCCTTCAAGAGAATGTGGGTCAACTTTGATCCGCATTAACAGTGAGGTGAGAAATGAAACGAATTGTAGTCTTTCAGGCCAAAAAGCGTTGCCTATTGCAAAAATTTTACGATGACCTGGAGTGGTTACTGATTACTACATTTCTGGGGTAATAAATGATTCCTTATTTTTCATTTCAAAAATTTTTTTTAAATAACAAAATGAAATGTTGCTTGAAACACTAGAGCACTTTACTTCAGAATGGTTGCGTGTACACTATTGTAATATACTATTTCATTTATAAAGGTAATCATTTAAAACTACTTATTACTAGTTTGAATATGGATTTCCAAATATGCACATATTTACAAAGCTCCTCCATTTTTTTTAATCTCTCAATTATTTGTGTTACTTTATTTCAATTTATCTAAACAAAATGTTAACCTTTGATTAGTGCTTCCACATCTAGTGTCAATATTAAAATTAAAGAACATATTTATGACCCATTTAACCTTAAATTTTGGGTAAGCTCAGTCTCATTTTGGACCCCTATACGTTTCTTTAGGAATTTTTTCTAATTTCTATACACGTTGAAACAAAACTCACTAATACTACAAATGTGACTTCCAAGTCTGGCTTTTAGAATTCAGACTTAAATTGAATCTCTTTATATTCCCCCCATCCACACTAACAGGTAGAACACTTTCACATAATGTATGGTTTCATTAAAGATTAACTGTCTGTTGACTAATCAAATTTTTCATGGGACCATAATGTTAGTTCAGATATTTAGGTGGTATCTGACTGGAGCACAACGATAAGCGTTTTTAGAGTAATAGCAGAAAATTTTCTGAATCAGTTTTTTTTTTTTTTTTTGACAATTCTAAAAAACAAAAACAAATCTTAAAACTTTAAAAATGTAAATTGAAAGAAAGAAACCGAAATATTTTTTTAAATCAGATTTTAGTTTTTTTTGGAGGGGGGAGGCAGGGGGGCGGAAAATTCTGAGCCTAAAATCACACTTCCCGAGCTTTTCCGTAATCAGGTTATGGGCAGATCAAATATTGCCCTTCATAGGTAGGACAATTATTGATCACTGGGGTAATTGGTGATTATTTTCTTTTCCGGTTGTAAAAATGATCAGAAAATGGTAATGAATAGCTAATTTTATTCCTTTGAGGTGAAAATTATTAGTTATTAAGTGCAAAAACTATGAAAACACTAAGAATACTTAGAAATATCGAAAAAAAGAAAGGTTAGTAAACAGAATTTAAGTAAATATTTAGAGATTTTTAAGGTTTTAATTTTTCTGTTTTTTGAAAAAAGCATCTTGTCTGCCCCTTACCCAACATTTAAGATTATATTTATTTCACTTAATGTATTATTTATTAATTACTTTTGCGTAACCAACTGTTGCTTAAAAATGCATTTTTTTACGCAAAAAAAAAAAAAAAAAATGTTATCTTTATTTTCCCTAGAAGTGATGAAGAAATGTCTCTATTCAGGCTTAATTCCCGATCACAAAAAATTGAAACGCTTTAAATTCTATTTCAGTTTTTAGAAAAAGAATTTTGCACAAGACATTTCTCATAAGTGATAACATTTGACCAAAAATAAAATTTTTCTTCGAACCGTTATCTTAGACAATTGATATTTGCATTTTTGATCTAGAATTAGCTCCCAGTCCATTCTACTTCCTAAAGAAATATCAAAGAGAAATATTGGAATATTGCTTCTAAAATAAAGAAAGTAACAGTAATCTTCATACTCAAATAATTTCTAGCTGATAGAAATGATGTACTTGAAATCATCTTTAACTGAAAAGATGATTTAAAACGCATCATTTCTAACTGATGACTCGGATCTTTTTCAACAACTTTTTTAAATACCCAATAAGCATGAAATGTACAATAATTATTTGCATCTTAATTACGTCGTAGTTTGCATTATTGACACAAAAATAGTTATTTAAATTGCATAACAATTTTTGCGTCAATAATGCAGTATTTCCAGAAACAAAATAATGAATAGATATAAGTTCGACGAGTTATAAATGACTTGTGAGTTGAAAATTGCAACCATTCAGTACTGTTTTCGATTTATGCTATGTCTCCCCCAAACAAAACGAAAATAAATAAGTTCCTTAATAAATAATAAATTTTAAATGACCTCACTTTAAGGTCATAAAAGAAATAGACTGCATAACATATTGTACAGTGACCTGTATAATTATTGGTGCCTACACTTCCGTGGGAAGGTAAAGCGCAGTATCTGGAGAAGTGAGGTTCTGAGTTATTTGAAGAAACGAGTTTTGGATTCCTCATTAACAGCAAGGAAATGTTATAGCTTGACGGTCTTTCCGTGATTTATTTTCCGCGGAAACCAAATTAGAAAACTTCTTCAATAATGCTAACGTATAATAGATGAAAAAAAAAAAAAAATGCAAAAAAGTGAAAAATTTGCAATTACTGCCCTTCGCCTGCCCACGTCAGCACGCTCGAAAGTGGTTGATATACTGAAAAAGTATTACTTTTTTTCTGTTAAGATATCCTCTAGTGTTTTAACAAAACGAATATTGCTAGAATGAAATGAAAGTAAACAAACTATCTTTTTAAAGCTGAGGTTTTTAATGCAGTCCTAATTGCATAAGTGCAAATGTTGATCACAGCTCTTTAATTATGTGTCATTTAAATTCACGCACATCGACACACTTTTTACCGCCAAAACTAGTGTATTTAAATCAATTAATATCAATGACACGGCGTTTTATCCACGCTTAAAGAGATGAACTAATCCGACTAAATACTCGTTTACTCATGCTTCACGAATTCCGAAATCATTAACAAATGAAAGCAGCTATGAACGCTAAATGCACCACAGATTAATCTATAAATCCGTGAAGCTCATTTGCGTTGTTAGAATTCAAGAGTTTGGTCACGAAATATTTTTTTGACTCTTTCTTTTTTGTGATCATCTGCAAATGCTGGGAGAACTCATTTGCACTAATTGCTCTTATGTTTGAGTGTTCAATAAAGACGTAGAACGTGACGAAAGCTCTCGTAAAAATCAGTAGAGAGGAGAAAAAATAAAGAGTACTTGGTGGCTTTCTCTCTCTCTCTTTGCGCCTGGTATAATCACTACATGTAGGTCAGTGTCGTTTTAGTCACTGCAGATATAAACTGGGTCACCGAGAACTTGAATTCGTCACTTTGAATCGATTACTAGTGTCTAAAGCAAAATAACTATTGTGGTTAGTAACACAAAAAAATCAATACAACATCATGCATAATTAAGTTTTGCTATTTAAAAGTTAAGTTAATGGAATCAATAGATTTGTACAAGGTTTTTATAAATTGAATGCAGATTTATTTATATGTAAAGCTGCTTCAAAAAGGTTTTATTTCTTGCTCTTTTTATTACGTCCTTGTTCAGATTAAACAATAACCTCTGGTAGCAAATGTCGCTCATGATACGCAGCAAATAGTTTTTTTTTTAAATTTTTTGATAGAAATATTTGGATTTAAGGGGTATTGTTTAACCCTGCAAGACAATTAAAAAAAGGGGGGGGGGAGGATGTTGACATCGGATGCTTTTGTTAAAAGTTCGATATTTTTTCTATTGATGTATTAGGGTTGACGTTTTTCCTATCATCGATATTTTGGGTTCGTCGTTTTTTCGGCCCGTTAATGTTTTTTAATTGAACCGAAAATAATTTCAAAAAAAAAAAAAAAAAAAATGGAATGATTATGTCTATGCAAATTCGAGTACTGATAAAATTTACATCATGAGTCAATATTCGCAACATCCTTCACATTGGTGAAAGTTTTCGTAAATTAGTTGTCGTAGGAAGTACTTTCACATTGGAGAAAAGTTATTTTTTCCAGCACACCTTTACTACAATATCGAATGTTGTTGTAGTACTACTCTTTTTCTAGTTTTTCCGCAATAAGCTGTTAATTCAAATTGGTAAATTATAATTTTATATCAAATATGTATTGTATAGTTAGTAGCAGTACACATTTCAAATTTCTACAAATATTTAAAAAATCATGGACTGCATTTTGTGTTTTGAATATGATGGTACAATTCAGTTTAGTGGGAAATAAATTCTTAGAACACATTTTTTTATGCAATTGCCCTTTTCCTTGTTAATTAGTCTGAAAAACATTTTTATATTCAGGGTCATTTGTGTTTTTTAGTTTTTTAGTCTTAATCTTGTAAATAGTCTTGAGGAATACTAAAAAGTGCTATAAAGTTATTTAAACTAGTTGAAAGTTTATTTTCAATATTTTTTATTTTAACTATATGCTTGAGTTACTCATTCTTTACTACATGATTTTAAATTGAGGTATTTTTGATATTTCATTTATATTACTTTTGTTCTTGTTATTAGCATGTAAGAAAAGTTGAAGATTATCTCGAGGTTACGTTATGATACATAAAAACGCGTGAAAATTAGAAAGAAAAATCACTGTTCCCTCTATATACCTTCTCTCTCTTTGCTCAAAAAAAAAAAGAAAAAATCACATTGCTTATTGTTCTCACTTGACTGTCCTTGGCGTTATGCTGTGATTTTATTTTCCCCCGAAAAACATAATTTGAATTCAAAATGTCAAAATTCAAATGATTTTTTTTTTTTTTTTTTGTTATTGCAGATGTAACACCTTGAATATGTTGTCGGGAAGATTGGTCCATCCTCCAGGAGTGATGGCACCCTCCCTTCAAATATTTCGGAACATTTCCCATTCCCTAAGAACAGGAGCACTACAAAAAAGAGATAACGACTCTATTGAATTACAACCCCAAAAATTTCAATGGCTCCCTCTCCCTCTTGGGCACTCCTGTATAACGTACAGAAGGATTTTCAAACAAACTGCAAGTTTTTTTGAGTATCTGTATTTAAATCTGGGGCAATTTTGGACGAACTTTAAGTGATCGTCGTAACTACAGATACCTAGACAAATAGTTTAAAAATAAACATAATGTTTCGAAGTTGAAGAGTTTATTCAATGTAGTAAAGAACTTTATAAAAAAATGTTCCTTTTTAAAGCACGACCTATTATGCGATACAAAATAATTGTATTTAGCTTTCATTGTAAACCTTGCGAATTCATAAAATCCAGCTTTTTGCATCAAGAAGCCTTAAAATTGTTTGAATTAAAATGAAGTGTTTAAATAAGGTATTTCTTATGAAAAACGACTAAAGCACTGCAACTGTTTTTGAAGCACACATCGATATGCTTAGTTTTGATGAATCGACTATCTAATACAGCGATTACTCTACGGGAAAAACCAAAAAGACAATTATAAAAGTATCTGCTTACAAACTCAGTATTTTATTAATTTTTTAATTAGAAAGCTTTTGATGCATGTTAAGTAACCCGTTACAATATTCAACTTGTAAGAAAACCGAAAGCGCTATTCATTTCATTCATTTGCAAATAAAAAAAAAATTTAACTCCTCGATTTAAAGTAAAAATAAATTACTTTTCAGCATTTTTTGATTTTATTAATTTGTTTAAAATATATCTATGAATGTAAGTAAAATGACACAACGTGTGTAAAGTACAAAAAAAAATAAAAATAAAATAAATAAAAATAAAAAAGAGTTAAAAAATGCTGAGTTTTTAACTCGTTTATAAATGCTTTTATTTGTACTTTATACACGTTGCGTCATTTTACTTATTTCACACTACAAAGTTTTTGACTGCTTTTTTACAATATTACTGTGCTTCAAATTTACATCTTGGAGCTCCAAGATATTTATAAAAAAATTTAATACTAAATGTTACAGAGCTATATGAATTCATTTTCTCATTCCTTAGAAATAAATTATTTTAAAAAGAAGAAAAGCTACAACTTCATGTTCACATTAGATAGTTTAAAGAGTTTTTGTAGTAATTGAAAATGAAAAGAAAATTTGAAACTTTCCAAATTTCAAATCAAAATGTTGAACATCAAATATAAAAAATATCAGCCACCAAATTAACGTAATTAGAAAATAAAATGAGCAAGAGGATCAATCTCTGTCAAATTATATTTCGGTTAAAGGAGAAACGATTTAGAACAACTTTCTTTAGCGAAGCTAGAAGCCAGAAAACTCAATACTTTATTGATCAGTAAAGGAACTACAGGCATTAAGAATTCCTTTATCAGTTCTCATAATGTAAATATTTGGAAAATAAAAGAACTAGGAACAAACAAATGCAATTATCTTTACTTTGAAAAATGCAAGCAGCAATAAACATTGATTAAACTTACGCCTCGGGTACAATGCCTTTATGCAATCTATTTAAATTATTTCGCATAGTATTTCAAACACATGCCAGGAATGACTTTTTAAAAAAAATGTATCGTAACGGTTCAAAACCATTAACTGTAGATATCTTTAAATATTTTTGCATATATATCTTTAAAATATTGAAAATGAATATATTCGCAAGTTTCTTTAAAGAGATTGAGAATGTAACGTACTTCTGAATAGAGATCGCCACTTAGTAGGGGAACATGGAGCAAAGTGAAATATCGGGGCAAAGTGAAATGGTGAAATATTTTCTCTGCTTTTAGCTTCATCTTTCTGGTATTGTTTTAACTTTGTCGTACCATATGTAGTCTATTCCAATCAGGAAAAAAATACCACCCAACATTAAAGCATTTGGTGATACAGTCAATTTTTAAAAAATGATACTCAAATTGTAATATTTTGTTGTAAATCACAAATTATTTTTGTTACTATAAAACGATAAAGTTATCATTATTATTTTAAATATTAATTGAGACCTCCTTAAATTCATTTCAGTATTAATTTAATTAATATTAAGCTTATTTCTATTTTAAATTAATTGTACAATTAGTCAAGTACTTACGGGGCAAGTGAATGGGGCAAAGTGAAATACTTTGTTTCACTTACTCACTCAATATAAATCACTTACGTTTTCATTTATTCATTCAACTTTTTATTTAATAATTCGTTTGACCAAAAATATGCTTTATAATCGAACAGAAAATATTTTACTAGAAAAATATTGTATTTTTCACTTTGCCCCATGAAAAAAAAAGCGAAAAATTTCCACTTTTTTTTTTAAACTCAAATTTACTACCAAAAATTTAAAAATATATACTGTTTCAACGCAAGTATTATAAAATAGAATGTTCTTTATTAATGTGCTGTAATTTTCAAAACCATTTTCCGATTTGTTCATTTTGAAAAAAATCAGTCATCTTAACCATATCACTTAGCCCTACATTCCCCTACTTACGGTGTTATGCAGAAATGCTTAACAGTTCTCGCCAATTAGAAGAGTAGTCAGGTAGGAATTGAAGATGTATCCTCCAAAATACTCAGACGTTTTTCTTTATTAGTTGCAGAAAAGGACAAAAATCAACCACATCCCCTCCCGCAATTCCATTCTTTCTTGCTACGCCGCTGATCTCACGTCATAATTTATGTGAGAAGTTATGTTCTCCAATCAGAAGAAGATAAGAACCACATTGATCTTCTTAGTTGGACAAAGTCATACCAGGCCCAACGCAGTTTAGGATATGTGCTCTGGAAAGGCTTGATGTTTAGGGCATTTGGGACAAATAGGGAAAGTCTTGGTGTTTTGAGAAAACTAAAGGCACTCAATGTGGGCCACTAGCCAGTGGCGAAGGGCAAGTATGTGTACTGTTTCCAATGGTGTTGGATAGAAATAAGCCAGGTGCGGTCCCCAAGTAGATTACAAGGTCCCCAAGTAGACTTTCTGCTATTTAGTACCGTTAAAATTACTAAATAGCAGAAATACATTGATCTTTCCGCTATTTAGTAATTTTTACGCAGTTTTTGGTTTACGGAATGATTTTTTCTAAACAATAGCGTTACTAATAAAACGCGTGTGCTAAAACAGGCAACCGTAATTCGACAACCTGTAAAGATATTGAACAATGTGGTTGCAAAAGATATTGGAGTAGGAAAAAAAAAAAAAAAAGCACAAAGAACTTTATATTGGTTAATAGCTCTATGGGATGAAAGCTTGCGGATTGCGTTTGACGTTTGTCAATTGAGAGTCAAGTACATTTAAATGTCAAAAAACAGTTGTACCTTTCAATTACGTCCAAGAAATCAAATGGAAGATAATGATTTAGTGCTTTCTAAAATTTCTTGAAACATTTAATATTTTTAGACCCCGTCTACAGCAGCAAATGCTGCATACTTTTAACTTTTGTAGATGCAGTACGTCATCGTTTTGCCACGTAGATTGGGGACATATTTTTCACTCGAGTTATAGCATAAGCATCGTATAATGAAAGCTATTTTCTACCAAATGTAAATTAACGACAGTAATTCAGCGCAGTTCAGGAGCTTTGAACTAAACATCTAATCAAACTAATGAAACCATGTCCCGCTTTACTGTGCGTAATATCATTAAATAAAATGTACAGACCTTTAGCCTCAAAATAAAATGTACAGACACACTAATATTAATCAAATTACACCCTACATATGTTTAAAACTAATACTAAAGGAAAATTAATGGCTGACCATAAATGATGTTACAAAATCAACAAGTGCACTCTTAATAAATTTGACCACTTCTCCCCGCGTCAGAAAGTGTCACACTTCGTCTTACCTCCCCACCTCCTCTTGTCACTCAATATCACTGGCATATTTTTACAAAGAAAATGTGATACCACACTTCTTGTCTTCCCTCTCACAAACTATCCCAATTTCTTGAACCCCTATCCCCAGAAAATGTGACATTAAAGGAATAGAATGGAGTATTGTCCGTTTTTCACGAGAAGGCACTTAGCCACGCCTTCTTGAACGCAGAGTTCCATTTTACGCGGGAGTGATCGGTAAGCATATTCACGCGCTTCGAAATGAGACAACCAAGTAACTTTAACGTGGGCGTGCATTTTAAAGCGAAAAAAAAATCTTAGTGTCCTTTACATAACTTGCTTCACTTGTCTGTTGCCGTTTCAGTTATTCTTACATTTTAAAAACTGCGGCTTTTACAACAAAATGCTATGATCCGAATATACATTCTGCCGAAACAGCGAAATAGAATCATCGGATACCACGTGACGAAGGAGGAGTCAAGTGCCTTCTTGTGAAAACGGACAGTAGTAGATATCGTCTTCTTAAAATGTTGAGCGTAAGAGACTACACGGACTTCACGAATGAAAAAACAGAGACTGTTAAACTTTTAAAAATATTGGATGACATTATAGCACATGTGGTATGGTCAATTCTGCCTTATATGGAGGCGTGGTTTGCCGGGGTTGCATTTACTTTTAAACTTCTAGTAGACATACAGACATTTATGTAGTTTTTCAGTGGCTTGTCCTAAAGATATTGTTTTCCTCTAGTAGATGATTTAGCTATTAATCATCTGTTACTAGTTTGATGCACTGAATTTCCAATAATGAGTTACACACGTGCAATGCACCGATAACAGAAAAGGAATTGAATAACTGAATCCATAATAAACCACTTATAAATTCTTTAAAAACAAAAGCTTTTATTCTTATGTTTATACCATAATCATTTAAGCTGAATAAAGTATCAATTTAAGACACATGATTCATAGTATCACGAATTAAACAAAAAACATTTTGGAGAACAACAGCGAAAAATTGAAACTCTCTCGACCGGATCATAAATTATTCCTTACACTTGGCTATTTTTTATAGAAATTTACAACGCTTCGAAACCGTTTCACTAGGGATTTAAAAGTTAATTTCTAACCCGTGGAGAAATTCAAACTTTGTTTTTTTTTCTTAAAGAAAATGTTTCAAAATAAGTCATTGTTAGATAAATAAAATAATCAATTTTTTTTAAAACGGAAATAAAAATATTTCAAAAAAAAAAAAAAAACTTCGTTCTTTGTCAAAGATTTGACAATTGTCTTTACTCTGAACATGCGTGCTGCCAAATTCTGTTTCTTACGTAAGAATCCTAATAATTTGTCTGGAAAGTTGAATGAAGGAGACACTAGAATGATCAATGAACTTAGAGGGTTACATTATTAACCCGAAGTTAGATGTTAATGAGTATCTCAACTGGAGAATAGTGACAAGTACTTAGGTCATCTAATTGACCTCATTATGAATAAATTTAAAAAGGAAAATGTCAACATTAACACATTATGTGTAGTTATTTGAGGGCACAATAGTCAATGCCAGGAGTAAAAGAGGTCAGACCGGTGGAAACAGCTTAGGTAGCAAAAGCAGAAACTAATTTCCCATATACCGTGAGAATGAACCTCATGCAAAATTTAGAAGTGTCGACAATCGTGTCACGAGGATTTTTTAAATTTTTTTTTTAGCATGAGTGAAAAATTAAGTTCGAAATTGTGAACAGCTATAGTATACTTCATGATGATAAGCATTCGTCTTCCAACGAATATAGTTAAAAACCGATTAAATCAGAGTTGCTCTAATCAAGCAGCGGCGAATTAAGTTTTCAACTTGAAGCGTTGTTCGCTTAAAATTTCGCAAGAGACGCGTGCATAAAATCTTTGTAGTTTGCTGAGTACCAACTATTGTGAGCTGGACTAGAACTCTCATTCAGTTTGTTTGCTACCCAATTAGAGATGACAAACATCCTTCTCAAAAAATACAAACCAGCAGCAGAAACTTCTTGAAATAAGTTAAGTTGTAACTAAATGCCTATATTCAGAAATTTATACAGCTTAAATCATCAAAAAGTGCCTACAGGTAAGGTGTCTGAAGAGGGATAGCGGTACCTTACTTTTATTTGTTGCTGAACCAAGTTTTTCTACGAATATTTTTAACAATCTATACATTATCACCCCTCCCCCCGTATGATTCACTACATAACAATATCCATCATGCTGGAACAGAGCTGCTCATAACACATGATTAAGCCATTTAGATGTCCCGGAAAAAAAACTTATAATAGACAATGTTGCCCGTGTTTTAAGAAAACTGGCTTTTCTTACACCGTGAAATAATTTTTAAACAAGTTTCCATGCAAGCAAAATCACATCCAGGAGTTGGCAACTCCAAAAAGGCGTGCGAAATAATGATGAATGAGCTGCGTGAATGGTGAATGATAAAAAAATATGAGCATGTATACTTTGTATTTGAGAAAATAAATTGTTATATTTATATTAAAAGTATTTTTAAGGTTGGTAGTTGTTGCATTAGTCAACTAATTAATGCTAAAGAACTAGTCAAGAAGAATTTAGATAACGTAGATTAACCGAAACACAATTTTCTAAAACGTGAATGAAGCTTTAATACTTGTATAACTTCAAATAGTCTTTGTTTTTAAGGCAAAAAATTAGGTAGTTTTGATATATTCTATTCACTGTTCTTTAGCATTTCAATACTTTCCGGAACCTGTTAAATAACTACTTCAGATTGAACGTTTACAAAAAGTTTTACTTTGGTCAGAATGTTGTATCATACATGCCTAGCAAGCACAAAATTACTTTCATCTAATGCATGGAACCATTTATCCATTTTTAGTTGTATTTTCACTTTTTTTCTCAGCAATAAGGTACTAAAAATCCTAAACTAAGAAAAACCATTGAAATTAAAATTACACGAACGATATGCATGCGAAACAAGCAAACTCCGGCTAAATTTAAATAAGGCATACCTTAGTACAAAATACAAGAACTGAGCTTCGTTAGTCGAGTTGGCCATAAAAGTGAAAAATAAATGAGAAAATTAATTCATAAAATGAAAACTTGACTAAATCAAAAAGTTAAGACTTAAATTAACAAAACTTAAATAAAAAATATTTTTTTAGTCTTTCAATACTTCTCAATTAAAAATACTCAATGCCGAACGAGGGACGGGATAAAACGACACCGCTAACAAAACGCAAAAGCGGAGATTATCCGAAACAACATCCATTAAAATCGTTTCACTTCATCCACAATCTCACGTCTCCTGCATGGAAAAGGGGGAAATCTTTGTAATCCGAACGTGCATGAAAATAATTAGCAACTTTTACGCTTTAATAACTTTCTACCAATTTTTTCATAGCATAAAGATATTGTCTTATTTATTACTCAAAAGCACATTTACAGGATTTTGATGCTTTTTTAAAAATATCTCATCATGATAAGTAACAACCTTTATTGCTGACAAAGTTCATTCACACCAATTTCATTTTCTCAGAACTCATGAATTATTTTCATCAACAATCGAGTAACTCAACCATTTAATGTATCAAATATCCCAAGGAATAGAATCTACGATTGCAGTATGAAAAAAATCTAAAACTTTATAGCATGTTTTTACAATAAAACTAGCATCTTTTTTTTATGTATGATATAGTAACATTATTGCATATAAATGTTAGCAATCTCTGAAATTCGCTCTTAGGAAACGGCAATATGATATAAACTTCCCATGTACTGCTTTTCCCTTGTATATTACACAATAATGTATCTTTTTCGTCTTATTTCTGTTTCTATTGTTTTCGGTATTTAAACGATTCGCACAATAATTTAATGTTTGATCACCTATTACTTTCATGTAACTAAGCAAAGCTACCGGCTTTCGTAGTGTATATGATGCGTTACAATGTAGCGGAAAAAGGAAAATTCAAAGTGATGGATACGAAGAAAAACTTAGTTATTCATATTTGAGAATGAAGATTTAACTGTTTTTTGTTTTCTGGATTGAGTCTAAGCAAAGCAATATTTCTTGCTCCGAAAGAAAAATACAATGTAATCTTGGAACCTAGGGTTGCAAAGTTGGAGTTACGTCACATATTTTTTATATAAGTAACTAAGGAACTATTGTTTAAAAAAATATATAATTACTACCGCATACATCTATAACTGTTCTCCAATCTAACCCTTTGGCAAGAATTTTTTTGATTTAAGGCTGAATTTCTTTCACATTAATGTAAACGTGCGGCGTATTAACTTTTAGAAAAGTTCAACAATAGATTTTGTTTTAGTATCACAATGTAAAGATAGCACAGTCACAATATTACAAGAAATTTTGGAAACCCTCAGAACCTTATCGTTCCATAAATGTGATGACATATTTAATTCATTTTACGTTTGTGTTGGATAGCGGAACAACACATAAAAAAAGAAAATCAGTAATTTACCGCTCCAAGCCGGGGCTAAGGTAGAACGAACTACAAGCATATACGAACAGCCCGGTTACGACATTCAGAGACTGCAGTTTTGATTTTGTTTTGGACTCATCAGCCTACATAGCCATTATCAAGCTGAAGGCACATAGCCTCAAAATTGAAGCTGAAATTATCTTTAGACAGATAGCTAAAAATTAATTTTAAAATTAGCTTCAATCGTAGTATGTCGTCACCAGGTAGTCGGTATATGCGCGTAGGGAACATGTTAAACTTGAGCAATTTTCAATAATTTGACGTTGTTATCGTGTAATTGCATACGTTCGTTTGTACGAACTTGCAGCTTAAGCAGTATTTAGGCTATAATGGCATAACGTTTTGCCTGTAAATTTCTTTCAAAAAGAAATATGACAACTAAGCGGAAATTAAAATCCAATATTAACTGTTGAACAAACACATAAAGATCGCGCTCGAACAAGACAACCCACTATCCCGTGCTACTAAGTCTCTAATCAGACTGTTCAAATATAACCACAGGCTAACTGGTCGTGCCCAAAGTTGTTCCAATAGCTTCCCAGTTGATCGACGGGTCTTGCTCAGAGTAGCCGCATTTCGACGCCGCTTGATAAGACCACGTGGCATTTTTACCTATCAAAGGTTAGTTGTTTTAACCGAAGTTGTGAAAGTTCCACACATTACGCTGAAGTAACTGCTCATTAACAAAGAGGGTTCGATAGAGCGACGGGAATCAGAACAACCGATAACTAACCATTGACGTTATTAACCAAAATGGTTAACCTCTCAGGTCGCCTATATTCGAACGCGATCAAAGTTTCAAAATTTCGTTAGTGCCAGTGATTACTCAAAGTTTTTTTGAAAGCTTTCTATATCGTTGGTTCAACTTCCCGTATCGTTCCTTCAACTACCCGTGCTTTCAAATCACTAGGGGAGAAGGTGGTAATATGGACCAGTTTTTATTTTCTAACAAAAAATGCACCTTTTAATAGAATTTTTTCAGCAATAATTACCATAATTTAACAAAGTACCCTTTCACTAAACATTTAAATTAATTAGAAGGTAAAACATTAAACGATTTGAAGACCGTTAAATTTTTTTAAGCAGTACAAAAATAGCTGTCCTAGATAGAGGGGCGGAAATAAATGCAACCGTCACACATGTGCAACCGTCAGCATGTGCCCATTGCTGGCATACAACACATTTAATCCAAAGTTTTCTGACTTTTGAACATAGAAAATAAAGGAGGTGGTAATATGAAATAAATTGTTCCATATTACCACAAATTGCCATTTTATAAACGATCCCATGAATAGTTTGAAAAATATTTATTCATAATTTAATTCCGCTATTTTACTATTCAAACAATATTTTACTATAAAACCAATATTAACAAAATCTTATATTTATCAATAAGGATGTGAAAAATATTCATGAAACTTACCTTGTGAAATTTTTTAGAACTGCATAAACAAAGATCCGCCTGTTACACCATAAGCAAAACAATCTATACTGATGCCAAGCGGTAAAGAAATTATTCCCATTAATTAAATTGACTTTAATAAACACAGATAGTGCCAGCAGATAAAAAGAAAGAAGCTGTTTTATATTACCACCTTCTCCCCTAACATAAACTGTATCAACGATTCTATGCATTAAGTCACCACACATGAAAACCAATGCAAAACAGTTTAGTTAACAGTGTTGTTAAAGTAAGTTGAATAAAACAAGTTCAAACTCAGAGACGTGTAGCTAAATGTTTTCTAGTCTATTTAAAACAACGCAATCAGCACATATTGATAATAGACTTTCAAAAAATTAAAAAAAAATGTTGATCTATATTACCAACTCTTAAAAGCTTAAAAATATGAATGTGATTTACAAAATTATTCAGTAGAAAATCTCATATGCTTTTGATTGTGGATTGTAAGCTTTTACGGTTGAGCTCATGCTTAGAATCATGGATATACGAATGAGACAATACTTATTAAGGGCAGTTAAAATTGTTAACAATTTAGGTTTTTACAAGTTTGCAAAAAAAAAAAAAACTCTCGATAGTTATACTCGTGTTAGTTACTTCTAGTAACAGCTAAATTGTAAGGTTATCCTGAAAGAAAAAAAAGAAAAAAAAACTCTCGAACAAAAGTACTTTTTAAGTATCTCTAATAAGTCCAGCTCTCACGCATTATGATGAACTATAAAAGCACCCATCTTTAGTGACTAAAGACAAAAAGAAATCGGCACTAAAACTTTACGACATTTTTAGAGCACCGATCTAAGTTCTTGCATGTTATGCGAAGTACTTTCCCAAACAGAATTTATCCTCTTTTCCTTGAACTAAATCTCATAATGAAATACAAGCCTACATTTCCGTTCGTGCAGCTTTTTTAGGTCGTAAATATAAAATGCTTAGGAACACTTAGGGAGTCATTTCTTTTGAGAACAAACCGAAATGAGCTTTTAATACAACGCACTTTCACTTAAATTTCACTTTAAAGACACAACATATTACTTGAAAATGACAGAAGCAATATACTTGAACGAAACTCATTAAAATGACTGAATTAATTGAGAAACTATAAATAAGTAATATTGTGAAAAGTACTTTTTAAACGCAAGTGAAAATTGTTGCCTTTCAAATGCAACAATTTTCACTTGCGTTTCATAAGATTTATGGAGCATCATTTACACTAACAGCACAGGAATCAAAATAAGTTTTTTAAATGACCTTTGAAAATTAGGTCCTAATCGGTCACCGTGATGTATTCACCGCTGGTACAAATGTCCTTCGCAAAGACGTTACGATAAGAAATTGCAATTACGAAACTACAACTGTAGTTGCGTAGTACGAATTCTGCGACGTCATGACACAGTCATTAGGAAGTAGTCACTTAATGATGGTTTTGCAACGTCACGGCGCAGTAGTTGCGACGTCGTGACCTATCTGTAATTCTCAAGAAACGTCGCGAAGGAGTCCCAAAGTGGCTAGGAGAGTTATGGTTTTGCGACCACACAATACCGTCAAAGAAACCGTCAAAACGTATTTTGGATCTTTGTGTAAAGTCGCTGTTAAGTCGTCGACTTAGAGAGAAATCACTTGACGAAGGTTTTGTGATTTCCTACAGCTATAACTGTGAATTTCGTATTATCACAACACCAAAATCTATCGGCAACAAAAAAATTATTGCAGTGATCACGAATTGAAGATTGATGACTTAGTCACAAAATATGTTGGTTATATGATTTCTGTGTGAAGTCGCAATGCAGTTTGCGACAGGGACCATTGCGACTTTCAGTGACTTCCCCGTGACTTACCCTTAACATGGTGTGCTGCTTGGTTCTACTTAGGAAAATCATATTTCATTAATTTTTCTATGGCTTATAGTTTAAGTTTCGCTCAAAATTAAAAGTAAAAAAATCAGTGCATTTCAGTGTTTGATCTAGTAAAATAAAGATCATGGTAAATTTTAAAGTTTTCAAGATTTTATAGATGTTTTTGAAAATTATAAGCATAATCACATATAAATATGTAACCAACTACAATGCTGGTTACGTAAAAACTAATAACTTGAAGTGCAATAAATACTTTAGAATAGAGTCTAGTGGTTAAAACATAGGCTTTAGAAGACCCTGAGTTTTATGCTTGAAGCGATAAAGACCCAGAGATTGTATACGGAGTACATGCTCACTAATCCATTTAAAACATATAACATTTTTCAGACGTCATGTGTTTCCCTAGGTATTTAAATTGTAATCAATTGGGCTAAATTTGTGGACCCAAAATCTTCGTATTGGATGTATATCCAATTTACAAAGGATACAGAAGCTTGGAGTACATTTAAGGGGAATGTAAGGCAGTGAAATAGTTAAGGTAACTGAGCTTTAAAAAAATGAATAAATTTTAGATTTGTTTTGAAAATTACAGTACATAAAGAGAGAACATTGTATTTTATAATGAAACTTGTATTGGAACATTATTTTTTATATTTTTGGTAGTAAATTTGTGGATTCAAAAAAAAAAGTGGAATCTTTTTTTTTCATGGAGCCAAGTGAAAAATTAAATATTTTTTTCTAATGAAATATTTTCTATTCTTTAAAAAAAATATTTTTGATCAAATGAATCTGTAAATAAAAGGTTGAATCAAAAAATGAAGCAATAAACGAACAGTTTAATTAATTAGTAAATACATGAAGAAAAATTAATGAGTGAGCAAACGAAGTAAATGAATTTACGAAAATAAGTGAATGGATGAATAAATCAGTGAATCATTAAGTGAATAAATCTAAATGAATCACTTAATAAATGAATTAATTCGTGATTTAGTAACTGATTGCATGAGTAAACGAAATAATCAATTTCTCTTTGCCCTGCATATAATTAATTAATTGAACAAAATATGTATAATACAAATTAGCTTAGTGCTAACTAAATAGATATAGCGTCAAATATTTTCTCAATTAATGTTTAAATTATCAAGAACAAGAACTTTATCATTTTATGATAACAAAAATTATTTTTGACTTACAACAAATATTACAATATGAGTATCAAACTTTGAAAACAGCCTATATTGCCATATGATTTAATTTTCGGCGGCATTTCTTTCCTAATTGGAATAGAATACATGTGCTACTGCATAGTCAAAATAGTACCAGTTGGCGGAACTATGCCGCGTGGATGCCGGCAAACCTCACAAATTATCGGATATCAACTATGGTTCAGCCAACAACTATGGTATAGGATATCAACTAAGCCAAGAGCAATCGTGATTGCTCAAAAAATTTAAAAAAAAGTTTGCAGTCTCTTAGCACATTAATCTAAGTACATAAACGATGCAATTGACTTGTGTACATAGTAATGACAAGTAGCATAAAAGAGAAGAACTGGCAAGAAAAACTTTTTTCCCTGAAAAAAAAGTAACGCATGTAAATTTGAAAATTACTAAAAACTAGAAACAACTTTTGATTTTACTTGATACCACTTTGTCACCTTAACTATCAGTTCCATAAATGTTTAAGGATGAAAATAATGGGGTGTGTCAAATCTCCCCTATGATAAAATCTTTCTAGTTTCCCCCATTAACTGTTTAATTTTGGAAAAATGATGATCTTCAGCCCGATTTAAGAAACCTAATACGTTACAACTATAAGCATTAAGTCTTCTTTTGATACGTTTCATAATAAATTATACTTAAAATTGTCACATCAAAAAACCCAACGTTTCCGAACATATGTTCAAATAGTGTCAAAAATAATGAACGTGTCGCTATCATTAAAGAACAATCCTAGAAAGTGGAAAGAGGCCACACAAATTTCCAACTTTGATTCGATTCCCATGTAGAACTGACACAAGAGACCAAATTTTAATCTTTATCTACATGTACTTCAACTGATTCTATGTTAAGAAATACTAGGAAATGATGCAGACTCACGCAACCGGCGGAGGGTAATTTTAAATAGGATATTACTTTTGAAGACTCTCAGGAACATGTTGTGACACAGTTATATTATCAGAATCATATTTGAAACCACTGGTATCAGTCATGCGAATTGAAGGACTTTTTTCTTGATGCTTTCACATAAATATTTTTAGGCGTATATTTACCGTTAGCGGTTTCAGAAATAAACAAACAAATTCACTTTGAAGTTTTAGGAGTCGATTTAAACTCTCTCACTTCAATAATATACGTATAAATGCATTTACAATATTAAAAATAAAACAAAACATGATTAATACCCCCCCCCCCTCTCCAGTAGCACTCCCCCAGTTTCTTTCAATATGTCATCCTACACAGTACGCAGAAACAAATTTTTACGGAAATTTTACTGCATTACTAGTGAAAATAATTTGTTTTCACTAAGGCAGTAAGAGACTTAGAGAAAAAGTCTTGTTGTGCAAAAGATGACAAGTAAACAACACCATGATGAAATAGAAATAATTGTTGCACGAATATACTGATGCTTTGAAGAAAAATAGCTCTTACTAAATCAAACATGTTTTATTAAAAATTCTGTCACTGCATTAATTTTACAAAAGTGGTCTTTGTACTTCGCACCATTCGTTTCTTAACAGTTCCACAGCCGTTTGCATTGCAGTTTTCTTTTTTACAGTTCTGTTGTGTACTGTGAGTGAGTGTTTTCCCCTAGAAGTATTTTCAATATCGAAAAAGGGGGGAACGTGATATGCGAGTGCAACACGGTTACAAAATAGGGAAACTACTCAAAAAAAAAAAAAAAAAACGGTAATATTTACTTTTATCATCCCAAAAAAATAGTTTAAATGAAAATTAGACATATGAGGAGTTTACTCTTTGCACAAAAATTTTTCTTTAAAAGATGATGCTGAAGTTCAATAGTGTGTATGGCCAGCTCTGACTGCCAGGCACGCTGCACAACGATTACTCATACTTTCTATGAGGTGGTGGATGAGTTGTGGGCTTAAACAGTTCCAAGCATGCTGAAGAGCTCTTTTTAGCTCCGGAGCGGAGCTTGGCGGGGGCAAACGGGCTGCAAGTTGTCTCCCGAGCATATCCCAGACATGCTCGATAGGGTTCAGATCAGGGGAGTTCGCAGGCCACGTCATTCGCTGGATATTTTCTGATTCGAGGAAATCATCGACCACATCTGTTCGGTGACATGGCGCGTTATCGTCCATGAATATGAACTCAGGACCAACAGCACCTCGAAACAAGCGAACATAAGGCTCAAGAACCTCGTCTCTGTATCTTTGACCAGTGACTGAGCCTGTCTCAAAAATATGGAGGTCGGTGCGGCCATCCAACATAATGCCCGCCCACACCATTACTCCTGCTGACGCAAAGTGATGTCTTTCTCTTATGTTTTGCGGTTGGAAAACGAGTCCCCTTTTCTCTCCAGATTGTTACCTGACGAGAATCACTCCGTAGAGTAAGGCGGGACTCATCATTGAACATCACATTAGCCAACTGTCCCAGACTCCAATGCCGATGTTGCAAGCTCCAGTTTAAGCGAGCGCGTTTATGCGCTGATGTGAGAGGAATGCAAACTGCTGGTCTTTTGGTATACAGACCGACATGATTGAGTCTCCTGTAAACAGTTTGCCTCGAAATTGTTATTCCTGTGACGGCACTGAGCGCCGAACCCAGTTCTCTGGCACAGCTGTCCCTATGACGTCGTGCAGAAATTGCCAGAAAATGATCTTGGCTTGCGGTTGTGACTTTTGGTCGACCTGGTACTGGTCGGAGGGTAACATCTCCCGTATTTGAAAACCTCTGCAACAGTCTCGAGATTACACACTGAGGCACATTAAGAATACGAGACACTTCAGTTTGTGATCGTCCAGATTCTAGCATTCCAACGATTCTTCCTTTCGCAAACATGTCCAAATGGCGTCTTTGTGCCATTATTAGCTCTGTTTCACCAGATCCAATGTTTCTTGGTACAGCAATTGCATGAAACGCTCCAGAACTCTCTAAAGCGTGCGAGCTGTTTTATCCACATTCCGAAATGCGCACCTAATTCGCGCATGACACCATTGACTATACTATTTTGCATAAACATATTGCTTCTTCTTCAACCAATGAATCTCCATAAGTAAATTTATATAATTTTACGAAAATGTACAGATTTTTCTCACATTTTATGAATTATGCTTAACTTTTGGACACCAGTGTACATATAAAATATTGTCAAATTGATGGGCAGAAAGACATGCTTTGAATGTGTCCAAATTTTGAACTTAAGTTGAGGGATAAGTTGAGAAGACAATTTTTAACAATATTCCATTGTGTTTGACGAAAAAAAGTGTTTTTCGTCTTCTTTCCCTTCTTCCTACCGTGCATATCCGGAAGATCTTTCCGACTGATGCTTCTTTGCCGGACTCGATGCAATGCACTCACTGTAGTAAATGCTTTCCAATTAAGAAACAAAAGATCTAATGCACAGAATAAACAGAAACTCGCTGACTTTGGAGAAACAACAGACGGGTGTAGTTAGTATTTAGAGGTAGAAGCTGAAGGAAGGCCAAATAAGAAAAACATTTAACGATCCCAGACGGATATTTTACACGGAAAATGGCTTGAAAACTAAACATTTTTTAAAAGTTAAAACAGAAAACAACAGCTTTAAGTGCCGGCTCAGAATGGTAAAATGTAAAAAATCTAAGCAAAATGAACACACGAACAGATATATTCTGGTTTTGATCCTTTTTCAAGGATGTTTTTGTGTTTGAGCATTGAACCTTAATTGTTATTTAATCGTATAGAAAACTACGAGAATTCCAGATTTTGTATATTTACTGCGCAAACCTGTGTTATAGAAAGGTCTTAGAAAACAAAATAAAACTAGGGCTCAAAAAGAATGTTACGTTCATGCGTTCAATTTACTGCCCAAATTGACGTAGGGAAAGCATCTCGATGTCAACACGTAAATAATATATTTATAAATGTCACTTACTGTGACAGTGAAGAAAAATGTGATCTATCACCAATCGCTTTCTCAAAAGATGAAAGTTTTTACGCTGAAGTTTCTTGAAAATGATTACCGACAGTCGAATTTCAACGTCAACTGACTTGAAAATACTACTTTTGGGAGTAATAAATCATTGTCAGTTTTGTTTGCACAATTCTTAACAACAAAGAAAACGATAGCATTCTCATGCGAGCATTTTGCAATGAGATTTTTTTTTTTTTTTGACAGCACATGTAAATATGAGCAGATGTTAACAGCTGTTCTGAGGCACGAATACGAAGCAAACGAATTAAGCTTTATAGACGCAAAAATCAATGATATTTCCTAAACGTTAAAATAAGTTAAATCAAACGCATGTACATTCGGGAAATGTCAGACCTTTTTAGATAGATTGCTAAATTTGTTTCTAAGATTTAGTTAATAAAAAAGGTTAAATATTTAGGTTGTTCAACATTTGGTATCCTATATGCATGCTGTAAAAATGCTTACTGAAATAAACAAAGGTGAACAAAATTGAAATACTGGTGAAGTGCATAGAGCTTCGTTGCCCGAAAAAAGGAAAAGTATCTATCACCAGTTTACCTAAATTAATAACATACATATACAGGCATGTCTGTCATATAGTGGTTTTGTTTTCGAAAATTGGGATAATAATACTGCCGTGGGCAAGTAAACGGCAGTATCTATAGAAATGAGTTTTTGAATTATTTGAAGAAACGCGTTTTGGATTTCTAAAATCAAGGAAACGCTATAATTAGAGCTTTTTTTTTTTTCTAGCTAAAATCAAATAAGCAAGTTTGAATAAATGCTAACGTACAATAGATGACATAAACACAAAAAAACTGAAAACTTAGTAATTACTGCTCTTTACTTGTCCACGGTGGAGTAGGAAACTGCTTTAAATTTTAAAAACACTTCTCTTCTTTTTTAATAACTAATTCATTAGGGACTAAAAGGTGGTTCTCGAAACTTTGTAGAACAATGCTGCATTTCACAAGAATATTCATTTATAACTGGCGTTTTTAAAAGGGGATTCTGTTTATTATGTTAGAAAAGTCTTAGAAACCCTTAAGATTGAGTAAGATTTGTAAGAGGAATTTAGGAATAATTTCTTTCAGTATCCTAATAAATAAGAGTAAACTATCCTTAATAAACTGGATAAAATATATGAATGAAATTTCAAAGCACAACGTAAGCAACTTTCACTTTCTACGGCATTCACTAAGAGCGTTTAAAACATTACTTAAGTAGGAACTCAAGTGAAATCAGTACCAATGCCCATTACAACGGAGAATTCACAATATCCAGGTTCCCTAAAGAGAGGTTCGGCTGCATTTTAAACTCTCCTTCATGATGGAAATTTTTGCGTAGACCCCCGTTGCGTAGACCCCCGTCCTTTTCCCTTACGGTCACCCATGTACTAGTGGCCATGTACAGCCACCCTCGTACACACGTGAAAAAAGAAAGCATATGAGGAAAATAATAGTTAAGCGTTTTTGAGTGGCTTCTTTTTGATATGCTTGTTATTTATTGTTTGAAATCATGCAGAGGCTTCTTAATCCGTTTCAAACATCATGTTTTTTTTTTCAACAATCTTGTATTATATTGGTATTTTATTTAATTCATTTTTAAAGTTTGCAATACGTTGAAAATTAAACACACATTTTGAAAAGCAGAAAAAAAAGTTAAGTTGATTTTCCATACAGAACATTTCACGATAAGCTCTAAAACTGAAAATAGTCGATATATTTCGTTTATCTTTTAGTTTTAGTCAAAGTTACTAATTACCTAAGAACTATGAATACGACAAAAATACAGATAACTGAAAATGAAAGATAAGTGCAATGAGTTGACATGATAACTCATTGGTTTAGTATGTTATTAGCTTGCCAACCTTTATGTAAAACTTTTAAATGAAGATATTAATTAAAATTAAAGCATCTGAAACACGATTAAACTTAGCGCAAAAAAGAAGAAAATATTTCGAGATAAAACTTATTCGCTAAAAAGTTTACAAATTAAAAAAGATCTCTGAAAATTTAACTGTTCGTAGCAATTGAGTGAATAGAAAAATAATTTTCTTTTTCTGGAAATTAATGATAAGAGCTTAAAATAACATTGTTCAAAAATTAAAGTTATATTCCTATCCTTTGAAAATGCCTGTGTATCATTAGCCTAATTAAGCCATTAACCACATTTTGTTGCTCATTAAGGTTCACGCCCTTCTTAACGATCATTTATAAAATTAATCTCGATTTTAAAGAACAAACTTTTAGTTTTTAAGGCAAAGATATGTCGATCACTTTTATACTTTTATTTCCACATTTACAATCAGGATACTTAAATTTATATTACTCATTCAAACTTGACTTTGCATTTGTTAGCAATTGCTTTCTTGTAATGACACATTAAAAATACTCGGAATTCCTAATATTCTGATCAATTGCTTTTAGTTTTACGCGAGATTTTACTAGCAACTCAAAGTTATGTATTCCAATTTCATCACTAGCGCAGCCAGAAATACCTTCTCGAAGGAGTTTTTTTTGATCAAAATACCTTTTAAAGGGAGTTTTTTGATCGAAACAGCCCTTTCATATGCATAAACTACTGTATTAGAATTTGAATGTGTTAAAACCAATGACTTTGGGGGGTGTTTTCAACCTCCATTCCCTGTGCCACTGAATTTCCTATATGTTTGAACTCAGGAAATGAAAACAACCCCACCTGTTTTCTACGGTTCACTTCGGTTGAAGTTTCAGTTTTTTGTCTGAAATATTGGTTTAACGGACATTTCTGTACCTTAAAGCTAGACTAACTAACTAAGTCCAAATATGGCAATTTTCAAGCTATTACTGCTTTATATGTAGAATCTTATGACGCATCGAGTCATCACAACGTAATTATATATTTTAAAAAAATCATAATATTGTACCAGCATTACAAGATAGCGATCCTTATTTTTTGTTCGCACCGGAAAAACATTTTTTTCGTTCTCTTACAAAGTAACGATCTATGACTTACTTTGTGACTGAGGTACAGATTTTTCAATTACATTTTCAAGCAAAAGATAACATTTTATTTTCTGGTGTTAAAAGACTCGGGAAAAATAATGGTTCATATGAGAGAATTTTATAATTATAAGAAATGGTAAGTAACAACCAAAAAATTGTATAATGTAATATTTCACATTGTGATGGGCCGCTTGTTTCTTATTTCTTGTAAGCCGAATCAACCATTTTTTTTAAACCTTTTTTCTTAAATTACCTCTGTTCCCTCAAATCAGCCAAAAAATAAATAAATAAATAAAATAAAACGAAAGAAATCAATATAGACCGTGTTTCGGTTACTTAAATACCGCACGTATTTGTTTCTCATGTTTCAGCGAACAAAATAAAAATATACAAGGGTTTAAAGTTTCATGGCCGGTGTCTCGAACTTTTAACATAGAGCGCAAATAAGAAGAATCTAAATTCATTCATGCTTGAAAGAAGCCAGAGATATATCAGGCTAATGTATAGTCAGTAACATCATGAATGGACCGCAGCCCATTAGTCCGGAGTATAATTTCATTATTAAAGAAAAAAAAACGATACTGACCCACACAACTGAGAAATTTAATTTAAATTAACAATTGAAAGTTCTTTAACTCATTTGAGAGACTGACAGTGTAAATGCGAATTCTTTTGCTGCTTCAAATGCTTTTCCAGATTGGCTTAAGAATAAAAGCTGGAAATCAATGGTTTTTTTTCCCCTACACAGCTCAGGCTTTCAGCATAAACCACAAATAAGTTTACTAAGGAAATATGGAGCTCTTGGTAGTTTCTAAATGCATTTGGTGCTCCGAAGATTAGTGCTCCGTCAGTGCAACTCTAGACTAGGAATTCTGAATAATAGCCACTGACTACCAACACCACAAAAAATGGTTGCCACTTAAGAACTTTTAGTAGCCATTCTTTAAAAATGTATGCACTCAGCGCAAAAAGTAAATGCCCTATTCGCTTTGAGTAAAATTTACAACTATAAATATTTTTACTATTTACAAAAACAACAAACAAAATTTCACTGGATATATTTTTTTTTTTTTAATGTAAAGATATAAGCATACAGCAAAAGGAAATATTTTGCAAATTTTTAAATATGATACGAACTAGTCGACCCATGCGGAACTCCGCACTGTGCTTCAAATTGTCTCATAAGGCATTTCGCTCTTTAAAAATTTCAAAGAAAGAACATTATGAAGAAGAACCGAAAAAAGTATTTTCAATGCAAACATAAATATCATTAAAAGTGAGGCTGAGTGACTCCTGAAAGCAATAATTTTGCATGTGAAAAAACAGGTTGTGGCAAATATAGTCCTGCCCATGTGAGCATCTGACGGAAAAAAAAAGAAACATTAAAGAGATATTTATTGGCACGGATTCGAACTGGCGCCATTCTGATTAACAGCACGACACTTCAACAAACCTAGCGATTGCGCCTTCATTTTTCGAATGCTATTCATTAATGGAATGCGTAATAAAAAACAGCAAAAAAAGCTTTTTGTCGAAAAAAAAAGGATCATGCGTTTATGTTTTGTCATCAGCCAGCATGATACGATTTAAAATTATTCGTAAAATATGGAATTTGATTGAAGTAATAAATTCGATTGAAAATAAGTGTTTTTATTTTAGAATATTGAACAATTTTCCATAGCAGGCTGCTTTGACCGTTACGGCTTAAATATGCTCGCACGTTTTTCTTTTAATCGAACACTTAAAATTCAAAACCAAAACCAGTTGAACTTTGTCCGTTTTTTAAGTGTAATTTTTCGAACGTAGACAAAATGTGTTTTTTTCTTTTTCTTCAGCCGAAAGCAGTGGAATAGAAAATGATTTCTTACTAATGAAGTTCATAATAATTAAAATGTTTTATATCGTATTCGAATAAACAATTAAAGGTTTACTGGGTGAAACTCGTAGTTTCAATTTAACGTAGTATTTTTTTCATTTGTAGAAAAGATCGAACACTACTATTAGAAAAATCTACATTTCAGCATACAATGAAAATGTTTTTCTGCACAAAAAGGATTCCCTTGAAGTAAATCTAATACTTTTTTTATGCTTACATTATGCTTAGTGGTCTGGACAGAGTCAAAGCTTTAAAAATGAGGAAGAACACCCTTCGATTAACAGTAAACTTATCTGAATGATAACTGTAGCTTGCATAAAGGGGTCGAAACACCAAGTAACATTCCCACTGAATTTATTTTATTATGTGTGTTATCTCTTGTATGTTACGAGTACATGTAATGCGTAATATTAATGTAAATTTGCTATTATGTCGGACAGCTCGAGATTGCCCGAAGTGCAGATAGTTTATAGCCGAACACCTTACCGAAAAAAAACTTATCAATTTAACAGAACAATAAGTCCAGTGCTTTTAAGCTTTATTTAAAAAAAAGAAAAAAACACAGGTTGATTTTAATTTTTTTTTCCTTGCCGAAAGCGACGCAAACAATTGGAAAATTGTATTAGAACTTTGCTTTAACAAAAAAAATTGCATAAGAACTACAGGTTGCATCAAGGTTTTGCAACAGCAAGGGGCGTTTCCGAAAACTCGATTTTTAGACCGTAAGTCTATTTTTCGGCTATTATTAGCCGGCATATAAGTTTTAAAATGAGAGGGGAATTTCTTCAAGAGATAAGAAAGATCTCGCATATTGACAGAAAAATAATCCACTGAAATAATATACAAGATAAGATATTGAAGAGAAGTGTTTTAATTTTTGAAAATTTTTACAATTTGTTATCGCAGGCTGCTTGAACTGTTATGGCTTAGATGGCAGCACGTGTTCGTCATTTAACAGCACGATTAAAATACAAAATAATTTGAACTAAGTTCTTTTTTAAGCGTAGCTTTTCAAATGTAGTAAAAATGTGATAGGCTACTTGTTTTTTTGCAAAAAGAAGGAAAAATATATATTTTACCCTTCAAATTGAAGTAGTAATTTCTTTTATTTGTATAAAGAGTCAAAAACTAATCAGAAGAATCTATATTTCAATATACGATTTATTATTTTTTTCTGAACAAAAAACAATTCCATTGTAGTCTGAAATCTTAAACCTGATACTTACATTTTCGCTTAGATTATGCTTCAATTTTCTTACCGGAGCCAAAGCTTTAAAAAAATAAATAAAATAAAAAATAAAAGCCCTTACAATTGACAATCAATTTAGCTCCGTGTTGCATCAAGTTTTCGTAACAGCAAGGAGGGTTTCCATCTCATCTATTCCCTCACATTTGTTATTCATTGTTATTAAGTGTTCATGTGATGCGCGATATTTCTCTTGATTCGATTTTTTTTATGCAGATTGTCCGGACGTGGGTCCGAACACGTATTCTCCTGATTACCAGTCGAACGCTCTGCCGATCAAGCTATTCAGCTCTGCCGGTTACGGTGCAAGTTAAAGTTATAAATTTAACCGATAACCTCATTCTGGATCTTTAAAACAGGTTTTTTTGACAGAAAAAAATAATTTTTAGACCGTGGGTCTATTTTTCGTCAGTAGCCTGCACGATAAGCTTTAAAATAAGGTGTACATCAAAGAAATTGATCAAGAATTAAGGAAAATCTCGCGTAGAAACCAAAAACAGGCTACAGAAATAATATATAAGGATGTAGGCAATTATAACTAAAGGAAAACAAATGTGCGAACTCATACAGACTTTGGTTTCTTTATTAGTCAGAAAATGCCTGACTCGATTATTTTTCGGGGAATTTTTTAGTTTTTAAATTGAAAATTTTCGGTCTGAAAAGAACGAGAAAAGAACCACCATTTGTACAAAATCAAGATAACGCTTACTAGAGCCTCAAGAGAAGTGTTTAAATAGGATTGAAGCGTGTTGTTGTAGCGCGTTATTATTTTTAACTAAAAAGAAAAATAATCGACAGTTTTAGGGACTGTGACTTGGTCATTGGGTAGCCATTTGCAATGAAATGGTCTCTCCTTGGCGACTGGTATAATCTAGAGCTTTATCTGCCCCCTCCATTTTGCTTGGCACCGCAGGAAAATGCTGAGAAATGCCTAACAGGCAAAAACAGTCATAAACATCATGCATAGACCACAGCCCATAAGCCTGAAAATTAATTTTGTTAATAAAGAAAAAAACATATAGCAATCCCGCTTCAAAGCCAGATTAAAAATAAATGCTTGAAATTTCTATGGGGTATTTTATAGACTGTTTGTGTAACTGCTAATTCTTTTACTGCAGAATAAACTCTCTAAACATTGGAGAGCATATATAAAAGCTAGAATGCAGGATTTCTAGGGTACTAGGTTTTTCATTGCGTTTAATGGTAAAAATCAATTTTTTTCAATCTCGCATGAAAAAAAAGAGACGCAGTCACTATCGTTATGAATTCAGTAATTATGGCAAAAAATATTTCATCGTGTTGGGCATTGAAATTTTATCAAGTAATGCTTCCCTAATAATCACACGTCGAGCTTTTAACATTTCATGGTCATTATCATAAACTGTAATCGACTGGACACTTGCCAAGACCGACTACCACTCGAGTCACCGCGTACAGAACACACTCGAATGCACAAGCTGATGCCTTTGAAAATATGGTTTAGACCAAAATAATCGATACTGTTGATTAAGAAGTGGATGGATTTACAAGGATTTTATGGAGCCATGTGTTTATGCTTCACTTTGTTTGGTTCGTCGCATCGGAGACATCGATTTGCCTATTAGCTACAGCAAAAGGTTTCTTATGAATTTTTAAAATCTAAACACAGTACGACCTTTTGATACTATACAGGAACAAATCCCATCTGAATGCTAAAATACGTAGAAGTTTTGTACAAATATACAGTACCCGCAAAAAAATCTTTACATTTGGTTGGTTAAAAACTTTACATTAGTTAAAAACTTTACATGCATACTTCTTTTCATGATTTTACTTGGCATGCTCCCTAGTAATTTGGCCGAATACCGAATAATCGGCCAGATTGTGGCCGAATATTCGGTATTCTGCCAATTCACAAGGGAGCATGTCAAGTAAAATCACGACAAGAGAAAGTTTCATAAAGTTTTAAATTGCCAACCAAATGTTTTTTTTTTTTTTTTGCCAGAACTGTACAAACAATGGAGAATTTATTTTTATATTTTTGGGAAAGTATCTCTTATACCAACGGAGATATAAGCATTTCTTTCAAAAATGCAAATTTTATTTTAAGGTTTTCCGTCAACCGTTACTAAACTTTCAGAATAATTGATAGCAGACGTTAGAAACATAATAAAATGAAATTAAAATATTGAAAATTTGTTGAAACATGAACGTTTAAAGCAGTTGAATTGTCACTGCGCGTGCGCGAAAGATATCAAAATTTATAACCTTCATAATCCAAAGCCCAGATAGATCCTACATTGCATGATAAAATTCAAGCTCGATATCTTAAAAAATTTGAAAAGTTATCAGCGATTTAATGAGCCGAATTTCAATAATTCTTTGATAAGAGACGACTCGTGAGGGATCGTTCGCAAATGGTCTGTTTTTATCATGAATCACACTGAATGACGGCAGGTCAATGTTACCAGTTTGCGAGTGTTTGTCACGAGATTGTTAAGTTATCCTATCTATAAGTGAATTTATTAATATTTCACAGGGTTAATGTATACTTCTAAATGACGAAACAAAGTACACTCTTCCATATTGATATAAAACTTAATGCATGACAAAATATTTAGCACATAAAAGTAGTTTAGTACAGAAAAGTACATGAAATTCCCATCGCAATCATGTTATAGTTGTTGAATAGTTGTTGTATGACATTATTGTCTAGATCCGACACAAATCTCTTTCTAAAAAAATAAATGCCTCTTGAAATATATCTCGATGAAGACAAAATGCCCGAAAATGCTCCTAAGATGTCCAGCTAGATTATAAGTATGATGGAAATAAAAAGTTTTGTTTCCAGGTTTTCTTTTTCTTGAATCTTAAAATGACTTTGAGTGACAGAAAATTCGACACTTGAGATCATATTAAAGAAGAAATTGGCAGTTTTCTCTTAACACTTTTCAAAAGACTGACTACATTTTTTTTTTGCATGTTTCTTTTTTTATCAAAATGATTTATTTTTGCAGTAAATAATAATATATTCTTGAAAACAAAAATCATTTTGTACTTCTGTAAGCTTAATACCGGTGCTTTGACAACATTGAAAAAAATATTGTAAGAAGATTTTTCTTAAAACCTTTTGAAAACTTTTCTGTAAAATGTTGTTTACAAGTCATATCACTAAAAGAAGTTCTTTCAGAACTAAACGAATCTACTTTCTTATATACTAGCATGGTCCTTCTAGCTTCAGCTGCATATGTCTTTCAATAGGAGTAAATTTAGATTATTTCAAGTTAATTCTCTAGTTCCGCATAAAAGTAATGTTAGGAGATCATTTACGGTAAGATTTTTCCTGATTTTAAAGTATTGACAGACATATACTAGTATTTAGTGTGAAGTATTCCTACTAAAACTCTTTCTAACAAGTAATGCTGCATTTATTCTCTGTAGTCTTATGTACAAGGAAAAATCTAACTTATGCGAATTTATCTACAAGAACTAGCGTCATAATACTATATGGGCAGTAAATTCTGTTATTAATACTGCATGTCATTAAATCGAATTGAGTACTAGAATAGGGTTATTAATTTTATTTTCATTTTATTGATGATGAAATTCTCAGTGAGTTATACTCATTAAATTATTTAACACGAATGAAAAACTTTTTTCTAAAGAATATGCTCTTATTTATTTCAGTCTCATCAAATGTTCAACACAATTTGAGGCACTAATATTATGCTGCTTTTAGTCCATCCCTTTTCATACTATATTATGCATTAATGAGAAATAGTAAGACACGTTTTTCGCATTAATTTCAAAACCATCAACACAGCAGGGAGATTAAAGTTTCATTTCAATGTAGAGAAAGTTTTCTTTAAACATAACCTACTTTTCGTAAGTAAAAAAAAATAATAATAATAATAAAAAAAGGTAATTAACGCTGACAGCAATCTCGTAATTTCTGACGGAGTCTCCAGGGACACACACGAAAGTACTTTACCAAAATGAGGTAAAATTTTCGAAATTAAGTTGCCCTGCATGACATTCGCAGATTCTCGGTATGCAATATTGAAATTGGGAACAAGTAGACATTAATGCGTCTATTAGGGAAATCAGCCAAGCACATGTGTAATATTGCGAGGGCGGAAAGACTTGGGTGAGGTCCAAACCATCTGATAAAATAGTTACGAATCAACGAGAAAAACATCATTTGCATGCATTCTCAACGACATAAGGTACTTGTTACTACTATCATTTATCTTTGCAGCATTTCTGGGTACACAAAAAAGAAAATGTGTATTGACCTAATTAGGCAGACTTTGGATTCCCCCCCCCCCCTCCTTCTTCAAGCAAAACAACTTTTTAAGTTCAGATTATAAAACTTCGTGCTACAAAACTTGAATATAATCATTTTGATGATTCAAATGTCCAATCATTTCTACCAATGCTGTTCGTGCACGAAAACGTTTACACGTACAACGCATTACCTCAAGGGCCACCAAAACTACACATAAGTTCATACATAGAGTCGACACTCAAAAAAATCCAGACTAATGTGCCGGATGGTCGAATTATAAAAAAAAAAAACGTCAATTTTGTTGAAACAAGAAGCGCCCAGAGGAATAAAATACACGTCATTTATGCTATGCAGAATAATTGCGTAGATTTTACCGATTATTTATAAAGAAACCGGATTTTTGGAGTCTGGATGTGTGACAGTTTACAATACTTAACGAAAATGTTCAACAAACAGATAACGCGAGATTTCGCAAACCACAATGTTAAAAATTTGACAGCTATTAAAAACCCTCATTAAACCACGATGGTTAAAAAGTCGCTAAATGTTATGGTATCGAAATCGTGAAGATTGTTTTGTTTCTTGCAGAAAGCCAATTTAATATCTTAAGGACCCCTAAGTTCATCTATGCCCCCTAAGCTCAAAATTGATTATTATAAATTATCGAATACAAATAATTTATGAATGATATTTTTTACATGTTATTGAGACATATTACGTATTGTTTAAAACATATACTGTAGCTTTATTTTGAAAACATCGCTAACTAAATACATCGATTGGAAACATCGATTCCAAACTTTCATGCATCCGCTTTCAAGGTTATTTTTTTAATTGAAGATTAAATGTATTGTAATGCAGTTAAATTTCCAAATATTTCCGAGTTCAATAAAATTAGCCAAATTGTGCTAGTTTTGCGTCTCTAATGAACCATATAGACACATATGTCCCTTCCGTTGTATAAAAAATCTGGAAATTTTTAATTTTGGTAATTATATCCCTTTGCTTGACTGCCTCAACTGCATTAACACAGAGAAGAAAAACAGACAACATTAAAGACAGAGACAGGATTCTACTTCGACCGTTTGAAAAAAAATGGCTATTTCGTAAGACAGTTTTTATGAAGTTATGATTAAACCTATTGCTATATAGGGCACGTAAAGTCAAATACATGAACTATCGAAATGCATTAAAAACTTATTATACATTTTAAGCATATTGACCATTCAACACCATCATTGCCTTGAACTTCAATCACTAGGTGGATGTGCGCTAGTGTTGAAATTTACAAAAAAAAAAAAAAAAAAAAAAAGAAAGAAAAAAAACAAGCCCCACCACATATCAGTAATTTAATTCTTAGATTCAATATGCCATTAACCACCGATTGAGCAAGAATTATTTTAAATTTTGGTTTACTTCTTTTGGTAAAAAAATGAAAACACATGCCATTTTTCCCTTTATTTTCTTTCGCCGCCATTTTGCTAGGTTTTTAATAAATTCCAGTTTCGTCGATTGACAGTTAGATACTGAAACTTCGGCACGAGCGGCCAATGGCGGTGTTTTATGTTAACAGTGCATTAAAATATTTTAAAAAATAATGTATTTTAACGGGGCATTTATGAAGCCTAACTAAAGCGACATTAATGTATTATTCCATAAGTTAAAAAAATAAATAAATAAAAAAAATAATTCTTAAATAAATACATAAAGCCCTTTTTTCAGCTCCATTCTATCCAGGGTTTCCAATCCCGTGCCGAATTCAGTCAGGCGGGATTTCGGGATTGTGAGGAGCCAATCACGTGGGATCCCGGGGGATTGAGATTGATTTTATTGTGCTAAAAATTTAATTTTAATGCTAAATAGAAAAATTTGTGCTTCTCAGGAATGACTGCTTTTGTTACTTGAATCAGTAGTTTTACCGGATTTCGTAACATTAATTGTAGAGCACTACGAAGTCAGATCCAAATTTGCAATTATCATTTGGTGCGCAAAAGTGTGCCCTAAAAAACTTGCTACTGAGTAATGAGAAAGGCTTTTTGCTCAAAAAATACTACGCTCGATGAAAAAACATGCTGTGGCTCCAGTGCAATTGGATACAGCAAAACACATATCCAATAGACATCGTTTATGTCCGAAACTTGCAGTTCCTTGAACAAAAACCATCCATAAGAAAAGCAAAATCTCAGAAGGTGATGAAGTTACGTTGCATTCAGGTTAATCCAGCGGGTTTCGCAATCAGTAATACACTTTTTCTATTTTGTCTAAAGCGTAATTTTCTGGATTTTAAATTTTGGTGATGGTTTTCGAAAAATGCTTTCAAATTAAACAAATTTTCTCAACTGCTAAACGAATGAAAATGAAACCTCGAATGAGAATATCATTTCATTCTCAGTAAAATATGCTCTATTTTTATTGTGTTCTTAAATTGTAAATCACAGTTCATCATATGGGACCGAGTTTTTCTCGCTCTTCTTGTAGACGTACGAAGAAGGTGATTCAAACTACAGATAATGCTTGTGAAAATAGTCGTTTTATGAGCGGCAAAAGTTGGTAAACGTTTGAGTGGAAAAAAATTGCGGGACTGGAGATCCCGCGGGGTTTTGCTCTCAATCCCGCGGGATTAATCCCGCTAAATATCATGCGGGATTTCGGGATTGGAAACCCGAATTCTATCTTAACTTGGAAATTAATTCATTCATCACGTCTGTTTTTTTTCCTTGCGCTGATTGAAACTTGTGCACACGATGAAAAAAGAGAAAAACAAGTTGTTCAGAAAAAATCATAATGTTTGCTAAAAATTGGGGGAAAAAAAGATAATTTCAAGGAGCATCAGGACCTGAACCAAGGTATCGACAAACATACATTCACACACAAACCCTATGTATTATCTGCAGGTTTAACCTGATAAGTATTTGTTTTTAGTTACATTCTGAACTGCAATGTTGTGTATAATATTTCTAAACGAAATATTTCCATGCAAAGATTCATTGAAACTAATTAATTCAGGCACTAGCAAGTCTAAAATAATACGCATAACTCAAATACCACAGCAAAGCACGTGCGTCAATAGCTAAACTCTATCGATATTTTATCGCATATTAGATCGATATCATGAGGTAAAAGTGACTTTTGTATGTCCTTTCCTAAATATTCACCCATCGGAGTCAAATCGCTTTCTTCACCGTCACGGAAACAAAATTGATTGCTTATGCAATGTCATGTCAACATCACAATTGTTTGTCAACTTTGCAGTGACACATCTTGATCATAGAAATGACGTGCTAGATTCTGAAGTCCGTTTTCCATCGTCATTAATCATACCGTACATCCTTCACAGGGACGAACTTGACACGAAATGTGCAATCAATTATTGTCGTATATTGAATTTCATACGTCAATGCTAAAAATAAGTGCCGATAATTGTAAGTTTAAATAAATTATTCGGTAAAACTGAGCAATCAATTGAATAAATATGATGTACGAAAAATTTTAGCATCATAACATGGGTTGTTAAGAATTATTTTTAAAGAAACATAATGGTTAGGTACTTTAACTACAGAACGTGAGAGGTATGATTTTTTTAACAATGATTCGTTCATGGATAACAAAAAATTTTCGGAAATTGATTTTGTTATTTATTTTTGCTTGGATTCATGACAACTTATATATAAGCCAGAATAAATAACATTTCTCTTGTTTGATTTATTTTGAAACACATACGAAATTAATTTTAACAACAATGTTAACTAATTTTGCAAAAATGTATTTTTTCATATTAATCTCATCTACATTTACTTAATAAATGCTATTAATTAGGAATTAAAAAAAATCCACATTTATTTAGTCTTCAATTACTTTATGTGTTTATAATAACTCTAGGAATAAATGTGGTTACATTGATCAGTCTGCAATTATGCTTTCCGCGTCGGATTATTAAAATAAAAAGGAGTTTTTTTAATAGCTACCCTTGGCAATTTCATAACAAGAAAAAACAACAAAACAACTTGTAATTGATGCATCCCAAACGCAGACATATTTCTTATGTACAAGGATCATTCCGTGTCGAATTCACCAAATTAAATAGTCGACCGTGCTGATCTGCAGTTTTAAAACTAAGAATTACGGCGGTCTTCGTATAGTGTTGATTGGGGTAAGCGAGACTCCTTTTGAGAACAGTTCGTTTTTGAAACCTTATACAAAAGTTTTGAAAAAAAAAAAAAAATTAAACCTATTGTCTTATTTTATCTTGGACATTATTAATAAACAAAAGTTCATTATTATCTAAAATAATGCTTTAAATATTCTTAACGATTACTTTTTTTAAAAAAATCAGACGGGTGTCCCACTTACCCCATAAGAAGGGGTAAGTGGGTCACCACCTTCTATTTAAATTTGAATCAAGCGTATCTAAAAAAGGAGTAAGGGGGGTTTACTTGATAAGGTATTTAAATTTTTAGCATGAATTATTTTTTTGTAAATGAACCGGAAAAATTTAAAACAAAAAACAAAACATCTGTGAAATTTATTGAAAGCCTATTATAGCTAAACATTTTACTTTTACGTATAAAGGTGTATTTAAAAAACTTACTATAATTGAATAAGATCACCGTTTTGTAAGTTAGCCAAAACTATAAGTTGAAAAAGAAATTGGAAACACTAAATGGCTGCGTCAATTTAAAGTTAGCTAAGAGGAAGCACTATTATCACTTCATCTTCAGTAATAATTCCAAAATCATCTGCAACAAGCAAATTAAGTCACTAATACTATCCGCTCTTGTAAATTCAGCAATTATTTTTTTTTTAAATTTGTATCATCAACTTCCAACATTAGACCTACATTATACCTTATGGTTTTCTTTGATGTAAGTTTCATAAATACATAATCACCAGCTTTAGTACAGTGGTGGTAAAAATTAAAAGGATAAAAGGAAAACCACTACATCTTCGCGGAATTTGGTCAGAAAGTTATGCAACTTTCTTGAAATGTTTTATGACTGGTAACTAATAAGAAATAAAACTTTTTTTACATAACTTGTATTGGAAGTAAAAAGGAATTTCTTACTTGTAGAAGGAAGTTAGAGTTTAGACATCCGTGTGACATGGAAAAAATTATGAGGACAATTAGATTTGTGTGTTCTAAAAAGCAAAATTTTTATGTTTTTTGTTCTGAAAACTGCGCTAAATAGCAATATAAATGCATAGTAAGCGATTGGGGAAGTCACATTATATTTTTAAAGTCATCCCGTTCGGTACAAAATCTAAAGAATTTGCGAAAAGGATAGTGGTTGCTTGAAAAACTTCACGACTTACTGTATGTCAAATAGCAACAAATCTGAATAGATAGAGCTGAGTCATTTAGAGCTTTCTGAAAAATCTGAGCCAATAACTACCACCAAGACGAACAGGTAGGAAATCTTCTGCTTTTGTACGCGTTAAATACATAATAATAAGACGAGCTTGATCCAAAAAGCAAATATCAAAAGATATTAGGTGAGCATTCAAGTTACGATGCAGTTCTCAAACTGTTTAGCATGTTTTATTAAACCCAGAAAAAGTTTTATGATGTGAAACTAACGTCATGACAGACTCTGAAAAAAGTTCATAATAGACCAAGGGTTGAGTGAGCCAAAAATGCGTTGTTATGGGTAAAAAGTGGGATAGTGTAATTTTTTTCGATGAGAAAATGTTTAATTAGAATGGACTAGATGGTTTTTCTACTTCTGGTATGATCTCCGTGAAGGGAAAAAAATCTCAAAGAGTACATTTGGAGGCAGCTTAGTAATGGTCTGAGGAAGAAATGTGACATGATCACTGTAAAAAAGTATAAAAATATACTGAAATATATCCATAATTCAGTTTTAGGGGGATGACCCACTTACCCTAGTGACCCACTTCCCCCCACCAAACCTACCTAGAAATACTGCTTTAGTTTTCTGAAGATCAATCTGCATAGTTCCCTTCAAAGGGTTTTTATATTTGTAAAAATTAGTTAAATTTTTTTTTTATATTTTTTATTTTTTTTATAAATACATTTTTTTACAGGACGCATAGATTTTAATGATACATGATGAAGTATTTAAAAAAAGTTTAAAATACTCTTAAAATATCGAGCACTGTTTCAGCTGTTTTAAGTTGCATTGCAGAAACTGGCGTTTAATGCTATTACACACATTCACAGTACAAAAGTATAATGAATGCTTCAAGTTCTTGCAATATGTTTGGAAGAGGCATTTTTGAGTTTCTTCTCTGTTTTAGCATCAGTAGGTGTATTTGCATTTATTTTTTCCTCAAAGTAACACCTACCCACCATTCTAGGTAAAACCCTTTAGTTAAGAGTTAAAAAATACAATTTTCTTGAAAGCTTTATATTATACACAGCACAATGATCTAAGTACAGTCATGGAAGTTTGCTTTTTATGAAAATACAGAGGAGCAACACAAAAGTTTGCTTGGCGTCATGATGACCTTTCTTATGTTAATTTAAAATAACGAGTAACAAACGCAATCAAGGAAATAAAATTAAAAACCAAAATCAAGTTTAAATGCATAAATAGCAAAACGAATATGTCAACACCGTTTTGGGATTAAAACACTTTTTGCTTTCACTTTTGTAAAAGAAATGAATTTACCTGTAAAAAAGGCATCGCAAGTAATAGTAAATGTACTATGTGGTAAATAAAAAATGAACGATGCTAAAAGCGGTTCTTAAACGTCAAAAAAAAAAAAAAAAAAAAAAAAAAATTGAACGATTAATTTAAAGGATTTTAAAACTATTATACTGCCGTGAGCAGGTAAACGGCAGTATATGAAGAAATGTGTGTCTGAGATATTTGAATAAACGTGTTTTGGATTTCATACTAACAGAAGGAAAATGTTGGACTAAGACTTTTTTACACGCTTTGAGGAAAAAAAATAAACAAGTTTGTCCAATTAAGCTAACGTACAAAAGATGAAAAAAATGCAAAAAGATGCAAAATGAAAAATTTGCAGTTACTACCCTTTACTTGCGTACGGCAGTTAAAAACTGATACTTTAGAGTAGAAAAGCACCTAAACTACAGAGCAGATGCTTTCGTACTCTAAAAAAGCACCCAATTTTAAGCTATTCCATAAGTTTACTTTCTAAAAGTTTGCTTCGATGAGATTACGTTTCAACCGTTTATAATTCAGAAAGAAAAATGTTAGTTTTTTTTAGAAAATAAAAGCTCTGCAGACCTTTCAATTGCGTGAGCAATAAAGCGCTTAGATTTCGCAATCAAACAATATCTGATGCTCGTCAAGTCTAAGAAGAAATACGTTTTAATTTTTATTAAAAATATTTTTCTATTTCTAGAAATTAAAAACAATTACTATATTTGGAGTTTCTGTGATTAAAAAAAAAATTTGGTGCTTAATAATGATGTTTAGAGCGAGTGGTTTTTATGTCACAAGATTTGAATTTCTTCCCGATATTAAAACTTTGACTCCTTGTTTCAAACTTTATTCAGTTATTTCATTTTAAACTTTTTTAAAGAATTTATTTTTCTTTACATTAAGTCTTTTTTTTTTTGCTTTAACGGTAAAGTAAAGCCAGAACAAGATCCAAAATACATGCAATGGCAATTAAATAATAAACAAAGGCTAAAGGTTCGCACAAAAGAAACATTTTATTTTTTAAAGCAATTATGACTTTTCGTTTTTTAACTTACATAAATTTCCCTGCACAAAACTATTTTTCTCCGAATTATTTTTTAGTCTAAGCGACTATTCATTTCTTTCCTATAATTAAAAAGAGTTAAATGTAAGTACGACATAAGAGCCTTACAATATGATTTTCTTCCCTCTTTACGACTAATCAATAAAGACATTCTCTCATTAAGAAAGTAGGATGAACTTTTGGGACGCGTTAATGTTAACATTACCAAGATGAATTCAATACCAAAAAAAATCGATGTTCGTAATAAATACCATGATGGTTAAATATAAACTTTTAAAGTAAATCAAAAGCTAGTTTAAAAAAAATAACATAAATATCAAAGACACCGAATGAATAACTGAAAATGTTTGTATAAGTATCAACGTTTTAAATCAGATAAGCATAATTAATTCCGAGCCATTAAATAAATGTAAACTTACACTTATCTTCAATTGCTTTCGAGTTTTAATGAGTCTCAATAGCCAAAAGGAAGTTATTTACAGGATTAAATACGCGTAAATGAATGAAAATGTACGTTAAAATATTCCGAGTTTGTGAGGATTCTAGTAATTAGGTTTATTTACTTTTTTAAACTCAAAGTGAATAAGAAAAGGATGCAGCTTTGAAAATTGCGTATTAAGAAAAACGTTAGCATATTGTTTCACACTATTAATGGGCTTTTAAACTCAAAAAAAAGTCGTGTGTTAGTTCTTGATAAAATACATAAAATTGAACATAAGGGGAAACATTTTACTTATGAAATGCTGTAACTTTTAAAGTAATTGCCATTCCACGGAAAACGATCATTTTGTCCCGAACGTGACGCTTCTTATACATGTATGTCATTGAAAATAATACTTTAAAATATTGTTGAACAAATTGTTTCTGCTAAGCAAATCACAAAATAATGTGTGATATATTCAGTAAGTGACCGCCCATTAGCCAGGGCTGAAATGATTTCATGTATTTCATGATATCTTAAGGGAAACCGAAACACAAAAATCGTCAAATTTTGCAATTTTTTTTTATCATTTAAAAATTTATTTAAAAAATTCTCCGTTTTTCTACTTAAAACGAAGTTTCAATCTTGTTTCTATCTTAATCAGAACGAAATATATAATTATTTTTGTAGTATGCATTTAATTAATACTATTTTTAACTTTAAAACTTTACACGCGCTATTCTCCATGGTGTAATTTTTCCCGATTTTTTGCATTCAAACTCTTATAAATCAAGAACTGAAAAAGATAGATTAATGAAATTTGGATTATATTGTAACGGATCCGGCGAGACTTCCAACTTTCTTGAAAGGACGACACAGTTCTTGATAAAAACACAGGAGCTTTATGTACAGAAGACATCGTTAACAACTGCTAAATTAATCATCAGCAATTAAATATCACTCAACACCGTAAACTCAACGGTTACACACGTATTTACTTCCAAATACGAAAACAGCGAAATGCCTCGCAATAAACAGAGCTAATACACTCTCAGAAGAAATTCTCAATCGAAACTCAACTTTTTATCCAGCGTACCGGCTTATATACACACCGAAAAGAGAGCTCTCAAATATTCCATAAGATTCGAAATGCTTCTCGAAATGCGTAGACCGTTATCAAATTTTATCAATGATAAAAAAAGGAAATAGGGGGGTCGTATTACGTAGCCGAATGTAAAGGGGTTGTATATTCATTACAAGAAACTATTTACAAGTTACGTTACTACAATGATTACTATTTACAGAATTGGTAACAATATCTTTTTCAAACAGTTTACTTTAATTTTAATTCGGCAAATTTGAAAAAAAAAAGTTTACTGCAAAAAATGAGATTTAAAAAAAAAAAAATATCCAAGAGTTTTTTTCGAAATGTTTCTTCAAATATTTTCTATTTTTTATTGAATTAATATTTCTTAAATTAAAGCTTTGATATTTGTGCGATTAATTTTAGTGATTTAAAACAACCCTATTTTTTAAAAAATAATTAAATTTAAATTAAAAAAAATAATATTTATGTTATGATTTTGCTGATTAGATGGTGAATTAGTGCAAAAAATTTCAAAACTCTAAACTGTTTAGTAATTCTTTCTTTCAAAATGTGTCCCGGTGTGTAATCAAATTTTGTCATTACCCTTTAAAATGATCACTTTTTAATGAAATACATGATTCGTCACGTGCAGGACAAGCGGTTGACTTTTTCGTGGAATGGCCTGTGAACTGTAGAAATAATTTTCAAAGAAGACGATATTAACTAGAAGTAGAGATGCAAAAACAGATGAGCAGTGTTTTCAAAAATATCGATATTTTGATTCAACATTGATATTTTTAGAATTGATTGTTAAATGGTAAACTTTTAGTACCATCGAAGTTTTTCCGATATCGATGATATTTTATGTATGATCGAAGAGTATCATTAAAGAAAAGAACTGTGACAGTTAATATATTGATGAAAGTACAGTTACTACTGTGAAAACTACTACATTAAAAAGCGAATGCGATATCCATCTTAAGGGGGTTTATTTTTCATAGCTCAAAATAATTGACTATAATAGCGAAAATATAATGTCTTTTTCTTGAAAAATTCAAGTACAATGTAGGATTTGAAATAATTAGATTAGTTTTACCACATTAACCGATTAAATAAATACATAACCAATAAATGACGTATGTAATGTATTTTATTGTCGTGTATCTTTCAAATCCTTGTAAATATGTTACTCTTCCGTGTTACTTAGTTCGTTAATAAAAAAAATATGTTATCTACTGTTATTAGTAATAATCTGTATTAATATCTGAGTCAGTGTTTTTAATTGTTTTTGTAACTTTTCTATTCTGTTTTAATTTTAGTATACAATTTGAAAGTAATATACATACAATTGCTGTTATTGAATTTTTTACACTGTTTTAAAAAGAAAATATTTGTTATAAATTGAAAAAAATCAACTTGGTTGAGGGAGAGTAGTAGCATTTTCCCCTAGCAAACCATAAACAGCGAGGTACAAGTCAAAAACCTTTTATTGATTTCCAAAAGTCGCTGACTTAATCAGTTAAATTATAATCTTTTAAAAATGCTTGCTGTGATATGCATTTCAAAGTAAATTTTAAATTTTAAGTATTATGTGCACAGTTTTTCTCCCTTAATTTAGTTGCAAGTCAGTTTTCATACGCATTTATTTTATTAATTTGTTTTTAATTGATCTGATTTTTCACTTTGTACGATTTGCAGAGTTATTGTCTTAGTATTTGTAGCAATCATGGATTGTTTCCTTTTTAGATTTTGTAATATTTCTGACGGAAATACAAAAATGACTTGAAATTAATACTATTAACTTCAAAGCGTCATCGATGGTAAAACATTGATACTTTGTTATTGATGTCCCATCTATAATAAAAACCATTAAAAGTTTCTTTCCCAGTCCAATCATGGTACAATAAAAATAGTCCAGAATTTTTGCTTTCATTCATGTGTGGTTATAGTTTGTTCATAAAGATTAAAATTCCAATCGATAAAGTATTATCCAAAAGCTTTTCAAAGATAAATTAATAATGTTGTGCTCTACTAAAGAACGCTTTTATGTCTCACACATTGTTATTAATATTATTTTCAATTTTGTATGAAAACCATAATTTTTTTTTCTAATATTGTTATTACAAAATAATAAAATATGTGAAAATTATGGTTAAGATAAGAATGAAGATCCTTCTAAAGCCAGCGTGATAAATTTTTGAAGTTTGAAACATATTCCTACAAATTTATCAAAGGCTCAAGTAAAATTTCTATATTTTGCTTTGTTAACGATATTTAAGTTCAGCGGCTTAGTGGTAGCGCTTCGAGCTTCCATGTCGTAGAGCCGGATTCGATTCCATGGGTTGGGCACGTTCGACTCAGCCCTTCATCCTTTCAGTAAGTCGATAAAATGTGCTTGGAAAACTAAATACTGAGGTTTCCACGTTCGGCTTACCACTTAACCGGAATATCTGTATTTGAACACCAGAGTCATAGGTCACAAAAACTGAGATGGGCACACTAGACCTTGACCCTCACGGTTGCTGCACCACTAAGACTAGTTTCACGATATTAATTATTCTAGAATAGCAACACTTAAAATAAGTAACAGAACTAAGCCTCGAAAGAAAAATACATGTGAAAAAGAGCAATTATACCAGCGAAAAGCTTTAACAAGTCATTGCCACTACAAAACGTAAACAGAATAAGGATTTACTATAAATAAACAGTGGAAGTTACGGAAACTGGAGGCGAAAATACCTTATATATAAGTGAATAAGAAGAAATATATACTCATGAGTATTTTTTTTTTTACTACAATCTTCAATGACTCTCTATTTAGCGTACTTACTTATTGAACTCATGATAAACATACATACAATGCTAATCAATAAATTGTTTTCTAGGGACAGTTTATAACAAGATAAATACTACATACTGTATTTCATCTTCTATGTATCAGCAAAATACTAAACAGCTAACCTGAAAAATGGAGTTCCACCCATACTGACAGTACTGGTTGAAAAAAAAAAAAGGAAGAAGGAAAGAAATCGAAACTTACCCTTTTTTGTAAATGCCTCTCGTAAAAGTGAATAAAATATGCATCTCTTAGACGACTTCAATCTTCAGAAAAATAGAAGTAAAAAAGCCTGGAATAAAAATAAGGGTAATTATTATTGGAGACCCTGAAGAGTCTAAGAACGAAAAACACGTAACTATAACATATAATATTTCTAACAGGATATATTTGATATTTGCTTCTACTTTTGTACTTTAAACCAATGCTTAACAGGCGATGTTTTCAAACGTAAACTCTTTTAATTATTACCTAACATAATTACAGCGGTGCCATACCTTTAGTTACAAAATGGGAGAAAGGGGTCACGACGAGACAGTTTCTATTTTTTTTCCACACAATTTCTTCAAATGTAGCTCAAAATTTTTTTTAATTTCAGAAAATGATTATAGAACTATTCAGCTATGATTCTTCCATAATGTTTCGTGATTATATTCTAATTTAGAAAATTGATTTTCGAAAGGCCCTTGAGTTGTACCCTATGATGGAGCATAAAGAGACAATAGAGTACAGTGGGACATTGAGAAAGACTCAAAAAAGAAAAAAAAGAAGAAAAATATTAATTTGAATTTTGACATCTTGAATTCAAATTATTTTTTTCGCAATCACGAGTGTGTATGTAGGCGTGTGTGTTTGTGTGTGGGGGGTATGTGTGTTTGTGTGTAGAAGGTATGTGTATGTGTGTGTGTAGTCATGTGTGTCTGTGTGCTGGCATAAGTGTGTGGGTAGTTGTGTGTATGAATGTGTGTATGGGGGTATGTGTATGTGTGTGTAGGCATATGTGTTTGTGTCTGTGTGCAGGCATGAATGTGTGGATAGTTGTGTGTGTGTGTATGTTTGTGTGTGTGTGTGTGTATTTGTAGGTGTCTGTATGTATGCATGAATGTGTGAGTAGTTGTGTGTATGTTTGTGTGTGTGTATGTGTAGGTGTGTGTGTATGTGTAGGTGTCTGTATGTGTATGTGTGTGTATGTGTTTGTGTGTGTATGTGTTTGTGTGTGTATGTGTTTGTGTGTGTATGTGTTTGTGTGTTTGTGCGTGCGTGTGTGTGTAGTTTTGTATGTATGCGCGTGTGTATAGGACATGGATGCAACCTGGAGACGGCTTCGCTATAGGAGCAGCATCGTGAGGACCCGGTCGACGGTGATGGTGCGGAGGGTGGCGGTGGGAAAAATCAAAAGACGCCAAAAACAGTCAAGTGAGAACAATAAGCAATCGTGATTACTCAAAAAAACTATAATATGACAACACATTACGATTAAATGTAGGTTGAGATTAATATAATACGCAATGCATATTAAAGAAGCTTTTAAAAGACAAGAGTTAAAACAATTTATAATAATAAAACATGAGTGAGGGTAGAAAAATTAGTTGTATACATTAAAAAAAAACATTTGATGCATGGAAAATGGTTAAACGATAATGAATAAAAAATCAACATATAAAAAAAATGAGTGTGGTAGGGTGTAAAAAAATAATGAAAACTTAATTCCTACAAGGAAAAAATCGGAAATTGGAAGAAATTAAAATATATTCCTTTATTGTTTTTGAACCACCACATGTCATAGGTTTTCATAACTTCAGGGTGTTATTAAACACATGTTTGAAAACAAAAACATTAAATAACAAAAAAATAAAGTGACTTGTTTGTTTAATTTCCTCTGACAGAGAGCAAAAATATTTTAAAAGACGTCTTTTATTCGAATTTTGATCAGGTACTAAGGAAGATCTAGCTTGACCACAATCTGACAAACAATATAATATGCGATTTACCCTGTTCAAAAAAACTTTTCTTTTAAATCTGGTTTCAATGCAGCAACACAAATGTGGTTTTGAATACTGTCTCCAATGAGTTAAAGATGTTATATTCATGGGAATTTGGACCACAGCTCAGGTGAGGAAGATTAGTGATTCCGAAACTACATTTTCTTGCCTACGGGAAGATCGATCCCACGACCTTAGAATTATTACGGGCCTGCAATTCTGGAAACTATACACTAAAGTAATGCGTAAGAAACGCAACAAAATAAATTGAAAATGATGGATATATTTTATTAGAATGTTATTAAAAAGTCATAGTGCGATTTACTATGTTAAATTGATGTACTGATTCCTAATTTTAGCAACAAAAGAATTGTAGCTAAGAATCCTGCAATGAGTTCCGATTATATCATCGCCACCAGGCTAAACTAACGAGTGTGAAAAATAGCGTTTTTCAAGTTCGATGTTTGCCGTAGAACTCAAACAGGGCTTCTTGTTATAACTACTTCAAAAAACAATAGATTTTTTTACTCTTAAAGTTACGCATAAAAATTAAAACATTGAAAATAACTGAATGCGTCGGGTTTAAAATAAATATATTCAGTATTTTGGCTCTCCTGAAAAGTGCCAATTTTTACATTCGTTAGTTTAGAATAGTCCCGTCGATACATTCATGGAAATATGGATCAGCATTCTGCTGAAGAAAATGAGTCGTTAAAACAGTGTTTTTTGGCCAATGAAGATCAGGGATTCAAACTCACGACCTTAGCATTATCAGAATGACGCTCTAACAAAATAAATCAATGGGGTCTCTGTTTAAGAATGCTATACTTTGAAACAATGCGTAATAAAAAAAAAAACGTTTATTGTTTTTTTTTTGACTAAACAAACAAAATGTTAAAGTTTTCTTTTTTTTTCAGAAAAAAGTCTTGGAAAAGTTGTGGAAAAAGTCTTCAAATGATACCTTACTTTTGAAGTTTGATGAATTATTGAAGAAATTATGGCCGTGTCACAGAAAAAAAAAACGCTTTTGAGAAATAATACATCTGATTCATAAAAACTATTCATTTGTAGTAATATAAAAGTATCAGTAAATAACTGGGGTAGTTAACGCACTCTTTAGATAAACGCAAATGCCATAAATAAAGCCTTATTACAATCAATCGACATTAATAAATTAAATTTTATATCTTATTGTAAAAAAGATTGTTCTACACTGTATTTACTTTTCATTATTATGAAGCGTTTACTTTACAGTGGGGCATGTTGGAAGTACAAATGAACCCTGTCTCACGGCACCCTACCCCCCCCCCCCCCAGGTAGAGTTTTTTATTCAAAGGTTATAGGTTGTACAAAGTATATTAATGAAAAATAGAACGTCACGCGCATGCAATTAAGAAAGTCTCAGCTGTAAATTAATGTGCATCGATATTGGTTACTGAACAATAGTTTATATAACAAATTCAAAAGACTAGAACTTAGCAAAACTAGAGCAAAAATATAAAGGGTTACAGTTTCAGTTTAAGATGAAAAGCTGCCGTGGTTAGTCTCCAAGGGGTTACCGTACAAGTGAAATACAATCTGGCACACTTTTTTTAATTTTAAGTGTTTGAATTGTAGGAAAAAGTCCATTCGTGCAACTGCACATCGTGTCCCCACTGCGCCCGCTCTCTCTCATACGTATATTATGTAAATCAATGGCTAACTTGCAAATTAATATGAATCAAAAATACTACTTCTAGTTAAACACAAATTTATACTTATAAATGTAAACGATATCAAATCTATACAAGGTGGATTTTTAGCTAAATGAATTGCCATTTTTTGCGTTAATACGACGAATCGCGATTACGATCTTTAGAATTACAGGGAAACCTGTGTAAGTTGACCACTTGCTGTGCACTACTTTAGTGGTCAACTGAAACAAGTGGTCAACTTATTAAGGTTGATTTATATGATAAGGGCTAATTCCGTGCCTGAAAAAAAAAACGGTCAACTTAAGACATGTGGTCAACTTACAAGGGTGATCAACTTCACAGGTTTTACTGTACAATCATTACAAATAACTCTGCCTATACTTCATTAATAGTAAATAAAACACACATTGGCTAAGAAAGTTTTAATCGACACGTGCAAGAAACTACGAGGTTTAACAAGGGACTTCTATGAAATAAAACGGAACTATATGAAAAAAATTCTATCTTCCTCCTTTTGCTCATCGCCATCATAATCTTTTTGCTCATCGCCTCCGAAGCATTTGTACACAATTTCATTTACATGTTTGTGCTGTACTTGCAATACAATTAAGATGTTCTAAACTTTTTATGACGAGCAAGCTTAATTCGTAGCACTGTTGAAAACGATGGAAAAAATAATGATATGTTAAGCAACAGAACTTACGTTCTAGAATGTCCGTTATCAAGACAGTGTTACGTTTTGCTAAGACCTAAATTGCCAGCATGATTTTTTTACGTCGTTTGGAGAAATGGTAGTTTAAAATATGTAAAGCAGACAAGCGTGTTACCAGGAAGACGCAAGCGCAGTACATATTTGAATTTCTTTTTCAGCATTTCAGACCATTTACAGTAAAACCTGTGAAGTTGACCACCATTGTAAGATGACCAACTGTCTGAGTTGACCTCTTTTATCAGGCACGGAATTAGCTATTACCATATAAATCAACCTCTGTAAGTTGACCACCTGTTTAAGTTGACGATTAAAGTAGCGCACCGCAAGTGGTCAACTTACACAGGTTTCACTGTATAAGAATTTTTATAGTGGTAATGCTAATTTGACGGTGCAGATCCATAAGATATGATTTTCTTACTCAGAGAAATTTTCTAAGAAAGAGAAAAAAAAATAATTTTATTTACGGGATTTTGTTCTTACATCAAGAGTCGGTCAAAGCATATTACTAATTTTCAAGAAGCAAGTTGGCACCTGCTTACAGAGGCACAGCTGCAGTTTACGCAAGTGTCCTAAATAATTGAGAGAACTGTAATTGTCACGTCAGTTCTTAGCCTATTATTCGAAATTCATTTTCAAGTACTTTCGTCCAGTTTTTCCTTTTTGTCGCAGTTCCGGAGCTAATTGAAGAAAACTGTCCTACATATGGTTTGACAGCCTTTCCGAAACCTTTCTTCTTGGCTGTGTGACAAGGTTCGACTAGAATCTTAAGCAGTTACATCGCGTGCAGAACATCTATATATAGAATCTTTGGAACCCTTATGCTTACAAGATCACGTCATTTTCCTGTTTCTACACTTTCCCGCCAAAAACTATGTCGTTCTTTTTCCAATTAATAAATTTATAATGCGGAGAAAGGAGTTGTAAGGCATTCAGATCATGTCCCTTCCTATACAATGTCCCTAATCTAGACCAAAAACTTTATGAGTTGCGACACACTTCCGGTTTCTTCAACGATCCACGAGAAAAAGTTTTTAAAAATGCATATGCATATTATATCCATTTCCTTACTATTCTATTGACAATTTAAGGGTTAAAGTTGTTTATCGGATACCAGACATACTTTTTGATCTAAGCGAAAGATTTTTATCGAACGGTATTTTGTTATCGAGAGTAGTATAAGTTAACTTTTCACTTGGCAATCTTAAATTGATCAGTCTTGGATCATTCTGACTCAAAAAGTTTAAACCCGAAGGTTCAGAGTTTTAACTCAATCAGAAAACTTTTGTTAATTACCAGCAAAAGTTACTATATTGAGTGTTTTTTCAATTCTTGTCTGACTGAAATAATGGCTTATATGTTTGGAGCATTATAATTTTGGGTCACGAAAAGAAGATTATTGCATTCCCTGAAGATATCAAGGAGTAACTTTCCTATGTTTACTTTTGATAGGAGAAATGCAGAACATTTTATATCATTTAGACCTGACCACTAAAACCAAAGTGAACCTATACAACAAAATTACCTGACTGACTGTTATTGCCTGCATGAGGCATTTAGGAGGAGCATGAAGTTTTGCTGTATACTATGTTATTTGTTTAACCATTCATAATTTGAGCGTTAATTTAAGCAGTGCAATGGATATTTTCAAGTGGGCTGAATTTAAAAATGAAGTAGATGTTTTCGATTTTAAAAATACAGTTTTTGTTACTTTTTTATTTTTATTATTATTACTATTTTAAGAGTGAGTCTTTCTGTGCATTAAATTGAGAAAAATAATAACAGTGACATCTTGAATTATTGAACTGTGAGTAATTTGATTTCAAAAGGGAAAATGCCAGACATTAAAAGTTCACTTGCTATTGCAGATTAATGTGAAAAAAAAATTAACTATTAATTAACTAAGATACCAATTAGCTTGAAACATCCCCTTTTTCTGTGTTTATAGCAATTACAAAAACTGAATAGGATATAAATCGTTTCAGAATTCTTGATAACAACTCCAAAGTGTAAATTTTATCAGGTTTTATTTTATTGTACATAAATAACGAGGTAATATATATATAAAAAAGTCATACCTTTTAATAAAATATTCTTTAAGGCTAAATATGAATGGGAAAATATATATAATGGTTCAAATGCATAATGTTTGGACTTGAACTTATCAAATTATTTGATACCCGTGTCGTGAAAATAATACATTGTTTATAGGACATACCAACTTTCAAAACCGGCACGAATGGCAGTTTGTTTTCCTTTCTTTTTTCAGAACTTGAATGGGAACGTATTTGCCATTTATATTGTCTGTTATTTTTAGTGCTGTATGAATGGTAGCATGATGCTTTAAATGATGCTAGAACAGCGATACGTTCGCAAGAATAACTAGACTTTCCTATGAGTTTGATTTAAATAGTTTCTTCAACACGCAATAAACTTAATGAGAAATGGTTGCTAATACAATATTAGGAACTGCAAAACGCTTTGAAAACTCAGTACTTCATAAAAATAGTGTTTAGATTCTCCGAAAAAATATGTTAGAAAATGCGTGAAGTTATTGAGCAGGATATTATCGCGCAGTGGTGTCAAGCCTACGGCTTGATCAATGTGGTCCGTTTTTCAGTTCAATTTTACAAATCGAAAACTATGTTCTGGAATTTTCCAAAACAAACACTCATCTTCATTCGGAATTTAGAATGATTGCAGCAAATTTTTTTGCAAAAACTGCAACTTTTTTTTTTTTTTTAGTCGTGTCAGTAGAATTCAAAATGTAATTACTACCGAATATTACGAATGTAATGGCACGAAATATTATCAGATTTAAGTTTTTACTTGCTATTATTTAAGGTTTTTATGAGTCAGAATAAAATATGTATTTACATTTTATGTCTAAAAATGGGCCGGGTAAAGCGTACAAAAAAAAAACAATGGTCGTAATGATTTCCAATAAAACTCTTACAGTATCCAAATATTCAATTAAAACTAAAATTTGAAGCCCGATGGGCAAACTATTTTTTATTTTATTTTAAGTGTTCATTAATAGGATTTTTAATAATACACAACATTATTATATAAGATTTCAAGAGATACTGTTAATAAATTTTCGACATTTTATCATGTAGCATAAGAAACCATCGAAATGTTACGGGATTAACAATTTGTTGGGGAATTTAATTGGAGCAAAGTGTACCAGATTTTTAAGAAATGTTTCTGATTCACTTCATGTATAGTCTGACTCCGTTGACTTCCAATCCGCTGAAATTAAAACAATTCCACTTGTTAAAATGGTGTTGAGAATCAATGGTTTGTGTTGCGATAACGAGTATTAGCGTTGTACCAATCAAAGAAATTCTTCTCATTCAGTCAAAAAACACAAGCTTCACAAAGATCAAGTTAGCATAGCCATTCTATATCTTCGACGGACTTGTTATATTTATTGAACATTTTTATACGTCCAAATTTTTTTAGGAGTAAAAAAAACTAGATTTCCAAATTTTAAGGGATATACACTTTCAAATGAGGGAACATATTTTGACCAATATTCGAAAATGTTTTTTTTTCTTTTAATTGTGTCCACATGTATGTGAAAAATTTTTCGCGGCTACTTCAAGTTAAAACATAAAGCATGGCATCAAAAGAAATTATATGCTCCGATATTTGAATTGGTGCTGATTCATTTTCGAACCCATTGCTTCCGGGTAGGAGCAATGAGTTCGCAATCGAACGTATTTCTCGCATAGCTTGACTACTATTTATCTCAAGAAGTAATGTAAGGATATAAACCAATATTTGTGCACTGATAAACCTGGTCAAAGTACCTTAAAATTTATGGCAGCGTTTATGTAGAGACCTCTGTTTATGTTACTTACTTGGGACATCTTTGAACAAGCGTCGGTCATATTTTTTGACTTCCGATCACAATCAACAATATTTGCGCATTAAGAACGCGTTTTGTAGTAAGTAATATATTCATAAAGCCCAGACCTATATATTTCTTTTCAAAACTAGTGGTATTTTTACATTAAAAAAAATATTTCTCCATTTTTGTAACAAAATATAAATGTTTATAATGCGTACTTTCAGTTTATTTTTTATGCAGTCATCAAACATCCGTTTCATACTTACATTTATTCTTGATTTGAACACGTACTTCCTTTACGGAACTTAATTGCGTCACTTGAAGTAACGAAATAGTTCGCTCGGTGACCCACTGGTTATAATAGAAGATGAGCACAAATGGATGGACCCGAACTTCACTTTCAGAAAACACTTCACATATTACAATACATGAATGAAGAGAAAAATATAGTTTTTTTTCAGTACAAATGCTCGACGTGTGAGCCCTTTTTTACTCCACAGACTTCTAATATATAACCCAGCTCGCTCTATACGTCATGTGATTTCTTTTTATGTGGTTACGTCAAAGACCCTGTGTATCAACTCCCGGTGCCGAAAGCACAACAAAAACTTCAAGAACGCTTTTGAGCAGCATTACGAACCAGTATTATACTCCAAAATGTGAGGAGCGAACTACATTACAGATTGGATGCTTATGGCAGCAATCATAAATGGAGGAAGTCCAATCATTCGCTGAGCAAAAGCTTGGGCAAGGATCTCAAGTCACTGGACTTAACAACAACAAATGGTTGACACGTTTTGCGTGAAACTAGTGAAAGAAACCTAATTTCTTCCCATGCTTCGCTTTAAAATCTATCACGTGACTTGGTGTCTTTGTTTCACGAATGTAAGTCTTCACTGCCTTCATTTTATCTCTTCTCGATGGTTGGATGCTGTAGTGTAAGAGAAGTCTCCAACATTGCGCAGTTGAAATTAAACATTTTTCACAATGTGCTCCCTTATTGCTCATTTGCGTAATTGAGCTTTATTGAAAACAAAAAAAATAAATAAAACTTGGTATATTTCTCTGTAAAGGAAAAAAAAAAAACACTTAATTACTTTATCATATTACTTTAAACATATTTCTCTATAAATTCATGTATTACTTATTGTAGTATTAGGTATAAGCAGTAGTTTCAAAAATATGATTTCTTGAAATCGGTCCCATCATGTGAGCTCACCATGTAGATTGTCCTAAAACCCTGAATCATAGAATAAAGTAAGCGACACGTCCGCCATTTTGGGGCTAAACGATGCTTTCTTCCTATGTCTTCAGTGGTGAAGTAGCGTGTTTTGCTGCTTGATTGTGGTTGCTTATTAACTCTATGTTAATCCTCAATAAAGAAGCACCACAATCAAGAAACAAAACACGCTACTTCATTATAGCAGACATAGGAAGAACGCGGCGTTAGCTCCAAGATGGTGGACATGTCACTTCTTGAGCTACGATCTAGGGCTTTAAATTGTCGGAGATCAACCTCAGAATAAGAACGAACTCTGAGGACACTATGTAAGAGCTATCGGAGCTCAGAATACTCTGGCATAACAGCAATCCAGTAAACACTTTTTCAAGAGTTGTCAAACCCTAAGATACTATACAATAATATTGATCCAAGAGAGACCTTGGAGCTTTTAATTTCCAAAAATTTGAAATATTGTATTTCTGTCAAATACTATTTTTGTCTCCTGAACTATCAAACCTTAAACGCATTTTTAAGCGTGTACAAACTTTTAAAAACAATTTAACATATGCTTATACATTTTTAACAATTCATCATGTATTTTTAATTCGTTTTCATACATCTACGTTTGCATTAGTATTTATTACACATTTCTTAAGAGGTATTTTTGTATTAAGTTGAGATCACGATTTTTTCACACATGTCGAACATGATGTGATTTGTAAATTATTATTCAAAGAGTTGCACCAGAATTCTAATAAAAATTTCTATCGAGAGGAGTTGTTTGAGGTAGAGTTAAAGTTCTACGAACCCTTTTTTTTTAATCCACATTTAAAAAACTAAATAAATAAAAGCTGACGAAATCATGTAAAATTATTCTTTTCATAAAAAAGCACCATGGCTTACTAATTCGGAAGTTCCTACTTGAAAAATGGTTCCAATTTGCACACAAACTATATGTTCACGAAAGAATTTAAAATAAAAGAAATTATTTTAAATCTGTATTTTTTTTCTTACATATATTTCAGCAGTAAAACTAAATTATGAAATGCTTAAGAACAAGAAAGCGCGAATTAATTTCACTCTCATTATTCGAGGATTACCATACACAAATAAAATATTTGATTATGGAACAAAAATATGAAATAAAACCATCTTGGAAATCTGGATTAGAACGAACTTTTGAGATAATATTTTTTACCCTATGCATAACAAAAGCGTCAAACTAATAGGTATGCAAATTTAAAGGTGGAAAAATAAATTCAAAGTTCCCACAAAAAAAGCACCTAATTATGCTCCGAATGTTATAAAAGTGCGTTAACGTAAGATTTAAAAAATGTCTAATTTGTTACATGTCATTAGAAATTAAATAGGAGTTAGGCTGGCATTCTACACTATGAAGGTGTGTCTCATTTAATATCCAAGTTCGTAGTTTGTGTTTTGAATTAAACTTTGCTGCAAATTCATTTTCATAATATCTGTATTTTCTTTAAATTTGTTAAACAAATCATAATGATCTCATATAACTGAATATTAATTTAAAAACAATATTTTAAATTTGCAAAAATACCATAAACTTAACCTCCTCGGTCCCCTTGTATCACATGTGATACATAAGTTTCATAATTTTTTGTGAAGCCTGAAATGCAAAAACAAATTTGGGACCGGTTGTATCACATGTGATACAAATTGAAATACCGCATATAATTTTCTCGTTTAGTCAGCAGATAGTAGTACCTTTCCATGACAGGGATTTCAAGTAGAGTCTCAGAATCAAAACAAGATGGCTGCGCGTCCTCGAAGTAAGTATTTTTTTCTTATTTATATACAAATATTAAACTCTTTTTAAGCTATGCATTTTCTTTGCATGTGTACTTTTTACTAGTTAACACCAAAAAAATAAAATTTTATTGAAATATTTAAGTATAATGACTTGTTAAATTTGTTTGTATCACATGTGATACAAGGGGTCCTAATCACTTTATGAACACACTTTTTAATCTATTTTGTTTTAATTTTTTGAAATATTTTGGAAGAATTTGCAGAGTGATATAATTATTTCTCAAGGTAAAATCTTTAGTTGAGGTGTTTGCTTTTTATTTTCATCTATTTTTCATGATATTTTTTTTAATAAGTTTTTTTTTTCAGTGAAATATTTGACACCAGATGCAGTTTTGGAGCCGATGAATCGTGATGATTCTGATGTAAGTTCACTGTCAGACGAAGGTGATTATCAAAGTGATCATGGAAGTGAGATGGAAGAAGATGATGATCCGGATGTATCATCTGACTTTTTTTGCTCAACGCTTTTCACGAAAATAAAAAATAATGTTACTGTACTACTATGATACTACTAATATGTACCTAAAACGTCAATAAAGCTTGATTTTCATGTTGGATTTATTAAATGTATGTATTGTGTGATTAAAGACTAAGATTTAATTAATTATTTTAATCTTGCTTGATACTTAAAAAAATTCTGATTGTAGTGTCTTGGTCCTGATGTATCACATGTGATACATCCCCCTTAGCTGCTATAAATTAAAAATAATTTTTTTTATTGCACTTTTCTACATCATAGTGACCATAACAACTATTTAAGTACCTCTTACCAAATATCAAGCTTTTATTTTTCTCTCGGGTCTGAGGAGGATAATAATGTTTTAATTAATTAGCACAAATAGTCTCGAATTATTATTTCAATCCCTAAGTTACAGTTTATAATTCGTATTTTTTTTTTTTTTTTTTTTTTGAGCTTATTGCGAGGAAAATTCGAGTAAACAGTCGACATTAAAAGGGACTGGCGCACAGTGGAGTACACTGGTGTGCAAAAATTAAAGAGGATGTCGAAAAATTAGCATATCAGCTGAAACGAAGAGGCAGAGCGGACAAAAAGACCAATTAGGAGATTAAGTAAGGTGATGTACGGTAGCATATGCGCAGATATGCAGGCAGACGTAATGTGGGAGTTCCTGAGTAGTATAAAGCATATTGTCGGTGTAAGATCAGTATTTCTGGCAAAGAGATTGCACGCCGTATAGCAGTTAAAATCGCACCGAGTTGGAGGAAGGCCGCAGTGTGACAAGTGTGACTGCAGAGTTCGAAATTGCTCACAGCATCGTTTCACGACTTTGGAGACAATTTCAAACTACAGGAACGGCTATCCTGGGGTTCAGTAGTGGTCGTCCACGAGGAACCACACCCGCAGATGACCGGTATATTGTCTTACAGGCCAGAAGAAACAGGCAACAGACAGCGGGAGAAATCGCTAGACACACGACACAGGCGACTGGACGACCGATATTGCGTTTTACCGTGGCCAGAAGACTGCACGGTGGTGGTCTGTTTGCACGACGCCCTATACGGTGTGCACCTCTAACGCCTGCCCATCGGAGAAGGCGTTCTCTGTGGTGCCGGAACACCGGAATTGGAGAGACAATGAATGGGGACGAGTACTCCTTACAGATGAGAGCAGATTCAGTCTGAGTAGCGATTCTCATTGCATACTCATCTGAAGAGATCGGGGAAGCAGCAATCATCCTTCGAACATCATTGAAAGGGACAAGTATGGAGGTCGCGGTGTTTTCGTTTGGGGGAGGCATCATGCTTGGTAGTCGTACAGACCTTCACTTCTTCGACGCAGGTTCCGTCAATGGGACCCGTTATTGTAACGAGATTCTTCTTCCATATGTGCGTCTTTTTAGAGGCGCTATGGGTCCGCAGTTAATTTTCATGGACGACAATGCACCATGTCATCGCACAGTAGCTGCCGAACAGCTCTTAGAGAGTGAGGATATTGAACGTATGGATTGGCCGGCACGATCTCCGGATCTCAATCCCATCGAGCATGTATGGGATTTTCCAGGCAGACGCTTGGCAGCTCGTACCTTACCACCAGTAACGATTCGGGAGCTTCGATTGGCGCTGCAAGACGAATAGGCAGCAGTTCCTCAACAACTCATTGACATCCTCATTCTCAGCATGGGCAGACGCTGTGAAACCTGCCTAGCAGTCGGGGGAGATCATATCCCCTACTAAAAACCGGATGTTTCTTGCTGGACACCCATCATAGGGATGTTTCGGCCTTCAGTCGCATTGCGCTCCATGCTACTTTTTCAATAAAGCTTCTTTTTATCCCTCTGATTTCTCTTTTAGTAAGTGTTGCTTACATTACACATGTCCTTACGTATTGGGGACCTTACGGTATTAAATGTGTTGATTTGGAAAGCTTTTGTACAAAGTTATATTGAAAAAACCGTCTCGTTCTTAATTTTTGCACACCAGTGTATTTGACTGAAAATCCTGGCCAAAAGTCCAAAATTAAAAATTTACCCGATTTTTATTAAAATTTATTCTATGATAGTTGACTAACTGGTGCATCAATCGGCACCTGTTTTAGAAACTTGAGTTACATACAATTGCTCATAGCCTCGGTAAAATATGAGATTTCTATAAGAATTTTCGCTTTTTTGTTACGTTTCAGCTTATTACGTTTCAATGTAGATTTTTTTGTGGCTTTATAAATAAATGGAATTGAACCAAACCAATTTTATGGGATAAAGAAATGTCAGGGCTTTGTGTTAATATAAATTAAAGTAAATATTTTTGTTTTCTTTTTGTGAAAAAAATAAAGAAAACTTGGTACGTGAGATTTTTAAAGGCTTTTCGCCTTAATTTATAACTAGAGAAAGCTTTTTAAATGGGTGTCGGGCTTGGTTGGGCTGGTTTGAAAATTGCATCGTATTTGGCAAAGTTTCTAGTGCTAATTTCAGCAAAAAAATCTTCCACCTACAACTGCCCTTTTTTTTAATGATTTTTTTAAAAAAAAGTGCAGAATCCGATCGTTTTGTGATAAGTCACGATTTTAAACTAAATTTACCTACAAAGATTTCATAAATTAGTAAAAAGTTATAAGTACTACTGAATTAAAAGATCGACATATTTAAGCGCACATATAAAATTTCAGACACAAGTTTCAGGGTTACGAGAAACCGCTTCATCAATGTATAAATATGTAAACTATGGAATGAGAATCATCCAATTAATTTCGAAACGCTTACCTTTATGCATCGCTAAAGAGATTCATTGCATCCCTAAAACATGTGTTTGCGTTCAATTATGTTAATTTTCTCATGTACATTGAGTTAATAAATTAAATTATTTTGTGATCTCGCTAAGAAAATTTGCTCTTTTTTAAAATTGAGATAGATTTTCGATAAAATTAATAAATATTTGTATTTTTTCAGATCATTGCTGCAAATAATGCGCCGGGGGAGGGGGTCTTTTCCCCCTTAGACGTAGCATAAAGGGGAAAAGATCCCCCCCACCCTCCCACACACACTCGCTAGCGTTAGGAGACAATTGTAATTGTCTCCTAACGCTAGCGAGCTATCCACATTTAAGACATATTACCTACTCATTGTGAAATTGAAGTTATATTAAATTTTAGTTCCAAGTTTTTGTTCGTACAATTTTTAGCGTTACACATCACGCTATGTAAAACTAAGGATCGACCCAAGGTACGAGTACAATATATATAATTCAAAAACAAAGAGCTTTTGAAAATCCATTTTCGAGTGTTTTTACAGTTATAACATCCTAGTTCATTTATTTTTTTACAATAGAAAAAAGGTTCTTTGTAACCCCGAAACACTTGTCTTCACATCTTTTTGTGCATGATTTACTCAGGGTTTTAATGATTGAAATCAAACGAAAAGAATAAATTGATTATTTTTTTGGTTTCAAATTAGTGTTTTGTACAGAATACTAGAATTTTTTAACAGCTTTTTTTTTCCCCTCGAACAGTGCACTTAATTAGATATCTTCAAAGGAAAACGGCCCATTCGCATCAAACATGTTTAGTTATCACTTGTCTAAGCATTATTGGCAAGCAGCCAACCGTGGCATCCATTTCGGATCGAGTGAAAAATTATTGAAATTTTTTATTTCAACTGATTGAAAAAAATAATCATTATAAATCAGTGAAACAACATAACTTCACCGTTTTCGCTGTAAATGAAGGTAAGGTGTTTATATTATTTCCTTAAAAAGTTTCAGAGCCATAACATTATTAGAATATTGGATGCAGGAATTTTAGTTTACATTGATTGAATAAAGTCGAAAAAGTGACCTCCCTTTGTAAATTCCTAGAAATTCGGTTAATTACGTTAGAACTTCAAACAAATCATATTCTTGAAGAAAATTATTTTCCCTATCTAGTCATGCATTGTTTTTTTTCTACGTTTACTAGGATCGTTTTTACGGTCGTAAACATGCAAAAGTCTAAACCGTGGGTAAAATATTAAACATTTAATTTTCTAACTCAAATTTAAAAAATCGAATTTCAAATTGTAACATCAGACCTTTCAGACCAACTTGTATACCAAGTTTCGTGTCTATAAGTGGAATAGTTTCACCGTACAGCGCACAAACGCACACAAGGGTGTCGCCTTCAGAAGAGTGAAAATTTCAAACTAGTTTTCGCCAGGATTATCAGTCAAATACTCCACTGTGTTGCGGTAGCATGAAAATGAAATGGCATGCCCACTGGGGAAGCTTGTGCTGGAATTCAAAGTCACCATCAATCATATAAAGTGCAGGAATAATCGATAAAATCCCTCGCCCCTCCCCCTCTCAAGAAGGGGAAAAAAACAAGTACAGAGGGTCATGTCTAGAGAAATCATATAGCAATGCGGAGTCGGAATTGCTTTCCTGAAGTGGTGTTGTACACAGAAACACTATAAAGAAAAAAGAAAGTAATTGAAATATCTTCTTAACAATACATATGTAAAGCAAAAGGTACATGCGTCAAAGTGTTCGAAGGCTTTTCAACCGGTTACAATGCACACCTGACATCTTGGGCGCAACTCCGAACATTCTGGAATACTCCCGGCATACCTCAAATTTCTTGGGTCGGGAAAGCAATTCCGACCAGCGTTTGCGATATGATTTCGAGCTATCAGGATCCATCGTACTCCTCTCGGGAGTTCTGAAACATTTAACTAAGAGACCTTGTACATAAAAATGGCTTTATGCGTGTGTTCCTTATTTGACTTCACAGTTTGCATCGGATCTTTGCCAATTTTGACACAGAGTTCCTTTTGCGCTGAGATGCTTAGGAATTCGCATAGGGGGATCATTGTCCCCTATGGTGGCGAAAGACACTCATACACGTTGGCGAGAAATTTTAAACCTTTTTTGTAAAAGGAAGTACTGTATTCGCGAAAAAGTTTTCACTCAAAAATCGTCCTTAATTTCTATTTTTCTCACACCCGAGTGAATGTTGAGTTTTTTTTTTCGACCTGACAACACGTGGATAGATGCCTAGAAACCTACAGACACCCGAAATATCCATTTTGACAACCCCCGAGTTAATGACAACGAATTTTCTCTTGACGTCCGTATGTACGTATGTATGTGCGTACGTGTGTATGTATCTCGCATAGCTCAAAAACGGTATGTCCTAGAAAGTTGAAATTTGGTACGTAGACTCCTAGTGGGGCCTAGTTGTGCACCTTCCCTTTTGGTTGCATTCGGATGCTCCTAAGGGGGTCTTTTGCCCTTTTTGGGGGGAAATCATTGTTAATTTCGATGTAAACTCAAGTGGTGTTATAATTTGTCGGACGTTTGGCGATATATCGCCAGTCTTTTGGTCGCCAAGTTTTGTCGCCAACTTGGCGAAAAATTTTACGATTTTTTTTTAAATTTTAAATTTGGTTTTAATTTGGCCACTGTTGGTGATATTTAGAGAGTATACAATTGAATCATTAAAATTACCAATTATGAGGAAATGACATTAAATTGGAGTAAAAGGAAGTCATGTGATGCACACATCAGCTCGTTTTATTCTTTTATTTAAGCCTCATTGTTGACCATGCGTCATTTGACAACTTGTATTTTCAAGGTGGACCGTGCAACGCAGCTCGTGCAATTTTAACCTTCTAGAGGTGTTATTTTTTATTTCAATTAAATCATTATGTAATGAATGAGTTCATGACAAAATTATCTTTCGTATTTCCTCTCAAAATTGTATTTCGTTTGGCACGACGAGAGTGCATTTTTTACAATACAATTATATTTATACAACAGAAATGATACAACGTAAGCGTCGGTTGCAGTGAACTTTTACTTTAATACGTCCAAACATATCTCTTCTTCCAGAGAATATTTTTTTTCACAATAGATTAACACATCAGCAGAGAAATTCAAGGGGTTTTTAACTGGGCATTTAACTCCATTCCGTGTAATTTTAGGGTTGCCTGATCACTATACTATGAACTCATGGTTAACACTAGAGGTATTTTTGTTATAAAATATTAATTGATGCATTGCAGAAACAACTTCGCACCCGATGACTTAATGAAATTTTACAAGCTCTGACTTAAAACTAAGTGTATGGTACCGAACACTGCACGCGCAATTTTCTTTCATACTGAACTTATTCTCATCATAACTAAAAACTGTTCCAGATTACGAACTTGTGTAAATGTTTGAATTTAAGAAGTGTGACTCAGCGGCCAGACTCTGACTCCAGATCGGAAGGTTGCTTGTTCAGACCACGTCCGAGTGGTCCGAGTCACCAATATGTGGCGTACAGATGTGGAGGGAGCAAGACGCGTCCGTGGCGGTACGTGTCCGAGTCGGGATTTGTATCTTAGACTTTTGTGATGCTAACCCAGTGCTTTAGAAACTGAGCCAAAATAACATCAAGGCTCGGGGGCAAAGTTAGGTTATGTGCTCTCTGGTGTACGTCACAAGTCGACAGGTTTACGTGCGTAGTTTGATGGCAAGCTACATTTCCTTAGAGTAAGCCGGGGTATCAAATCCCACCCAGTAAAACACCCCAGGAACTGTTTACGATTTCAGTACCACAGCCCGCTTGTGTCGATTTTTTCAAGAGCAGTTGTGTATAAAGAAATTTTACGCATACACTATACACATTTTCAGCGAATTTCAGAGGTAATTATAGCTTTATAGAAATGTGAAAATTAAGAGTGACATTATTTAACGTAGTTAAAAACCTTTTTGAGTTTTCATTTTGTTGCTAATATTCATCATATGATTTGTATTGATTCGCATTAATTTAGGTAGTTTTTGTTATAAAGAGTTAGGTGATCTTACCTTAAGTGGGGCATTAACCTGATGGAGCGAGACGAATTGTCCCGACTGTCAAGGTAATGGGTACTAAAGCTGCAATTTGACTGTCAATGTAATAGGTACGAAAGCGACAATTTTTTATTTTATTTTTTTTTTATTATTATTTTTTATTGCAATGAAAAATTTAATTTGGAGACGCAACACTGCATGTTAAGGACCTAAATATCATTTCAAACCGCAAAAACATGTGCAAAGAAATAACTGAAATTAAAATAAAATGCAGTGAGGGACATTTGCAAGAAATAAAACTTCGGAAAGAATGATCAAAGATAAAATTTTGTCGGAATTTTATCAACTTCGCTTTCAAAGTATTCTAAAAGAAGAAAGTACCTAAACACATTTACCACAAAGATAAGTTTCCATTAAAAGTACCCTCAAGGTGAAAGAAGATACATCAAAAATCAAGCATATCTTTGATGTATTTCTTGCGCAATATTTTTGTTACCTTACAGTGCTACGGGCCTACAACAATTCGTAGCGCTTGACAATATCTTTCAAAGTCATTCAAGCCGAATTTAATTTTAGCAAGCTAAAAAAGGTAGCAGTTTGAAGTTTTTTTCAAATGCAGACAAAACTAAATGATAAATGTGCAAAAAATCTTAAGAAGATATCTAAAGGAATCGAGAATTTTTTGTTTAGTAGCTAAAAAATGGATCTCTAACTGCAAGTTACGAAACATTTACACTTCAGTTGCATGGAGATTTGTTACGCAGGAAATAGAAAGACATTAACATAAATAAGAAATTAAACAAGGTATAGGTTGTGATGGAAATAGTAGAACTTTTGAAATGTCGTTGCATATAGGTCAAAGAAATAACAATTAGTGAATATTAACAGTATCCTGTACTGCAGCTGCAGAGGAAACTTCTCAAATTGAAGTGGTTTACCTCATGTATTTATGCAGTCGGGTGTGTGTGTCATGCAGTGATTAATATTTGCAATAGTGTACATACTAAAAAGATGCAGTAGTGTATATATTCAGACGATGCATTAGTATACAGACCTTTACCCTTGATGGGAGTCGATGCAACTTAAGGAGCATGGAGCTTCCTTAATACCTAAAGAAATATAAGTACACAGCCCGTCAATCACGTCATCCTGGCCCTCGGAGCAACGGTTTGCTACAGCAACCAGTGGCGTAGCCATGGGGGGATAGGGGTTCAGAACCCCCCCCCCCCCCTTGAGTCCCAAAAAATCATTTTTCAGTCGAACCTGAAGGATTTTGCTTATGAGCTAAAAGATTTTTATTTAATATGACAACTGTTATGACGGTAAAAAGCTTATGTCTTCTAGTTTTGCGCAACATTTTTTCTCTTGGAGACAGGGCTTTCTTTCTTATGACGGCAGTATTGATCAAGGTATTTTCAAAAAAGAAATTCGTTTATAATGTCCTTTGTTGTTTAATTGATAAAGAGTAATATATATATATATATATATATATATATATATATATATATATATATATAAACTTGAGGGCATGGCTTTACTTTAAACTTCAGAAAAAATCCCCCCCCCCCCCCCAAGGATTTTTTCTCGCTACGCCACTGACAGCAACTACGTTGTCAAATGTGGGGAAAAACTTTTCAATAGTTGATTACAAATATCAGACCTTAGCACTTTAAGAAATTGGAGAAGGCATACAGCAGAGATATCGATAACGATTGAAAAAAACGAACACACACACTACAAGTTAGGAAAAAAGCCTAGTGCTAGCAAATAAGTAAAAATAAATACATGATTTTATTAGTAATAACATTGAGCATACTGTATGTATATGCGCTTTATAGCCATCTATATCAACGTAGTGAGTGATTTTTTTTAAAAAAATCAAAGAAAAAATAATTGAGAAACAAAGGGAACGATGAATGAAGTATCTATTAGTGTATTATAGTGAGACTGGGGATACTTGATGGAGGATATATGATCCAGCAGCCAAAATTGCACCAAAATCATTAAGTAGAGATTTGAAACCTGACAATAATGTTCAAGTTGTACATAAAAATTGGCAAAACTTAGTCTTTTTCAGCCATTTTGTTTTATCTCAAGAAATGATTGTCTGAATGTGTCAAGGAAAACTTTTTTAAGGAAAGCATTCCGAAGTTTACATTATCCGTTATATACAACTTAAAAAAAAATAGCGAAGTGTAATGTTAAAGTATAGACTGTCTTTAATCATTAGAACGTATTTTAAGTAAACTGCCACTGATTGTTAATAATTGAACAAGTATGCTTGTAAAAATCTCATATTAGGAATACTTAATCCCTTCGTTCAGTGGGATACATGATCCCAGTGATCAAGTATCCCTGTGACAATATAAACTTAATGAAAACAATGTAATTGTTGTTTACTTAGTTGACTTTTATTTTAAACATTCAAAACCATGTTAACATTATAAAATTTATCGTAGTATGGTGATAGCTTTAAACAATCACTGCAGTAAACATGTTAAATATATATATTTTTTTTTCAGTTGTAACCCACATAACTCAAACATCTAAACATTAACTCTACTAATATTCATGTTATGATCAGCCAAATGGAGCTTAATCAAGTTGAAATCGATGGCAAATTCTTGTTTGAATGAAAAAAATGATTTTGCTACAGTTAGATTTACAACAAAAAAGTGAGTTGCCCATTGTGTAGACAGAATGCAAAGTTAGATTTCCAGAGTTTGAAATGAGTTTTTTAAAGCGAAAATGTAATATGCTTAATCAATTCTGAAAAATTACAAACGTGTAGAAAATGACAATGAATGTGTTAAGTTGCACATATCCAGTTGGGTTGAGCGAAACTTTAAGAGCTACAACAAACGAATTGTTTGCATTTGACCTTTTCAGGTTTTGAAAACATATGCTATGCTTTCTTTCTTTCTTTTTTTAACTATAGTAACGTAGTACTAGTTTTTTAAGTATACTGAAACTTACACATTTTTCTTCCCTCCTTTTTTAAAATTTATTCAATTGATAAAACTCTTAATTTTATCATTGCAAGACAAGAAGCAAGTAAGTTGATTTTTGTGCATATCATCCTAATTTTTTTTAAATTATTTGTTGTAATTTTAGCTTTATTATGCTAGTTTTAAAAAATCGTTATATTTTATAAATAAAACTATTGTTCACAACTGTATTGGAGAATACGTAACTGATCAAAAGCATCATAAGTTCATTAAAGTTGTGTACATTTTTTTTTTACAAATTTCCTAGTGGAATTTAAAACAATGTTATTTTGTGTTCACATTATTATAACTTGATAAAGAAAATTAGAAATAGGATTATTTTTTAGGAACATAATGTAGAAAACTAAAATCCGTAAGTAAATTGCTGATCTACTGAAAAGTCTATGTATTTTCTCAGTGGGATCAAGTACCCCCCATAAAGGGATCATGTATCCCTTGATGTGGGGATTTCAGATATACAGCACCTTTTTGTTCTGCTTTTTTTTATTTGACGCTTAAGCAGTGTTAACAGTACTCAAAGCTCGTGGAATGTCAAGAATCAATATTGAGCGTTTATACCAAAGCAGTAGCGTATAAATATAACATATACGGGGGAGTCCCAAAACTTCCTAATGTGGACAAAAAATGGCCGAGTTTGAAAACGCACGAGCAACAGGTTTCCGTGAGGGTTTTTTTTCATACTGCCAGTATGTTCCCAAATTCTCTGGATTTGACCAGGTTATCAAAAGTCAAGTTGTCATTACTCGACTGCAATTTCACATTGACAACGTTGGAAGTAAAATCAAATTTAAATAGAAAGTTAACCCCTTAAAATGCAATGATGTTTCAAAGGCGTCATGAAGTCAATAATGGCACATTAAGTGCATTATGTCTCGTTGAGGTCAGTATACAATGACACTGAAAATAAATGAAGGTTCCGAGGCATCAAAGAGTCTACAAAGACACATGAATTTAATGACCAAATATCATTGTACGCCATAAAGGTTAAATTTACTATAAAATGGTCGGGAATGTGTAATTGTGTTAGTATGTTAAGCAAGGATACCGTTAGAGGTTAGCCAGGAGTCATTTACATTCGCGTAAAAAGAATATTTGAAATGAGGAACAGCTGTAACAAAGGAAGTAAAAGGCTCGAAATTAAGGATCTACAAAAAAAAAAAAAAATCTACCTGAATGAAGACATTTCGACGATAACAAGGTACGTATTGTATAAAATCAATAGAAAATATAAGATAAAATGTATTGAATTTTAAAGAAACGATGAAAAATCAACTAGTAACATGACAATTAGAGGTAAAAAGATTTAACCATTGTGCTTTGACTGAACACGCAAAAGGAACAGAAACCTTTTCCACCAGAAAGACCAGGGCGGTCATTCCAAGCTCGTCAGCTTGCGAGATCGAGATTTTCGCTCACGTGATTGGTTGTGACGTAGAAATGTCACAAAGTAGTATTCCAATCTACTCGAACCTAGCCGCAAGCTAAGTTCGAGTAGATTAAAATGCTACTTTGTGACACTTCTACATCGCAACCGATCACGTGAGCGAAAATCTCGATCTCGCAAGCTGACGAGCTTGGAATGAACGCCCAGAAACTTTCAAAGGCTTCAGGCTGGACAACAAAACATCGAGAATGCGTACAATAAATTCTTTTATACATATACATTAATCTTTAATGTTTACACAAGTGAAAATACTCTATTACATCCATTATTCGCTATGTTGAAAGTTTTATTGAAAAAAATTTGATGTGCCAGAAAAAAAGATTTTAAATTGAATTTGATGAAAAGGGCGTAAACTACATTTTATACTGTCACAAAGCATTTTTTTTTTCTTTCAAACCAACAATTTATCTTCTCCGAGTTCTTAATTACTTTAACAAAATAAAATTTTTGACATTAAGGTAAAAATAAAAAAATATGAAGGAAATAAATTTGATCAAATAACACATTTGACTGAGTTTTAATTTGAACATTGTTAGTAATACAAAAGCATAAACCTCTGAATTTGCGACGGATTCTTGTATTTGGGGCGTAATTTATGTGACACTGAAAATACAAATTAAAACTGTCATGTATAACAAAATTTCTCTCGCGCATAAATAATTTATGACATGTAAGTTGTTGCGTTTTTAATTGTATTATATCTCTCTGCTCATTTGTTTCCGAGCATCACGTCATAAGGAAATTAATTTTACATTCCACTACTAGAACTTCGCACATGATTTGTTTAAAGAGAGATGATTTGTTTAAAATGTTTGAAAAATTAGAGTAGACAAATAGCTCTTAACCCCTCCATGTTCGAGGCAAAGTAAGCAATCATAAATTCTCTTCTCAAAAAAAAAAAAACCTTTTCATTAACATGATGTAATGTTTATAAAGAGAAGAAAATAATCCTTTGTTAAAGCAAATTAATTAATGGAAATTCTTCTTTCTGTGTGAATATTTCTTTTACGCTGGTATATACTTTTCTTCTTGCTTTCCGAATTATTTGGATAATTTCCAGTTTTCACCGGAATACTTTCATTGTTACCCAAACACATTCTTATTAATAAATCAGAAGCATTAACATGAACAGTTTCATTACAGAACTAGAACTGTCACAAAAAAAGAAAAGAAAAATGCACACTGCTGGATTTTGTTTACAGATTAAATATATTATGGTTAATGCATTTACGTTACTTGCTTAGATTAACTTATACAAAGATAAAAAAATAAAATAACGATGCGTATGTTTTTACGTATTCACATTTTTTTCATGTTTTAAGTGTCTCAGAAATGTAGGTATATAATCTTATTAAAGTAATGAAAGATTTTATGCACTCAGTAGCTTGAAAATTATGACAACCTGACAGATTTTACCAAGTTAACCACACTTTTGCCTCTAAAATGCGAGGCTAGGTTTGCGACAGCGTAAAAGTGATTTGTTAGTGAAGATATGGCTAATCTAAACATTGCGACTTAAAGGGTTCGCAGAGCAGGATGATCGTCAGTGTGAGTATTAGTGAATCCGACGCTCACAAACTGTACTAAGCGATAAAAACGCTCTAGCTCGGGCGAAACATAAAATGCAAAATAACGTTGCTAGTACAAATTGCAATAGCAAACTACGTAAGCGAAACTTTTATGGAGGTGACAAAGATTTCCTTTTTTTTTTTGATCAAAAAATATATGAATTTATGGAGAAAAAACACCCAGAGTAGTTTTCTATAGCTATTTTATGTTTTAAAAAAAATGCATTTTTTATAATATGTGTGTAGATAAAACTACTGTCGGGTTTAAAATTGTCTGAATGAGTGAATAGTCGTTAGAATGCAAATCGTTTAGAACTTGCAAGATCAATAATGCAGCAAATTACATAAAGGGTGTCTGAATCAGCCTCTTATGGTGCCGACGCTAAGAAACATCGACAGCCAATTATCGTATAAGTTATGATGTAACTTATGAAATTTTAAAAATTTATGCAGGATATCAGAAACATGTGCATGAGGTAGTTAAAACAACTTGTTTAAATGGAATCCAAGTGATATTTTCCAACGACATCGCGTAATATTGTTAACATTTTTATGCGTATGATACAAATAAAAAATCTAATTAGAAGATTTTACACTATTACTGAGCGAAACGGAGCACATCTGTAAACTAATATTAAGCTAAACAGTATATTTGTACATTAATATTAAGCGAAACAGTATATTTTCACACTAATATTAAGCGAAACAGTATATTTGTACACTAACATTAAACGAAACGGAGTGTAGTTAAAGCTGAAATACTTTCAACGTGCTTTAAATGAGGAATTCCTGCAGTATCAGCAATCCGGGCCCAGATCTATAAATTTTGTGTTCCCCTGCAACAAAATCTATTGGGCCCTTTCCCAGGGGACAGCGGTAGATTGAAACGTTAATGTGTCTTTTAGTGCTGGATTTTTTTCAATTTCATGGTCCGTTGGGTCCCTAAAAGAGGTGGGGTCCCCCGCACACGGGACCTGTGGGTACGCAGATCCGGGCCTGCAGCAATCACGCCAAAGTACACAAATATGTTATGAAGAACCGTCATGCAGGACAACTTTGCCAAGTGGGACATTTTTGCCGGTTTTTGAAATCGGTGATATTTGGCGTTCGACTAAGTTCTACAACTTACGAAACAAAAAAGTACACGTTTTCAGCCAGAGTTTTCACTTCACTAAGACACCACCGTACCTATTCGCTAACTCAATTGACCGTCCAGGTAAGTATCCTCAAGGCAAAGTTGTCCCGGATGGCGGTACAATATTTGAAGGATTCGATGCACTCTACAGTAACAATTTAATCATTTAGATGGTATGAGTAGTTGATGTTTTTTGCGTCTAAAACTTCCAAACAAAACTCGCAGACTTTTCCTTGAGCAATCTAGCTTATCCACTTTCCCAAATATATACTTTTATTTGAAGCATGACTGACGAGATAAAACTTCTGTTATGTAGTATGTAATTAATACAATTAAACAAAGCACACGGTTCGCCGCAGTATCACTAGTTACAGTCAAATATTTCGACAACTGTTGTTTTTTTGCAGAAAAAATAGAAGTTTAAACATATTACAGAATATACCCTGTCTTACCTTAAATAGCTTGAATTAACAGAAATCGTAGGAGAACCAGATTTTAAAATGCTATGCAAAAGTACCTAGAAAACAAATTGCTTTGCAATGAATAGTTGTTAAAAGGATATAATAGTTGAAGCAATATTTTTTCTTTGGACACAAATTGAAGAATATCAATGGAATATTTTTTTTTCAATTGTTCCATGTAATAAGGATTTTTATGGGTAATCTAACAAGTATCAAACTAACGTTCTGAAGGGTAAAATAATCGCGAATCGATATAATCACGCTGACTGAACCGAACATACTAAACCACACTTTAACTCCTCATGAAACCTAAAGCAGTATACCCCGAATCGACAAAATTAGAACTAGTAACGTAAAATAATGATATATAATTGATAAAACTAAATAATAACATCAACTATAATAGTACGATAAAATCGCTTGTGTCTTTCAGAATATTTTTTTTGCAAAAATCGCGAATTGAAAACAAATATATTTTTTCTTGTTAATTAAATCGCTCGATCAAAAGTATTTTTCGTTTTGTCTGCGCTAAAATAATGATATCCATGTGCGTTTTTTACAATGAGTTAACTTCTGTTTTGAAAATAGAGAGCAAGGTATACAAACACAGACGAAATATAAATTAAATGACTCTTTTTTTAAGAAGTTCTGTTACAGTTATGACAATATTTAGATTGCTTAATTGCATTAATATATTTTATATAAAAATTTGAAAATCAAGGAGTTTTAACCAAATACTCATAACATGAACATTATTCTTTATAAAGCAATACAACCCAACGTTCACTTACCTCAAATATTTTTGTATAATAAAATCCACCAATCCACACTTGCTCTGCATAGTATTTTCTCGCAAAAAGAGAGACGCGTCTAACTTTTTATAAAAGAACGTTTTTCATAGCGTTACACAAAGCACGTTTTCGTGATTGTCACATGAAAAAGTCCATCATCCAGTTTAATCGCACGGGACACAACTTCTTTCTAGGCATTTCCTCGTGGAAAATATCGGAGGATTCAAGGGTTACTGCAACGAAATACCTGAACTACGCCAAACTTCGAGACACCAATATAATTCGAACAGAAGTGTTGAATACCTACCGTCGCCAAAGACATTACTTTCATCACTTTGGATTTAATACTTAGTGGGGGAGAAAATGATTCTTTATTGCACGCATAGGTGCAAGACATTCATATGACTTTCTTTTTCCGCACGTCACTAAATGACTGCGCCAAAAGTGCAACTTTCGCAGAAGTCTTGTTTTTGTTAAGAAAAACTCTACTCCGCCTTGTTTTACTGGATATCCTTAACAATAACGCACCAGTAAAAATAAACAAAAAATATATAGTTTTGTATTATCATTTTGAAATGAAAGGAATGAATCAAACTTACATGATTGTTTTACCCTTTTTCCCGATGGGGGCTGCGTAAGTGGTTTTAATCTTTTGCAGACCTATAGTAAGATACCCAGATGTGGCATGTGTAGTCGTTGCTCTGGTGTGTGTGCACAGGGCAACGTGAATGGCGCACAGAAATTTGGTGCCCGTTTTCTCATCAGTTGAAAGCAGCTGGGCTCTCGCGATACGAAAGATTTAATTTGGCCGGGAGTGCCTGAGCCAAGCAGGTTTCAGGGAATCGGTATCACGCCACATAATCATACGAAATGGCCACTGACTATTTTTTCGATCCCCATAATCCATCGTGCGTTCAGAACCCACGACCATAGACATATGAGGCCAACACCTAATCACTACGCCTCCGAGCTGACATAACAAAGCTGCAGCAAAAAATGATATAAATATTAGCTACTAATTTCGTACCTTTTTCTTTAGTGTTAAGATGCATCCAGATTTTGCGCTAACATGTAGATCTAGTGGCTCAATCTATGCGTTGTCCATGTACGCATGATTTCAGTTCCATGAGCGATTGGAAACATTCGTCTAGTCCACTCAAATCGGTTTTGCTGCGTATACTTCTAATATGGACTCGACTTTAGCTTATTCATGTATATAGTTAACCAACCCTCGTATTAAATTGACGAAAGAAATGTGGAACGGTTTAACCATGCAGATTTTTTCCACATATTCAATCACTTTTGGTGATAATTCGTTGATTCCACGTTATGACGTCAGAGGTACTGAGAATAGTCTCACTGTATGACTTATTCATTTTGTATGTTCACGTACTATTTGCAGTTACATTCGTGTGTGCCTTTATACTCTGAATGCCTTATAATTTGTTTTATATACATATTATGAAGTCTCTTTTTTCAGGTATTGTAAAATAACGCTTGATTTTCTAGTCACAAGATTCCAAGGAAAGTGACGAAGAATGAAGAAAGCTTCGAATCTAGGAAGTACATCCTTTTTTTTTTTTTTTTTTTTTGTGTGTGTGCTTTTGCTGAATGCTCATCTCCAAACTTTAGACTTATACTAGGTTACTGTCTCTCAGAAACCACCTTTATCTTTACGCAAATACGACGCCAGGTTGCTGATGAACAATTTGTGTGCAAAATAGATTAAACTTTCAAGCGTATTCTTTTAGACGGGATTCTGAGCATTAAGAGGAAAAACATTTCTTATTTGTGTGCTGCTGTAATTATTTGTACGGTTATGAGGAAGAAAAAACAAAACACTTAATTATTTGGCTGTTGTACATGTTAGGAAAGAAAGAAAAGTGTCATTTTACAAGGATTTTAAGCTGCATCAATAAATATTCGATAAGGGACCATATACAAATTAAAATGAAGACAAAATCTCATTTTTTCAATTGGCAACCAATATTTTTAATACATAAATGAGTGAACATTTGTGAGGATATTTGGAGTCTAAACTCCGGAACCGATTTCTTCATTAATCTACTTGTTTGGAATTCGAGTGCTATTCCGGATGATCAATATGCGATCAATTGCTGTTCATCACCTCTATGAATACCTCCCAAGTCGCATCCAAGTGGAGTTAAGTCAAAGGGTAGTCCAGGTTCCTATCAATCAAGTTTCTCTCTTATTTCATAGGCATTCGTCATATTTTGTCTACCCAAGTACAGATCAAATGAAACCTTATTTAAATAAGTGTCCATTAGGGTGTCCCAAAAAAAAAAAAAAATTAAAGTCGATTTTTCAAGTGGCACATCCTCTTATATTTTTCCCTTTATGTCAAAACAATTGCAAAAAAAGTTTCATAATTTGAATTACGGCAATCCGAGCCGACTTTCGTCTGAAAGTGTGAACCAACATTGGGTACTAGGCCGAATAGAAAAAAAAAGTTTTTTTTTTGGCAGTTCGAAATTTTATATTAATAAAAAAGTGTACCAAAAAATATTTATTCGAAAAAAAATAGGTAGGTAAGAGTCCTAAAATTTATAATTTCCTTCAAAAAATAAATTTTTCTATTTATCTTTTGAAAAATTACATGTCACTTTAAATAAAATATCAAGTTCAAAATCATTAGAAAACACGTTTTCAAATCAACATTTGCAAATGAAAGGTAAAAAAATAATATTTTTTAAATGAAAAATTTAACTTAAACTAAAATATTGCAGGGACTAATATACTGCAGGAGAACAAAAACTTCTATTTAACGCTAATTCCCTCCTTTACTGTTCATATTTTTCAGCCTTATAATTTCTAAAAATCTACCTTGCGTTCTTTAAAAAGTATATAGAAAAAAAATCAATTTTTTGAAGAAAATTTTAACTTTTAAGGCCTCTGCAGGACATTTACATATTTTAAAATTTGGATAAATATTTTTGTGGTACGTGAGGTTCTATTGGGAAAACGTTTTATCAATGTGAAATTTCGAACTTCCAAAAAAAGTTTTCTTTCGATTCGACCTAATACACAGTGCAGGTTCACACTTTCAGACGCAAGCCGGCACGGGTTACAATTGTTCAAATCACAAGAAACTTTTTTTACAATTGTTTTGACATGAAAGGAAATATATAAGAAGGTGTGCGACTTGAAAAATCGACTTTTATTTATTTATTTATTTTTTGGGACACCCCTAGTGTCCATAAATAAATTTTAAATCTTTATGTTTTTTGTATTATTTAATTTGCATTATTCTGAAACGTTTATAGTGGAGGATGTTAGAGGTACAAATAGGACACTGTCCTACTGTACCCTCAAAGCAGAATTTTAACTCAAGAGTCAACAGTTGCACAAATTTTATTAATGAAATACAGAACATCACATACGTGCAATTAAGAAAGTTTCAGCTTTAAATTATAATTGATTATTAAATAAAAACAATTTCCTCAAATTCAAAAGGGTAAAATTTGGCAAAAATACAGCAAAACTCTGCCTAAAATAAAAAGGTCTACAGAGAGAAAGAATTTCCCTAAAAGATGAAATAGCGCAGTGACTAGTCTCCACGATGTTTCCATACAGGTTAATTACAATACGGCACGCTTTTGAAATTTTTAGTACTTCAGTTGTGAGAAAATTTAATTTGGTACCACTTGTCTCTCCGACTAATAAGCTTTTTAGAGCAGCTCACTTTTGATGTCGATCCTTCTCACCAATGTAATTTTTTTTAAAGTAAACTTTCTAGTTATTAACTGATAATATGATATAAATTTATTTTATAATAGTCTATGAAGTTGCTATAAGAGAAAATAATATTTTTGATGTAGTGAAAAGTAAGTTTATAAACAACGCTTTTAAAAGACATTTTCAAAATCATTTTCTACTGCGATTTTTTTTTTTTTTTTTGGTGTTGGGGCGGGCTTCTCCTCACCTCTTTTCCGTAGAAAAGCAATATAACTATTTAAGAAAAATAATGTATTGAAAATATCACTGTGAGGAGGCATAAATGTGTCAATGTACATATGTACATATAACAGTAAAAGCACGCTTTGCTTTGAGACACTGAGTTATCTCCTTCAACAATGAAAAAAAAAAAAAAAAAAAAAAAAAAAACAGACACACAAAAGAAACTTTAAAAATTAAGCCCAACGAAACCACGCAAAGCCTAGAGGTATGCTTTTTAGCAAAGTTTAAATCATAGTATATCTTCTACTGATAACGGAACTTTAAACGAAAATAGTTCCATTGCTGGAAGGCGCCCCAGAAAAATTTATTTACCTAAATGCGTTACGTTTTACAAAATTGACGAAACAAATATTTTAAATTCTATAATAAAATGCGGTGAAAGAATCCTGTTTCTTTTTTTAAACAAAACAGCAACATTTTCAGAACAGTTACGTACTTAGGAATCAGTAAAGGCAGGGGTGCCCCCCCTCTCCCTAAGAGCAAGGGCGTACCCCCTCCCCCCCAAAACAAGAGCCCTACCCCAAAATGAAAAAATACCCCTCAAACACCCCCCTAAAAATTTCAATGGCGCAGTCTGCGCCATAACCCCCCCCCCCTGGTGGGCACTCCCGGTAAAGGGGAAATAAGCTGCTTAAAAAACATTTTTCAATCCAAACTCTTAATGTCTCATCTCACATGAATCTTTTAGAATTTATGATTTTGCAAATATTTTTGAATAAAGGTGAAGGGATAAATTTCAGCGGAAAAGAATTTATACTATTTTATAAACCATGAAAACTTACAGAAGTCAAAATAAGGGTAATAGTTTTCCGTAATAAGTATGTCAATGTCACGGCTGATTATCACCATTTTCTCCAAATTGATCAAAACAAAGCGCTTATGCGCTCGTCAAACGTAGCCTAAATCAATATTGCTGAAATTTAAAATTTAACGTTGAAGTTTTAAGTAAAGCAATCTATTAAATAAGACTAATAATAATATCATTAAAATGAAGAAAAATCCACCAAACAAATGAACTAAGCCATTAAATATAAAATTTGGATGTGTTAGGAGGTCTATATAACTGCTGGATCTGTTATATTAGCCCAGTCAATAAAGGTTTCGTGTCGCAACTAATTTAGGGAAAGCTGAATTTTCGCAGGATGTTAGCATATAAAGTATACACTAAAAAAAACACAAAGTTCCGACCCCCACCCCTCTTGCTTTTCTCCGCACCCCCTCTGAAACATTGCAAGCGCAGTACTATGATTATACGCTTTTTGTGTAGCAACTAATTAAGAGTAAGCTGATTTTTTGCAGGATGTTAGTACTTAAATTATACACTAAGAAACACAAAGTCCCGACCTCCACTCCTCTCTCTCCCCCACCCTTCCAAAACATTGCAAGAGCAGTACTATGATTATACGCTGTAAGCATATAATCATAGTATCGTGTTCAAAAATTAATGATGTTACCAAGGAGTTCCTTTTTCTGTTTCACTCCTAACAATATGAGAAACCAGTGGTGCCCAACCTATGGCCCGCGGGACACATCCGGCCCGCGAAGCTGATCCGTGGCCCGCTGTTTTGTGAAATGTTAGAAATCGAAGAGCACGATTTATGACAGTGTTCCAAATTTGGAGCCAAATATTTAGAAATTTGTTTATAAAAAACAGGTTGCATTTAACAAAAGAAGCATCAAGTAATAAGAAAAATTTGTTTACAATTTTCCTTCCTTTTTCGTATCTTCCCATGTCATTTAGAAAAGAGTAAAGCATTTTGAAAATTTATATGTGCTCCATCCCGCGAGAACGATTTTAATATGATCTGCTGCCCTTATGAGAAGAAAAAGATTGAGGACCACTGTTATTAACAAATTACGTTACATACACTTTTTATGTAGATAACTCAGTTTCACCGTTTTACTAACTTAATCACATGCAGAAAACTCACTCCAAAAAAAACAAAAAATAAGTTCAACAAACAACAGCTTTTTATCATTACGTCTTGGGAAGAAATGTTTGAACAAAACTTATGGATAATAATACAATGATGATCTGCAATAGTCATATAATTGAAATGGAGCATCAATGCAATTACGTTCACTTTAAAAATTTACAACGAAAATGCAATTATTTTGTTATAAAAGTTTATAGTTCGTTTGTGTCGCTGATAGTCTACAGAATAATGTTTGGTTCAAAAACATTGTTACAGTCCATTCCACTACAGTGTCCTTAAATAGACGTCCAATCGAACTCAGCTTTACGACAGCTACAGTTTGTAACACACAATGTTTTACAATTGCAAGATTATTAGTAGGATAAGTTCATTTGGAGCACGGGTAATTGTTATGGGCTTAGGTATCAGTCAGTTGCTTGAAGCATATTGCCAACCCCATTCTTCTTCTGGGAGTTTAAAATCTAACCAAGTTTGAATAAAAGTTTGTCTATAAGCAAGTAATAGCAAAACTGTAGCTAGAGTCAAATTTTTATTTAGCAAAACTTCCACCAACTTCAGACGCCGCTCGTCAACATCTTTTTAGGGTTTACCACAAGATTCAAACTTGGTTAGGTTTTAAACTTCCCCCAGAAGAGTCGGGTTGTCAATACACTTCAAGCAATAGACTGATTCCTAAGCTCATGACGATTACCTCTGCTCTAATTAAACTTCTCCAACTAATATCTTGCAATTGTAAAACATTATGAGTTACAAACTGTATCTGTCGTAAAGCTTGGTTCGATTGCACGCTAAGAGTTCTATAATAGGGTAGAGACTGAATCTGGCAGAATGCAAAACATTGTATTGAGTTCGAGTCGACCTAAAGATTTTTATTCTGCTTTTCGCCTTTGTTTATGTATTTAAAATGGTGAAATCTTGTTCATCATATGGTTGCACAAACAGAGCAACCGCACTCAATCAAAGTTTAAAATTTTTTAGATGAGTAATTAAAAATAACTTTATTCATGCTTGTGTTAGTGTTTACAAAAATGAATAATTTTGCATTTGATAAAAATATATTTCAAACTATTATCGAACTCTATGATAACAGATGGCTTGTGAAATATGTGCAATTAACTTTTTATTGGTAATGTGATTTAGTAAATCTGTCCGAAGTTTACTCAAAGGCAACACAATATTCTTGTTGGATACAACATACAGAAGTAATAAATAGTGCACATAAATTTGTTTCATGTTATTAAAATTAGAGGATCATCTTACAGACTGTTTGTTTTATTAAAAATAAATGTGACATTGTAAATAAAAAATGATGCATAAAAGTTTTATTTATTTTTTCTTATGAAGCAGGGTTGAGTGATTTAAATCAAAGGATTTAAAAAATCATTGATTCACAAAAATCATGGTTTTTAAAGATAAAATTTTTAAAAGTTCAAAAGGCTGAGTTTGATGGACATGGAGTTCAGAGTATTTTTATTAGAAAAACAATAAACAAACAAGTATTAATTTTAAGTAATCTTGCTAAAAGAAACAAAAAAAAATCATATTGTTATTAAATAAATTTAATTGAAACCGAAGAAAAATATAAAAAAAAAACATAGTAGCAATTAACATTAAAAAAGAAAGAACTTGATATATATACATATATATATATATATACACATTTGAAACGAGGTTACCTTTCAATAAAATTAAAAATAATAAATGAAATTGGATATGTACTTATTAAGAGTTAAGCTTAGAGTGGTTCAAAAAAAAAAAAAAAACTTTTTTTTAGCTAGTCCAGGACACACCCTATTTTTTTTAAATAGACTTACTAATAGTATTATGCTGTAAAAGTTTTAGTTTCTTACTCAAATTTTACGAGGGTGCTTAATTTAATATTAGTCGTAGCATGGAAAATGTCACAAGTTTGGAAACATTTGATTTCCCCAGCTGTGTTTTTGTCAATAATTTTTTTTGCAATGTATATGCATATTACTTTTGTATAGTATAATATGTAGCATTGTTTTTTCAGTTCAATGTAATTTTTAACACCCCTCCCCATACTTACGATGTTTGGGGAGGGAGTTGAGCACCCTCTTTCAGTTGAAATAGGAAGTCAAAATTCTTGCGGTATATTACTATCCATACGTCTAAAAGTATTGAGGGGTGTCCTGTTATCTAGGAGAAACTTTTTTTTACATGTATTCTTGAACCACCCTAGTTAAGATATTTACTTATTCACTAAAAAAATAAACATACAATCCTCCTCAACTTACAGTAAGTCAAAACAGTGAAAAAAAATATGCATGCGTTTTATAAGATAAGAATTCTAAAAATCAGTCTTCTTATCAGTCCTTGATGAGTTTTATTAAAATATTTAAAATACAAGAAGCATATGGTTTCCTTTTTTTTTCTTTGTGCATTTTATTTCAGGTGTTATTTTTCCCCCAAAAAAAAGGGGGAAAATAATTCAATGTTTTACGCTATTTTTATTCTTTCTCAGTTTATATAATTCCATATTATTTCTTTTTTTTCATTTAGAAAAAAGAAAGGTGTTATTTATTTTGATTGTTAAAAAATGTCTGTGAAATACACCCATATGGATATGGGACTTTATATTGTAACAAGATTTTATCAAGCTCTGATGGTTAATTACTTTTTACTGATTTCTGAATTACTCAAACTTAGATTTTATGAATTTTTAACCATATATAGGAAAAGAATTATCTAATTTAACATCTAACTTGGGCATTTTAACTTGTTAATATCAAATACTATATTTAAATAAATTTAAATTTCAAAAATTATATTTAAATAAAAAAAATCCGATTGAAATAAAAAATTCGAGTTTTTATCTATATATTTTTTAAAATCCTGATTTTTATCAACCCTGTTATGAAGTAAGATCCAACAATTTAAACACTATTTTATAATCTGTTTAATAAAATATGTAGAGATTTTTGTTGTTCTTGAGTACTGATTAAAAATTTCCCGATTTATCTGTTGAAAACCACTGTATTCTGTCAGTGCATTATGTTTTTATACATCATTCATTAAAACTTTTTATAGTTTAACCTCAAATTATTTGATAAAAATTCTCAGCAGAGTTCATCGTTATTTCCATTTGAAATTGCATTTGAGGAAAAATATCAGCAATTTGACGCAGTAAAAAACATTTATCTCGCCGCTTGAATTTCATTACGTTTCATAACGAAACTACCGTTCTTGTCACTCTAATCTCTCTCAAACCGGTCTCCGTGCTTGGTCATGGCGGCCAAAGGAAGCTGTATACGAATCGTTCCTCTACTCTATTATAGAACTCTTTGATTGCACGTCAATGTGTGGACACTGTAGTAGAATGCACTGTAACAATATTTTCGGACCCAACCAACGAAATATTAGAAGCTGACCCCTTATAAAAGACTAAAAAATAATAGCCAAAAGTAATGTTAAACATTAATAATATCCGCTGCGAGGAAGTAATCAGTTGAAATATACTATTCATGATTTATTTAATGCAAGACTTAAATATTTAGCAAAACGTCGACATTATTTTGTAGACTTCTATCGGCGACACAAACAACCTATAAAAAATGCATTATGGTGGTAAAACTTAAAGTGAACGTCATTATATTGTTGCTCCATTTCAACTAAATGACTATCATGGACGTATGAATTTTGTCCAAACATTTCTTCCCAAGACGTATAGATAAAAAGCTATAATTTGTTGAATTTACTTTTTGTAGTAAGTTTTCTGTATATGATTAAGTTATTAAAATGGTGAAATTGAGCTAGCTACATAAAAAGTGTATGTAATATAATTTGTTAATAAGAGTGGTCCCCAACATTTGCTTCCCGACGGCAGCAGATCATTATAAAATCGTTCTCGCGGGCTAGAGTACATATAAAATTTCAAAATATTTTACTCTTTTCTAAATGAAATGGGAAAATACGGAAAAGGAAAGAAAATTGCAAATCAATAATTGTTGTTATCTTTACTTGATGCTCATTTTGTTAAATGCAACTTGTTTTTCAGAAACCTATTTCTAAATATTAGGCTCCTAATTTGTAACATTGTCATTAATCGCACTCTTCGAGTTGTAACATTTTAAAACAACGGGCCACATGAATCAGCTTTGCGGGCCGGATGTGTCCCGCGTGCCGTAGCTTGGTCACCACTGGTTTATAATATTATTAGGAATGAAATAAAAAAAGGAACACACCCCGGTAACATCATTAATTTTTGAGCTGTAAGCGTATAATCAGAGTACTACTCTTGCAATGTTCCGGAAGGGTTGGGGGAGGGAGCAAGAGGGGTGAGGGGTGGGAGTTGAGACTTTGTGTTTTTTTTTAGTTTATACTTTGAGCATTAATATCCTGCCAAAATTCAGCTTTCTCTTAATTAGTTGCGACCGGAAAATGTTATAATCATAGCACTGCTCTTGCAATGTTTCGGAGGGGGTGGGGAGAAAAGCAAGAGGGGTGGGGGTCGGGACTTTGTGTTTTTTAGTGTATACTTGGTCTGCTAACATCCTGCAAAAATTCAGCTTTCCATAAATTAGTTGCGACAATTTTTTTTTTTTTTTACCTTCATTAACTGGGCTATTTAGTCTGTCTTGATATACAGTGTGATCCGTTTTAACCTGCAAGACCTTTATTTTCGCAACCGTTAATCCTAGATGTATAATTCCAATTGCAAAAATGTTCAAAATAAGATGCAAAGTTAAGATATTGGAAGTTTGATCCAAAAATAAGAATGAGCCAAAAAATACAAAATTTAACCTTTCGTACGGGCCCCAGGTCCCCTAATTAGTATTTAAAGAAATTATCTCCATTGAGAACTATTACTAACACAAAAAACGTGACATTTGTGTGACCAAAACTCAAGGAGATATTCCAGTTTAAAGTTTTAAGGGACCATACAAAAGATAAGATTGGAACTTACCTCCCTTTTCGAAGAATGACAGGTCGTCGAAGTGAATAAAATAAATTTATCTTTTTTTCACTGCTATTCCAAAATAAAAGCAAATGTTATGCCATGATACACAAAAGGACACTACAAAACCTCGAACAATTTGAAAAATCACACTATATGCACACATATAATTTTAAACCCTCGTTAACCGCTACATTTTCCCCCAAAAGGTGATATTGATGGCGAGTGTAAAGTGGTGTAAGTCACAAAACGCTGCGTTTCATAGCTCGGTGAATATTGGTCGTACTAATGTCAAACTTTTTTGTTGGAATGATTTTTCAATGGAAAAAATTTCCCTAAATATAAGTAAGGGGACCTGGGGCCCGTATAAAAAGTTAAATTTTGTATTTTTTGTATTATTTTTATTTTTACTTCAAACTTTCAATATCTTAACTCTGCATCTGATTTTGAACATTTTTGCAATGGCAAGTATACATCTAGGACTAAGAGTTGCGAAAATAAAGGTCTTGCAGGTTAAAACGGAACACCCTGTATATTCTTAATTCTTTCTCTCTGTTGTATTTTCTCTCAATTTGTCAGATCTGTTTTAGTCTTTCAATCTCAGAGAGACGCTCACAAGTCCTATAAGCTAATATGGAGAAAATGATGTTTTCCTTACACTGTTTGACCTGAGTCAAACACGTGTACCGGTGTCACTTTTCGTAATCAAAAATTGAAATATATATATATATATATATATATATATATATATATATATATATATATATATATATATATATATATATATATATATATATGTATATATATATATATATATATATATCATTTAGGCATCCCAGAATAAGTAAGACAATTTTTAAACATTCTTTGTTTCAATAGAAAGAGAAAATAAGTTAGACTATTACATAAAAACTTGATTCCTTTTTGAAATGAAAAGATTGTCTTTAAAGAAGTTGCTAATTTTGAAAAGATTTTATTAGAATATTTTTTCCTGTCCTTGTTACTCTATCACATGGAAACATTCCCATTCCCACTAACTCCCAAATATTAAGATCAATATTACTATTTAGTTGGGGGAAAATCTACGAAATTTAAAACAAGATAAATAGTTACGCGGCATCAAAAAATATATATTAAATAGTCCAATGCAATAGTACAACGTTATGATATCAGACAACACGGAAACAGGGGGGGGGGGGGGAATACACTTTACTTGCCGTACTGACTTTCGCAAAGAAAAATGCATTTTATCCTTAAATTTTACGTGGGCGTATATGTTTTTTTTTTTTTTAAACATGTTTCAAAGAACATTTCCAAATGTTAATGAAGTGAATTTTTCATACATTCAACTCTTCCCATGGTAACCAATATCATGTCGAACAAACATTCAGTATAATAACTCATCGGAAACTTTTTAAACACATAACGAAAACTATGGATAAAAAAGCTGAACACAGGGTTACATTTGGGCTTAAATTTAAATTGGGCTTTTTTTTTTTCCTTTTTTTTTTTTTTTTTTTTTTGTAAGATCGATGTTCATTTTCACCAAGTTAGAGTTTTCTCAAAGAAAAACGCGGAGAGGGGGGGGGGGGGGGTGACAGGTGTCAGTTACCACTAGAAGGTAGAGATGGGCTCAAAAAGGTTGGGAATCACTGGTATATACTTTCACATCATTTTGTATAAAATATAATTTGTTTCAAGAAACAAAAAAGTTAAAAAATTGTAAACTTTGAGCCTTATTTAAAAATTATAATATTAAAATATTATAATTTAAATTATAATATTTTAATTTAGTAAACAATTTACAATTTTTATTTCGATTGTAAATATTATTTTCCACGTTGCCAAATCATATACAGTAAAAAATATATCCTGGGGAACTTTCCGTAACAAAAATTTAAAATAAAAAAATAAAAAGAAGAAGAAAATTAAGAAGAATGTTTTTATTGGTACGAAAAAATATTAGAAAAGAAAAACTACTTAAAATAAATTTTAAGAAGAGATATTTGAATGAAAATTTTAATTTTGTGTGCAACACTCTTTCAAAACTAAATAAAAAATGTGACACGAGTTTAAAATGTGCATTTCCCCCGTCCTGAAATGTAAAATAAAATGCGAGAATTTTGCAGCAAAAAACGAAATTTTCTATCGTGTCTTATCTTCGCCAAATATGGATTTCATGCCAAGTGTGCGGGACCATATATCCTGAATGGGCCAAAAGTAAGAGGGGACAATGGTCACGTGACCTGGTGACACTGTTGTGCTTCTTTTATCTCCACGGATACAACGCATGCGCTGCATCAGTAATGTCAAATATTGGTCTTTTTCCCAGCTCTACCAGCCACCCGCCTCATCCATTCCCGTTGATGGCTTTTTTGAATAATTTGTATTGGTAAACAAAGAACCCTAGTCATTAAGGACTTTGAAGGCGGAACGAAGGCTGTAATTTTGCTGACCCACTGCCAGAAAGAAAAGAAACTCTTGCTTAGAAATTCATTATTAAACGTAATTTGATATCAGAATATTCAAAATTTCACAAGCTGCTTATTTCTTAAGAGACTGAGATGGTAAAAAATAGCTGTATTATCTTTGACAATATCAAGAAGATTTTTAAAAGCTCCAAAACTAATAATGTAGGGGAATGGGGGGCAAAGTGAACAAAATGAACAAAAGGAAGTTTATTTTTAAAGTTTTAGTAGATAAAAAGAGAGCAATGAATTTTAACCAAAAACATTCATTGGATTTTAATTATTTTTTTTTTTTCAGTAAAACGGTTTCTTCAATAACAAGCGAAAATTTTCCACTTACTTCATGCATGGAGCAAAGTGATGTTGAAAATATTTTTTTCTGCTGAAACATATACTATTTGACCATTCTAAATATTTTTAATGAATGAATTAATAAATGAAATAAATGAATTAATAAATAAATTAATTAATGAGTAAGGGAGTGGATAAAATAGTGAATAAACGAATAAATAATTCAATGAATAAATATAAATGAAGTAACTTATAAATGACTACCCAAATAATTTAATAAATGAATGAATAAAAAATGGAATTCACTTGGTAAATCAATGGTAAAATCTTTTACCATTTCGCTTTTCCCCTCCTGCCGCTACTATCACTAAATATTCTTTACTGTAGCGTTATTACTGTCAAATAAATTTAATTTTCTATGATAATAATGTTGTTCTATCGAACCACGTTTATTAGCATCTAAACGCCTTGCATTTTGATTTCTCTAAAAATTTAGAGCTTTTAGAAATATGCAAACGCAACCTCTTTTGTGAAAAGTGAGTCTGTTGCTTAAACATTTTTTTTTTTTTTGATATTAGGAAAATTTAAGAAAAAAATATGTGTGCTTTTAGTAAGGGGTTTGAAAAAAACGTTTAAATGAAACAAAATTTATTATTAGTAAATCGCTCAAATACAGATCTTTGGAAGATTTTGATTAATGTTGAAGAAATATTTTATTTTATCATTTTAGCATTCCTTTTGCATATAAAAAATTTATTGGATAATTATTATGTTTTTTTAAGGGGATATACGCTGTTAAGGGGGTAGTACATGTAAAGTGTACTACTAGTACTACTGGTACTAAGGGAGCCCCCTAGTATTTATTAAAAACTGAATGTAGAATAACAACTGACAACTTAAGCATATGGAATTTCTTCTTATGTGAACTTACATCAGAATTTAATTTAAAGAAAAATATTTAAAATATAATCAATGTAAGAGATACACACGCAAATGCAATAAATTTAACAAATTCTGAACCTATTTTTAGTGAAGGGTTAATGAAATTTTGAAGTTCATCAACTGAAAGAAAAAAAAAACAACCATGAAGAAAATATACATACTCAAAATGCTTAAAAAATCTCTCAGAGTCCAGATTGAAAAGTAAGGTGAAACTGTATTAAGTAATATAAGATAAAATTCTTCAATTTCTGCTGTTACAAAGTCGTTAGACAAAATTCTTAGTAGTTTATTATTCAAATAAGCCGGTGGTGTTTAATACTTCAAAAAGGGATACAGTCCTTTTTCATATGCTTTTTTTTCTTGATTATAAGTAAAACTTTTTTATCTTTTCGTGTCTTCGGCAATGATTGTAAATATTAAATAATCGTTGCTAAAGAGGCAAAGGATATAATTTACGTTTTTCAACGTTAATGAGTGTGACGGAAAATTAACCCGGCTCCCTTTCCTCAAATGGTAGAAAAAACATCTCTTGGAGGAATGGTCCCTTTTTACACCTATATTGTTCAATCATAAAATTGTAAATTTTCAACTATACACATTTTTTTTTCGATTTATACATTAACATTTAAATCGTTTTCACTTACTTTTTACTCGTTTATGCTAATTGTTTGTTTGAATTTGAATCCAAGAAACGATTAATGTAAATTTAATCATAAAACGAAGGAAAACATTTTTATGTTAGGTTTAAAGTTAACGATGAAGAACTGTTGCTTCATTGAAGATTAATTTGCAGAGAAACAAATTGGGTATTTTTAATTTAAGTAAAATATTTCCTTATTTTCAGGGAAATGTTGGTTTTTAAGAACAAGCATTTTATTTGTGCTTGATCCCGTATTAATGACATTGATGTACTAGTGATTTGAAACTTTTGAACTCGTTGAATGGATCATAATATAAATTTCTAATTTTGAATGCGCAGTGCATTTAATTTTAAAAATGCATTTTATCTTTTTCGCCAATAAATAAATAAATAAAATAATAGTAATAATACTAATTACTTGAACTCGACCCACTCTCAAAAAGTCGCATGAGAAATAAAACTAAAACGTTTCCGAGGTACTAGAACAGAAATAGAAATCGGAAAACTAAAACGCAAAGAAAAGTCAGTAACACAATGAAATGCAGCTACCAAACACAAAGAGTGAGAAAAGAATTGTTATTTTCCCCACGTCATACGTGATTCACACGAGTCACGTAATTGTACAAAAGAAGCTGGACATATTGCACGCCAATTTTGAGACACTAATTCATTATTTTTCACACTATTTGCTCACGTTCTAGTAACTGTTATTTTCTCATGCCAGTCTAATTGCGGTTTAATTTCTTTTTCAGTTGTCTTGAACATTTAATTCTTCTCCACCAAGGTTTTTTTTTCTTCCTGTATTCGCACGTACTTAAATTTTAGTAATGACACTTTATTTTCCAAGAAAATTTGAACTCGCTTCGGAAATTACAAGCATTAACTATTTGCTATTAACTAAGAGTCCTAAATAATATGCATACCTGTAAAACTTTTACGAATTGTGCCTAGAAAAACAATAAACAATAAGTGAACATTAAGTAACAATAAACAATAAGCAATTTAACATTCATCACTGTATAGACAAATTAAATTTAAAGATCGCCTAATCAACAATGTTGGAACACTAAATAGTCGCATTTTCTAAAAATAAATATAATATTTATGATAAATTTTTAGAAGATGCGACTATCAATTTTTAATGAGGTATGACGTCCTGCCGCCCAATAACGGACTATCAGGGAATACATACGTACCAACAACTGCAGTTAGGTTTTTTTTTTTTTCAATTTATTTTGAACTTTCAGCAACTGATTTTGTAATTTTATACATGTAGTCTTTTTATAGTAAAAATTTTAATTGGACTTCAACTACAATAGACAGTTAAATGAAGAAATCAAAAGTAGTGAGAAATAGCAGTACTGCAGGCATCTTGGAAGTTTCTGAAAAAAATTAAGAACTAGTTAAAGCTTTAGCAACTTCTTTATGCAAGATTTAACAACATTTAATATATTTCAATTTATCTTTCTTCTTCTTCTTCTTCTTCTTCTTCTTTTTTTTTTTTTTTTTGAAGAACGCTTGTTTAAACATGTAAGCTTTCTCTGTTTTGATTTTTTTAATTGCAGTAAGCAACAAGCTCTAGATGGCCTTAAGCATATCTGAAGAATTTCAGTGAATTGAAAGTAGAGTATAGTTGATTTTTCACACAATAATTTATGTGTAGAGTCGAGTTAGTACACGTACAGGAATTCAGAAGCGGAGCTTAACAGTATTAACTTCACACTAAGATTGTTTTTTTCTTACCCGTTTTATTCACACTGTATATCAGAAAAACTATCTGCTTTTCCGCTCACCGTGTTTATTACAATCTTTTCTAATGTACCTTTGAGAAAGGCTTCTTGCCTTACTCGCACTGTGGAAGGGTCTGGGAGGGAGTATCATGATATGAATCATGTTGTACTTTCATGGAAGTGGTACCCTGGTGTTCCTCGAGGGTAAACAAACAGCCATGCGATACCTAGATATAATCGCAGATCAAGTGCACCTTGCAATGTTGCATTTTTTATCCTGATGGCGACGGATGCTTCATGGACGATAATGCAACTAGACATTATGCCAGAAGTGTTGAAAATTGGTTCGCTGAGCATCAGTCTGACTTGCAACACCTTCTCTGGCCACCGTATAAGCCCGGATCTTATAACTTCATACACTGCAAAAACGATTCAGAAACGTTCCTGGAAAATAATGGACAGCTGATGTGCCCAATATCTGCCTGTAACATATCTTGCAAATTGCAGGAATTTTTTCCGCTAAAATTCTGCAACCTTCCTGATATTATCCTTGGAAGCCTCCTGAAATATTCAGAAATCTTCCCGTTTTAAACCAGTCGTGTCTGTGGAAATAATATCTTGACATCCATCGGATTTATCAAGGAAGTTAAAAGAGCATTATTGCAAAACATGGCCAAAGCTATGCCAGAATTGCAAGTAAGTAAAGAGAATTTCACTTGCCTGCCAATCTTGCTAAGCAACGCAGTCCACACTTTTTCGCTCCCTTTGGGAAATTAATTAGCATGGACGAGCCATACTTGCCGAGTCAAGCCGATACACTTTATAAATATGTTCAGTTAATATTTAAACTGGGAGCTAAAAAATATTTTTTCACAGCAGTGAAAAAGTCTGAATTCTTGCGACTTGTAGCAGTTCAGGAAACTTTTTGACAAGAATACTTAATTTTTCTAGGAAGTGGACTAAGCAGTACTTTGGTGAGGAAAGAAACAAAAAACAAAAGGTGTATATATTTCACTGAGCTAATTAAACAGTTGTTTTAGTCACATTCCTCGCAAAATTCGCTGAAGTTTTGTGAAATTGAAATAAATGGATAAGACGTAGCGTTATTACGTTGTACACTTTTCCAAAAAACTAGACCGAAATTCAACGCTTTTCCAATATATTCGACGTACATAGGTACAGCTACGCAGTGTTTTACATCACATAAGAACACGAAGAAATCACTACAACTAAATTTCGGAAACTTTGAATTCTAACAGTAATCAAATTTAAAAAAGAAACTAATTAAATACAAAGAAAACTTGAACCTCAAATGCGTATTAATACAGGGAAGTGGATAAAAACCATTAAAATCCCGAAACGTGACACGGAAATACCCAGTAAAGTTTCGGAATTTTTTACAGTGTAGAGAATGCGTGGGAAATTGTGAAAAAAACGCATCCGGCAGAATGCTCATCTTCCATCTAATTAACAAGATCTAAAAAGTAGCATAGTCAATGAATGGTACTTCTCTGGATATAAATGTACTGCAGAAACTTGTAGATTCGAAGCCCAAACGAATCAGAGCGGTTATCCGTGCAAAAGGTGGTCCAATAAAATATTAATTTCATGTTTCTAATTCATTGGCCAGTGAGTATAGTTTATCGAAAAAAAAAAATTGCATTTTTGAAAAATTTTCAATTTTCAAAGGATTTTTAGAACTTTGAGGCTGGTTGAATCAGATTTAAAAGTGTTTGGAAATTTTCTGTCTTTCTGTATGTGTGTGAACGATTTTTGTGACCACTTTAGCTAAGAGAACTACTGTACCCAAAATACTGAAATCGAAATATTTACTTCACGCTATCGAATTTTTTTCCTCCTATGTTGCTATATTTCAAAAGGTAATATGGAGACAGTTCGGCATTAATAGTACACTGTACAAAATTTGGTATTCTTACTCCATAAAATTGGTGGCAGCATGACTTCCTCCATGGCTCTGGAGTAACTTAACTGATGTAACTGGTGTAAAGTTACAGATCGCTTGTGGAAGGTTACACCATGGTAATGTAACTATAGCGTAACGTTTCACTAGTTTCTGCGTAAGGTTACACCAGAATTTTCTGTATGCTTACAGAGACATTGCTTGAAAGGTTACACATTAGCAAACATTAAGTTTTCATCTGAGTTTCTTAAACGGGTACTCATTTTTAATTGTAAGAAGACTTATACTTCAAGTTAACAATTAGACGGTTTAAATTATCCAGATATATTAAATGATCAATTAATAATTTCTTTCCATACGTTTTAAATTGAAAGTACAAAAATAAATTGAGAACGGCAGGGAATTAGGTGTTGAATGAAGCTCTTTTTTTTTTTTTTTTTTAAAGCTGGACAAAGTGAATGGGGGATCGATAGTTGACACATTCAATTTTCCTGAAACTTTTAGGATATTTTATTAGCATGGTGATAAGAAAAAGTAAAGCTTCTTTCCTCTCTAATTTGACTTATTAGCCCTCGAGTGGGGGTCAAAGTTTAGGGTCGTGAGAAAAAAGAGCTAAATATATGATTGATTTGCTTCAAAAGCAATGAGTGAACCAAACCAATTTTTTTAAATAAAGATACTACTTGATACCAGGTACATGCTAGCATAAATATTTTGGTGGCTCACTCATGGATTTGAGGGCAAAGGTCAACTGAAACTGCTACTTTTTTTAAACATTTTTTTTGCCTTGTTTAGGCCTGGATATCTTCTAAAGCCGCGAGTAACCCTCGGAAATAAGTATATGATTAACTACTCACCACAGTATAGTACTAAGAAAAATATAAAATAGCTTTCGTTTCTCTTGGCTTTAGTAGTTAAACGGTCTCAAATTCGATGATTTTTTTAAAAATGGCCAAGTTTAGAAGTCAATAACTTTGATCGCGACGTGTCAACAGCTTTAGGATACAGCTGTAGTTATAGTTACTTTGATTCTTGTTGTTTCGAATTATCAACTTTGAGACCACGTTTTTAAAAAAGTTGATCAGTTGCCATGGGTTTCTAACCTGGACCTTAAACTGCACCACTCGGACTATAACTACAGCTGCATCCCAAAGTTGCTGATCCGGCAAGCAGGTATCAAGTAGTATCCTCATTTAAAAGACTTGTCTTGGTTCACTCATTGCTTCTGAAGCAAATCAATCATATATTTAGTTCTTTTTTTTTTCACGACCTTAAACTTTGACCTCTACTCAATGACAAACGAATCAGTTTTTTAGGACAAGAAACTTCACTTTTTCTTTTCATAGTACCACTAACACATATAAAATTTTTTTACCAAAATTGAAGACATCAACTATTAAAAGTATCCAACTTTTAAAAAAAAAAAAAAAGTCTCTTAAAGATCTCATTTATTTAGGTCTCATTTTTGCAGGGTTTCAATTAACGTAGAAATAAATTAAAATCCAAATTAGCAGTTTTCTGGTTCGGTGTTGAAAATCTACTTGCACATTTGAATCTTGACACTAATCGAAAGAGTAAAGTTTTCTACGCAAAATGAGATTTGTTATTAGCTTCTAAGTTAATTATAACCCTTTAAAGCAAATTATAAGAATAACCTCAATCTTTTCACGTGATTGGTGGCAATTTATTTCTCTCATGCAAAAAAAAAAAAAAAAAAAAAACCCTCAATAATTTAAAACTTAACTGTGGCAGTTTTGTTTATTATTTAATTATTGAACTTCTTGTTGTTGATTTTAATGTACAATAGAGCAAGCTTAACATATTTTCATGAGTACAACCCAGGACATACAGACGATTAAGGTGTACAGCAAGGAGATATGAGGATCAACTACGTAGTCAATTAGCTTTTAAGCCATATTGTGAACACTAATGAGATTTTATATACGTGTAAGAACTCTTATGATACCAACTTTTTATCCCCCAGTTGGAAAATTCTGGCTGCGGTAGTGTCGTGATCAACTAGTTTCTACTACATTTATGTTTTTAAAACTTACTAATTTTCCTAAAATTAGTTATGATTATGAACTGACAGTACTCAGAAGCCATATAATTTAATTAAAGTAAGTTTTTAAGTGAAGTATCAGTTTTAAGTATCTGTTTTTAAGTGAAAAGATACACTTAAAAACTGATGCAAATTGACGTCGATGTACTGTTCATTAAACAAATTTTTGAAGAAGAAATTTGCTTTTATCCCCTTCTTTTCTTAATCATTATTAAATTTATAACTTGAATTTATTCCCCTTTCTACAGTTCAAATATGTTAGCCATAATTGGAAAAACTCTCTCGACTGGAACAGATGTTCTGGGCAAAGAAATTGCAACCTGAACTACCAAGACTAGATTAGTTTTTTCGAAATCAAAAGGTAACCTTTAAGCAGCACTGTGGTCACTTAGGTGTAATGATTAATCAGAATGGCATTACTCTAATAAACTGTTGCATGTTAGGCTTTTACAAGTTTGAGCGTCACTAGGACGGACACTTGACCCACTTGAAGACTTAATGAAAATATTTTTTTTTGTACCATTTCTACTTGGAATTATGGCATTATTTTTAGCCATAATGATGTGCAGAATGGCAAATTATTTATGTATATTTTTTATTTCGTTCTAACTATTCTACAAAAATAATGGGAAATGAAAAACCAAAAATAGGGTCAAGTCTCCCTATTTTCCCCTATTATATAAAAAACAATAATATGCATAGATACACATAAATACAGTATACATTACGTTCATCGGTGACGATAGTGGTACATCTGAAAACTTTGAAAAAAATCGACATACATATTTAGTGATTAAAAATTTGGATGCACAATGTACAAATGCCGTATCTTGTCACAGTTCTGGCACGAAGTTAGTTTACATAACTGGTGCTTGTTCGCGTATAAGCGATAAAAGCTATAAAATCAGTAGTGACACATTATTAAAAATCGCTGAAGAAGGTTTTCGAACTTTAACTGTACACTATAAATTTAGATTACAAAACCAAGCCAGAAAACATAATATGGCCGTGGTAGCCTGATCGGTAAGGCATTGGACTCGGGACCGGAGGGTCTCGGGTTCGATCCTCACTGGTCGAAGACCCACCGTCATCATTAATGGTGACTGGGCGACGTTAAATATGCTCGTGGTCACAATGTCCTCCAAGTGAAACGATACCTCTGGGGGTGCCAGACTAGGAAGTTATTCGGCTCCTGGCCTGGTTCTAAATTGTCTCTCGAACCGTCCATAGATGACACCACCATCTATTGTGTTGTCTTTGTACTGTCCTGGAAAAAAACAAATCCTGGAAACGTTGTGGATTAATAGAGGTATAATTAAGCTTCCTTTAGTGGAATAGCAGAAACCTCAATCTGTGTGTAAAAAAAAATAAAGAAAACATAATATCATAAATATTTTTCACGTATTATAGCATTTGAGAAGAAATATGTTAAAAGCAATCACGCCATTTCAAAGTTTTCGGAAGAGTGGGGGGGGGGGGGGAGCAAGGGGGTCATACATATCGCATATAGAAAACAAAAAAAAATAAAATAAATAAATAAATAAATAAAATTAACGTACTTACAAAATGTTCCAAAAATTCGCAAGAGGTTGAAGGAATGATCCTCCCATGATTTACTAAATATCAGGCTTGGTTAAAACTAATATTGCAGAAGTTGTGCCTCTTCTGTTACACTGGTGTCACATGTTAAAACTAATGGTTCTAAGTAATTCCCCCCCCCCCCCCCGTACTCTTACTGCGTCACTGACAAATGAAAATGTAGTTAAGTTTGTCAAAGGGAGAGAAACACTCACGGCTTCTGCCGCCCCCTGAAATGGCGGGTCTAAGTACACCCTTATACATTGTAAAAAAAAATGGTTGTAGTACAACGAGAAAAATCTGTTGGGAATTAAAATTACATAAACGTTTCCAATAACTGACACAGCGTCTTAGTTATACTTAAGAAAAAACTGTACCGGTTACCAGAAGAGTTTATGAAGTCCTGCTCTTTCCTCGTAGTACTGCAGTTTCTTTAATATTGCATAGCTTCAGATTTAAAATACAGAGTTCATAAAATCATATTTTCGTATTACATACCGCACAAAAAGCGCCTTTCTGCACAGCAAGACAAGTTCGTGGTTACTAACTAGAGGGAATATCCAAAGAGAAAAAAAACTTCGTCTCCTTACGGAGTCTCACAAGACACTACAAAACTTAGAAGCGTTCTTTTCTTTCAGCAGCACGTGAAGAATTCAAGAATGGCAAAAAATTCATCAGTACCATCATTTTCTTCCACGGCTTCTTCGACTGCGTGCGAAATGGCTTGTTCACATACCTCCTTAGTAACACACAGCATACGATTATTATATGAAGAAAATCCGGTTAAAGGTTTTGGCGAATTCATTAGTCCGCAAAACATTCGACCAGCTTCTGCTCCTTTACCAATCGCCCTCAGAGCATACACAAAGCGTATGTTTATAACAGCAGTCTTAGTATTTTCACGAAGTTCAGAAGAGTTAAATTCAATAGTACATTTTAGAACTAAACACACATTCAAACCAGTAGTGTTTCTTTTCACTGTCAAATCAAGTCCATTTTCACACATTTTGCATCTCACATGGTGTTCAAAAACTTGTCCTAAAATATTTAAGTCCCTGATCACGCTGAAGAGTCCGTTTGTAACATTAAACGAAGAAAAAAACTGGAATCTAGATTTGGTATTTTCTTTTCCCTTGCAGATATGTTTTTCTTGATATTTTCTTGATCACAAGAAGGAACATATTGAAATGCATCAGATTCTTTCGCAGCTGCAGATTTTCCCTTAAAATATGTGTTCCCTTACGTTTTTGAAAAACTCGTTTTGTTCTAGGCATACATTGTAGTAGCACACAAAATACAATTTCAAATACTAAAAAGTCCATCTTTACAAACTTCGACTTTGAGAAACACAGGTCATCAATACCGTAAGAACAAATTAATAGCGGTAAATCAGTTGAAAAAAACGTGTTCAAAATCGGCTAAATGTAAACAACCATTCTTTTCGATTTCGATTCGCAACTGACTTTAACTGTATTTATGTCGAGGACTGCATACTAAGTGCCTTGCCTCCATCATTTTTTATACCGATAGATGGCAGCACCATCACCGGATCGAACAGTTAATGAGAATTCAGAACTAGACCAGGAGCTAATAGCTGCCTGGTGCTAGCACCCCCAGAGGTATCGTTTAACTTGGAGGAATTGAGACCACGAGCATATTTAACGTCGCCCAGTCCCCTTCAATGACGACGATGGATCTTCGACCATCGAGGTTCGAACTCAGGACCCTCCGGCCCCGAATCCGACACTCTACCGATCGGTCTACCACGGCCCCGGAACTTCGGTTAAGCAGAAAAGAAAAAGAAAAACAAGGTTTTCCTGGAGCAGAGCATGGAAAATCTCAACAAAAAGGTGTTTTGTTTACTTTTTCATCTGTCAAAAAGAGGGGCGTGGTCAGTCAGCTGATCACAAGTCATATTTTTAAACAATTAAATTGAGTAACTTCTAACTTCTCTCTGTAAAAACATGAACTTGTTGTCGCTCGAAAGCTAATGATTTCAATATTTTGGATACATAAAAATTAAAAAATTGATTTTTTGAAGGTTTTTGGGTATCAACTCCCCTTTAACCTCCGGCTTAGGAGACGAAGCTTCTACCACAGGGCCTCGGAGGCCGTGCAAAATTTAAAGAAAAAAATCTCACTAGTCTTTTTTTTTTTTTTTTGGTATGAGTTAATTTCGGTATGATATTTATTTCAATAGTTAACCACTAGAATGATTTCTTTTCGTCTATGCAATAAAATAAACTTTAAATATTCCATCGAGAAGACAAAGTCCAATTTGTTGCACTATACCAAACTTTATTTCCAACAAAGAAGATACTTCCATTCCCACTTTGCATAACACCTTGTACGCGAACTGCGCATAATATCCCTTGATTTACCTACTTACACTGACGCAAAACTTCGTATAAAATCAGTTGCAACTCTCATAGGTGTTTCGCTTTGTGGAGTCAAAATTTTTGGTGCAAGCAGAGGAAAAAGTTTTATATTATATCTTTGAAGCTAAAGTCATTATTTTTCTATACGTTGTTGACCATTCTTCTGTAGATAGCAGATAAAAAAAGTAAGTACATTTAAAGTTTTTATTTTTATATTCGTTGTTATAACTCTTTCTTTTGAAAATTGTCGATAGAAGTTAATTAACTATTCAATAACTTCAACGTACATAATGCTATCTTTTGGTATTTAACTTGCATTTCAGATATGATAAAGCGTTGTAGCATTTAATCTTGAGCTTTTAACAAATTTTAGACCAATTTTAATCTCAATATTGCTTCGGTTACCGAGTTTCAGAACAAAACGGCATTAGCTATGAATTACGAACATGTTCACCATCGTAGCTTTGAAGGAATTTGTTGAAAATTCGCAAACCTGCAAATGTATGACCGCGTGAAATTGGAAGTTACATTTCATGTTTTTCTCGAATAGCTAGAAGAGCGTTTTTAGGGTTTAAGCATGCCAACACCGTTATTTAAAAAGGTGAAAGATTTTTGCATTTGAACTATACCATGACGCGCACAAATGATTAGTTATTTCATCAGAGTTTTCGATAGCTTTAAACGAAATTCTTATTCTTTTGACTAGGTATTCTTCAAGTTAGAGCGGAAAATGACTTAAAACTTTTCGAATCTTAAAAAGGAAATTATAGTTACGCGTTGATTAACTTGCTTATTCATTTCGTTTAAATTTTGAAGCTCATTTCTGCACATTGAAATGAGTGAATAATATTAAGCTACATAACTTATATGTAGGGTCGTATTTTATATTTTTACAAAATGGATACACCAAAAAAGGGAATCTTAAAACTTGTAAAATATTTGCTTTGGAAGATTTTACATTGAATTTTCTAAGGAAACATAACTACCTCACTGCTGTAACTTAATATCGTTCTGCATATGTGTTTGATGAATTTCTGCGTAGTAGTACATAGAAATTAGCGTCATTTAAATATATTGTTCGAAATTTGTCTAATTGACGGCCATCGGGGGGCTGCGAGTTTTAGGCAGTTGAATTTCGATAAAAAGTCAGCTGACAAATCTGTACCTCAGAGCCAGAAGGGCGTTAGTCGCATGATTTTACAGGGGATAGGAAAAACTTTTCTGGCGCATGCAAAGGATGGGACGCACGCTCTTTTAACCAAGGTAAAAAAAATTGAAAAGGATCTTATAAGAATTACGTTCACATGGTTTGATGCGGAATTGGCTTCTACATACAATTTACTAATACGGGAAAATCGCAATTTTTGGACTTCGGAGCTTCTGGCTCTGAGGTACGGAAACATCAAAAATAAGTTACCACTTTTCCAGTTTGATGTAGATTCTGAAAATTGTTAATGCTGGCGAGGGCAAAGTTTTTGTTTAATAGAGCTTGTGGTAGCAGCATTAAGTTGCCCTAGAATTGCCTCGGAAATTTATTTCCCTGATTTTATAAGCAAAAAACAGTAAATCGAGAATTTTCTAAAAACAGCGTCAGTTTAGTATTAATATTAACGATTGATACGCAGAAAGAGTTAAAAATTTTCAATAACCTACATTCTTTTCTTGCCAATTAACAAGCATTTTCTGCCCAAAACTGGAGCGAAGGGCCTTACACCGCAGAATAATTGGGCTCGAGCATTTAAACTTTACAATGCTTACATATATGCACGCAGCCAAAATTTGACTTCATATGTGTCATTTGCAATACTGTTTCAGTTGTATCTAAGCAAATGAATAATCAATCGTAGGTCATTTTCCTGCTTTAATTTAGTGAACTTTATGGACTGCACAGGAGACTTAATAATAAAGCTTGGTATGGGTGTTTTAAAAGTTTTAAAGTAGGACAACTTTTTTGTACGGAACAGCAAGGGGAAGATCAGTACCCCCCCCCCCCCCCTCTCTGCTGAAGTGGATTTCAGTGTTCGCCCAAATTTGGAAATGCAGATCGGCAGTTAACTTAGGTTGCTTATCGTTGGAAAAGAGGAAACCACTAACTCGCCTACTGTGGATTATTTTGAGAAAACAATGAAGGGGGGGGGGGGGAATGTAGTTAAAGTGAATATTTAACGCACCAATCGCTTAAAAGCAATGTACCCTATTCGAGGTTGAAATGTTAAAAACTTAATTTGTGAATGCATACTGATATATCTCTATGTGTATACGCTATAATATCTCAAGTGCTTTGAAGTTCTTAAATTATAGCACTGAAATCCAATATCAGTCTAATTCATTTAATATTAGTTTGCTACCGTCAGTGCTTTCAATGAATTTTCTTGTTGAATTTTTAAACAAATGAATACATGATACGTGTCCGGATGATCAATTTTTAAAAACTAAACTTTACAAAATGCCGGATATATACAGGTTTTTGCGAAAATTCAGTTTTAAGGAATGGATTGAATAACATTCGTTCTGTGCTGTGTTTCGAAATCAAACCCCTTTGAACACAACGAGTGAAATGCTCATTGACGAAGAAAATGTTGTGTCGAGTACTGTTTCTTTTCCCCATTAAATCGACACATTGGTAATTACCAGGCGCTCACTCCCCATCGAGATTTGAATCAAAGTGGTTCGCGCGTTTTTTAACGCAGTCTTTATTGAATTTTTGTAATAATTCAATGTTTGCAGAAATAAAATCAAATTGGACTACTTAATTGAAAAATACTTTAAAGTTTTTATATTTTTTGCTGTCGTAAAGAGAAATTTCATTGAATCGTAAATTGTATGAGTTACTTTTGCTGCGCGATTCATCAAAATCGAAGTAATAGTGAATTCAGATTAAAAAGTATTTTGTGTTAAACTTTGTAGGAATTTGAGATATAAAATTTCAATTTCATGCTCATATAGCTGTATGCAGAAGTATAGCTACGGGGGGGGGGGGGGGGCTATCCGCTCCTGATGACACCTGAAGTGGATTTAAGGTTCGATAAAAAATCTTGAATTTCCACCCAATATATCTTAAATTATATTTGAAGATAAAAATTGAAAAACGCATTAATGTCAATTTTTTTTCAGTCAAAATGAAGTAAATTCCAAGCATTTCACTGGTAAACGATTTATGTGCCTATCCCCCCCCCCCAAAAAAAAAGTAGTTAAAGTAACGTTGATGGTGCCAGTGGAGCAAGTGTCCGTGCTGTGAAGAACGCAGTGCCATTGAAGGTTCTTTGTTGGTAAAAGTGCCTTATGCAAAAAAATTGAAAATTACAGTAAGTGCCACAATCCGTCTGGATCTTATTTTTGATGCCCTGTAAAATTTGTTTGGCATTTACTGTGCTTTCCATTTTTAGTCTTCATTTAACGTATCAAAACTTTGTATGTAGACAACATTGCGAGAAGGGAGCAGTTATGAATGAGAGTACGACGAATTTGGCATAAAATGCATAAGTAATTTAACCTGGTCATAAAATTTAATCTTTCTTTTCAAAATAAATTAAAGTTGGCTGTTTCTGTATTGAGTGGACTTGCTGTTTACATACAACATTTTTTTGCTGAGAAGAGGGTATGATTCCACAAATTACCGTCCCAAGGTGACGACTTTGCTGTATGAATTTATTTTTTCCCAACTTTCTTGGAATACAATTGGGTAGCAGTTTTGCGATAGTAGCTTCATCTTCTATGCCGGAGGTTGTGGGTTCGATTCCCAGCCGTGGAAGTGATTTCCTTCCAGTGTGCCTTAAGTATTGTTTTTTAAGTCGAACTTTGGAAACTTGTTGTAAGACTGCTCCTGGGATCGAATCCATCCTGCGAGGCTCGGCATAAATTTCCAATATCTTCATAAGCATGATACATTTGTTATTTTCTTGTCGCTAAATGCTTATGTTTTCATGTCGTTAAATGATTAGGAATCATGTGTAAAATTTTATTTAAGTCTTTTCCATTGTATAAACAGCTTAATTTTCTAGGTTGTTACAGATCTTATAACACCTATTTCTAAAGACTATTTTTTTGTCGAAGAAAAAACTGAAATTAATAAAAGGCAATAAAAAATTTAGTTTCCATTTGTTAAACACTTGATTTCAACAGAAACAAAGTTGAGACATAGTAAGATACCTATTTCAAAGCAGTTTACTAAAATAACGAGACGGAATATATTTCGAATGCAGCCTATAAACAAAAGATGAGGACAAATATTTATGAAGTTTTAATTTACCAAAACCAGTTTCTTTTGCAATCGGGAACGAACTTTTTTAGCCTGTAAAGCAAATAACTTTATTTGAAATGATTTTTTAGAAACAATATGAACTATAAAACTTTTTAGGAAGGAAACTATTTTACGTAATTATTGCTTGCACCAAACTGTTTTAGTGTTTCAGTGACTTATGCGAATAATTATCATAGTAAAAAATTTTAAGTTTATAGACTCGACAGAATTTGTTTAGTGATTAAATTATATTTACATCTATCTTTCACAATTCTGTATCCTTCGTATCTTTCCAAATTTATATCAGTCTTTAAATCCCGCCGAACTTTCAAGTACTTCAATAGACCTTTTAAGAATGTACCGACACTTAAAAAACGCAATTTAATTGATTAGGTTTTTTTTTTCAAAGGGGGTCATTTCCTGCATCAACAAGCAGCGTAAGTACGAGGCGTATTATAATTTCAAGTGATGCTGCAAGAATCAAACAGAACATCGTGATTTGTATCCATCAGATTAGAATAGACAGGGTGCATTTTTCCAATTGAAAAATGATCGAAATAAGTTACAGAGCTATGATATTGAATGTTTGAAGTGAAAAAGGGGAGTTAGTGAAGAAATGCGTAAATCTAACTTCATACCGACCTTAGGTTCCCCAACTTTAAGAAAATAATCTCAATTTGAAAATAATTCAAACGAAAGTTTACCTTTAGTACAAATATTCAGGGATAAAATGCATCGTTTCGTGACTTAGGGGAAACTAGGGAGTTTTGACCCGTAGGGAGACTGTACCCATGTTTATTTTTTCCGTGAAAAGGATATTTAGGGGAAATTTTGGTCATTTGACCAGTTGCCCAACAGTATTTTACAGGGACAAGCCATTTCAGAATCGTCGGTGGTTTTCAAGAAATTCAATGTGCACCTTAAAAGCAGTTTGACGATTTTGGAATTTCTTTGATTATAACCTCCATATTTTATTGAAATTCAATTTTAAAAGCATGTATGATTTAATCACTTTTCTAGCTAGCTATTGATATACAGTAGTTTTGTGTAAGTTTATAGGGGGCTGGGGGGTAAAGTTTTCAGCATCTAAAATTCGCCTTTTTATGAATTTTTTTTAGAAAATGGTTTGATTAAACCATACATAATGCACAAAAGGTATTAAAGAGTATTCAGAGTTTATGATCAAAACATGTTTACCGACAAGCCGGTGACAGCTTTTCTCAGAGCACCTTTGAAGAAAGATTACTTGCGGTGTTCACTGTATCTCAACTGAAATTTATCTGAAATCTAATTCTATTTGAATTTAGTCAAAGAATTAATCCCCCCCCCCCCCCCAACGTTCTCTTTTTTTAATCGAAAAATTTTGGCGGCCATTTGAGGTTAAGTGTTTTTCACGAAAAATTCCGCTATTTTGTTAGTAAAAAACCCATTAAACTCAACGTGGGGGAGAGGGGGTTCATATGCAGAATGTGTGTACTAAATTTGAATTGAATCTGGCAATTGGTTTTAAATTGGGAGTGAACAGCCTTTAAAAAAGTAGTTTTGAGACAAACGCGTTTAAAGTTTTAGAAGCTAAAAAGCATAAATTCCAGCTCCATAGACTTCAATCCCTGTAGCAGCTTCGATTTCCTCAATCTTTTCTTTTATCATTTTTTATTATATTTAACCTCGAGCAAGCAGCACTGAACTGTGCGTCTGCAGCTGTATTAGCTGTTGCCTTCTTCAACTGTCGGAGCTAGTTAGAAGCGGAGACTGAATACTTTATAATTTTCAGAATTTTGCTCAGAACGAATTGGAATTCTGGGAACATGTTTTGAAATTTTTAACTACAAGACTAAACAAAGAAAAAAAATCACTTTGAAACTGCAAAAACCTCCCCCTTAATCAAAGTTGTTTAAAATTTAATGAAAACAAGAGAAAGGTAACTTGGGAGCTCTGACCCAAGCTTAGTAGGGAGACTTGACTCGCTCTAATTTGATATTGTTTATTTTCATTATTTTTCAATGAATTTTTATTTTTGAATATATAAAATATTATAGTTTAGGCCTAATGAATTGATTTTGTTCATGAAATGACTATTGTGAATATGAAGGCCTGATTTTTTTAAAAGTAAATAACTAATTTAAAGTATTTTGGTCTAAAAAAATTGGTTTTATTTGACAAATAACTAAAATACTATTCATCTTTGAACCCAATGAGTTACTTAGTAAAATAACGGAAAATTATCTTAGGTCTTATCTGAAAGTTTGGAATTAGACTTCCCTCCTGCTGATATGGAATAAAAAAATGTAAAACTTTACCTAAAGTGAACATTTTGTCTATTTGCTTCAAGTAACACTTATTAAAACACCAAACCTGCTATTTTGATATCAATATCCAAGTGTTTTCTTACCTGCATGAGGGGGGCATGTCTCCCTGAGTGTGGTCAAATCTCCCTTGCTCTAGGGACACTTGACTCATTTGTCTTTAAAATAAGAGCATTAAATACTACGCAATTTTGCTCGAAGGGAGGGGGGGGGGGGTTGCAAAGGGAAGTGTTAATTTTATTAAGATTCAATGGAGTAGTCAAGTTTGAAGACTAGCGGAACAGTTTAAACAATTTATCAATTAGTAGTAAAGTGTTAAATTAGGCGGTTTTAGACTTTTTACCAGTTAATTTTATGTATAAAACAATTGTACGGATTCTTATTCATATTGCTATGAGAGCAAAGATAGCTTCTTTACTTCTCACACTCCTGTTTGCCGCCTACTATGGCTCGATGCCGTTAGCGATGGTGACATTGGATTTTAACGTTTTACATTAGTCATCGGACATTTAGTATCTCCGGCCATTTAAGGTTTAGAGGTGTGAGACAGGGTGGAATGACTTTTCCTGGATGTCCTATAATTTAAGGGTACCAATGTTTTAAGTATAGACGACCCTAAGCTTTGACCTCTACTCAAGGACAAATCAGATGTAAGACTAAAGTAACTTCATTTTTCTTATAGTAGTTCTACTGTAAGAAAGTGTCCTACTAACGTATCCTTAATATTCAATGAAATTTGAAGTCCTTAACTATAATACCCCAATTTACTTTGTTTAACTTTAAAAAAAAAACCATTTGCATATTCACGAGTATTTAATGAAATAGTGATTTCATTAACGTGTTAATACTTCGTCATAAAAAGTGCATTGACTCGCGTACTCCAGTCAAAGTTCACAAAATTTCGGAAACATTTAACCTGAGGTATATAAATACTAATTTGCATAGTTTCATTATTTGTTATCGTTTGCTCAAAAAAATTGATTTAAAAAAAATTGCATTACGAATTCTGTTATTTCAAAAAAAGTTACGTTCTTGAACTCTTTTGACAAAAACTGTTTTGAGATCGAAACTCTGGTTTAGTTAATATCTTTAAAAAGATGAATCCTTGATAAGAACTGTACTTAGATGCCTTGTACGTTAACCATTTTATCAGTAGTCATCTTTATAACAGAATCTTTATCTTTTTTCATCTACGAATCAACGATTTGAATAACTTCCTATGTTAAGTTCACTCACTTGTGTTCTTACCCATTTGAAAAAAAAAATGTTTAAAAATAACTTTTTTCAAGACTATTTTGTTCTTTTGGTTTTTAATTTAGGAATGTTCCCTTTATTTAAAATCATCCAGCATTTGTCGTTTGTCGCTCATTTTCATTTGCCTCAGACTAAATATTAACAGAAAACAATTTTTAAATATTAATTATGTAAAAAAATACACGTCAATCACTCAAGAAACCAGTACTGAATCAACTTTAGTGTAGCACTATAAATCTTATTCAAACTCGAATCTTGTTGCGACTGCTAGATAAACGCAACGACTCTTTCTGAAAATCGACATCCGCTTTTCGTCTTCACTTACTATTTTATGCTGATCAATTATTTATTGAAAACATGATTTTTACAATGTGTGAAGGTAATATTCTTAAATTACAACAAAAAATTGTCTATGAAAAATGAGAGTGCTAATATTTTACTTTAAAGAATTTAAAAACAATGTGTGGTTAAAGCAAAATTTGCCGCCCCTGAAAATTTTGCCGCCCTAGGCAGCTGCTTACTCTGCCTATTGAGAAATTGGGCCCTGTGTATAAAACAATTGTACGGATTTTTATTCACATTGCTATGAGAGCAAAAATGGCTTTTTCCACGCTTGTCAAGGCATTCTCATTCAAATAAGATCCCCCCCCCCCAAATGGGTTTTAATATTCTTACCTGCGAGGAGGCTACGCCCCTTTTGCTTCCTCACAATTTTCTGTTAGCCGCCTGCTATGCCTCAATGCCGCTTGCGATGGTGACATTGGATTTTGAAGTTTTAAATTAGTCATTGGACATTTTGTATGTCCGGCCCTTTAAGGTTTAGAGGTGTGAGACAGGGTGGAATGGCTTCTCCTGGATGTCTAGTCCTAAGGGTACCAGTATTGACTTGTTGAGCATGCAGCAGTCCGGAGGAGACAAGAGTTAGACACACGCAGCTAGACAAGCACAGGTTTTAAGTATAGACGACCCTAAGCTTTGACCTCTACTAAAGAACAAAAAATTAAAAGTAAGACAACAGTAACTTTTTCTTGTAGTACCAGCGATAGTGTCCTACTAACGCATCCTGAATATTTTACGAAATTTGAAGTCGCACATGAAGTATCTTACCCCAATTCATTTTAACTTAACAAAAAACTAATTTCATGATCACGATTATTTAATGAAATGGTGAAAGCTCATTGACATGTAAAAATTTCCGAATAAATAAGTGCATAGACTCGCGTACTCCAGTCAACGTTCACAAAATTTCGGAAACATTTAACCTGAGGTATAAATACTAATTTGCATAGTGTCATTTGTTTTTGTTGAGATTTGTTCTTTCTTTTGCAAATATATTAGTTTGTTCTGTATAATTATGATTATAACATATTATCGTCATTTAAAATAAGTCCAGTATAGTGAATGAAATCTTGCAGAATCAACCCCCATCCAAGCCCAGATTTCGAAACGAAACATCAGCAAAACTGAATTTGTTGGAAAATAAGTTTTAAAGAAAATGTTATTCAAAGCAGGGCTGTGGAGTCAGAGTTACACTGATTTTGGAAAGAGTCGGAGTCGTTAGAAAACATGCAAGCTCCGACTAGGGGCTTTTTTCTTTAATTTTCATACTCTCTTCACATTTAAACTGACTGCTGATTGGTTTGATTACATGTATAAAGGCCACAATTACATGTAATTAGAAAATAAGTCATTGGCAAGCAACTGGCTTGATTATTTATCGAACTTTCCGAAATAGCTACCTAGGCCGTTCTCTACTTTGCTTGTTTTTAAACTTTAACTAATAGCAACTGTCAGCAAAAGGTTTTGTTGCCTATCATTTTCTAAGTAATCACTTTCGAATAAAAAATTTTTTTTACTTCGATCTCGATTACAAAATAGTAAAAGGAATGTATCCCTTGAGCAAGCTCGGGAAGAAACTTCTGAGGGTGTTCGGTAAATTTAAATAAATGTTAGTGCGGAAAAGCGAATCCAAAACATCCGATAAAATGTTTTTTAAATGTAAAGACAATCCGTAAGCTTGATTCTCACTAAAATATATGAAAGAAAATAAGTGATTTCTAGGTTGCAACACTCGAAACTTGCAGATAATTTTAAGATTTTCATATTAAGTTTAATTCTAAAGCAGTCGTTAAAATAAAATGAGCGAAGAAGAAATACAGGTATAGTAAAAGCTATTCACACGAAGCTGCATACCGCCGCATTTTTTTTGAAATTTGCTCCCGCGAATTTGTCTTTAACGTCATAGTTTCAATTATCCTTCACTTTCTACAGTGTAGTATTTGACTTAGTGTAGCGAAGCTATGAAAATAACAAATTTTATATGGTACCTTTTAACTTCGCTATAAACGAGCAAGACTGTATATTGAATGAAGGGCTTAAGTCGAGAAATAATCATAGCCACAGCACCAAATGAATTGAAGCTATTAAAGCTAGCGTATAATAAAACCAGAGCTTATATAAAGGGTTTCATTAAAATTGCTTCAATTTAAAAGAATTTATAGAACTAAAGAAATTACACGTTTTAGTACAAAAGTACCCGTTATAACGAAAACTGCAATTTTTTTTAATTTTAGAAACGCTTATTCTCTTCCTCACAACTATATCGTGTACAATTCAAACCTGGTTTGAGCCATCGACGACATGTATATATCTATTTGCAATTAAACGATATTAGTTCTCGCGGTTTCTCTTATTTCGGTATTTTCGAAGCAAATGTATTTTCTCCTTTTTCTTTCATTCCCACTGACACGGATCCAGGAGCTGAAAATTTCATAGAAAATAGATTATCCACAATGATCACACAATATGCTCTAGTATTTATTAAAGTACTAGGAGCCAGGAAGGCGGGGACACAAGATCTTGAACACAATGTGGAATTTTGCTTTTTAAAATATAGATGTAAAGATACTGCAGATGTTTCTCACTTCCCTACTCCCCTCACGTTTGCAGTTTTGGCAGTCTAGAAAAAAGAAATATTAATCACTAACATAAATGTCAACAGTTTTCACGGTGATCCTTGCATGCCCGAGCATTAAATTGCATGCCACACTCAGTGGCACAGCCAGAAATTACCTTCGGTTAGGGTGGGATTTTGGTCACAACCGCCCTTTTAAACTACTGCATGAGATTTGTCTAAGTATTCTCAGTTAAGATTGGCAATCTGTTATAACTAGGGATTTTGGGAGGTGTTTTTTACCTCAATCTCCCGCCTGGATGCGCCATCCCACACAAACGTGCGCATTTCCAATATTTCGTGGGATGCCAGAGTATGGTTTCCAAGTTGCTCCTACATGCAGCAGTTAATAGTGTCGAATAGGGGATGAAATCTTTTCTCTCTGGTCCTACATCAATCTTCACGAGATTTTTTGCTAAAAGACCTTTTAGTTTTTGTTATTGGCTAGAAATGCACTAAATAGTTCAATTCAAAATGAGTTTAAAGAATCTGAACCAAGAATAATTGTTAGTCTGTCGTGTGTCGTTTTTCAGACTTCATTGAAGATTTCCGGTCAAAAACTAAATCTGCTCTATCAACGCTTTTTAGTCTCATTAAAATGTGGGTGTTTAAGGCAACCTGATCCGAGTTTCGTTGCTCAGTTTGAATGGATTGAGAAGCAAGCATGTGAATAAATACATCGCAGTCACAGTTGGTTCAAGAACAGTCGTCAAAACTACTTCGGTAGATTGAACGATGCAAGAAGCTCGAATTTCTTGCCTAATTTTAGCAAGGTTTGATATGGAATGATGACTCGTATTGTCATAGGAAAATTTTCCTTTAACCAGTTTGTCTTGCTTGAGGAACAATATTTAGCTTAGCAAAAAAACGGTCTCTCCTCAAATCAATAACTTTATTTGTCTTCAGACTTGGCAAAACATTTTTTGCCACTCATTGAGGGGAGATAGAATAACGTCATGGATTCATAATTTTCTTATTACTAAGCGATATGCTACAAGTGTATCGAATTGGTTTTTCCTACTGCATGCTTGACATGACACACATTGCACTTTCTTCAGAGAACAATTCTGTTGCTGTAATGTGCTAAACTCGTCATCAAAAAAATTTGCAGTCTTTAAATATTTCAACGAGGCAAGACATGTCTGATATCGATTGTAAAAGCTTTTTGTATCTTCATAGCGCTCTCAGAAGCGATTTGAGGTTATGGTTGTCTTTCAACTCCCCAATCATGCATACTACTTTGGCTTTAGTCTCTATCGTTTGTATAATCGTCTCTAGCCTTAAACGTGATTAGCGGTTTTTTTAAATTGCTGTGATCGTGCAAGTGGGCATTTGTGCCTTTCTGGAAATTTTCCTGTTAGTATAGGAGCCAGACATATTCTTGTTTAAACTCCCGGAAAAGAAGTGTGCATCATTGGTATCTGCTTCAAATTTTCAAATACTGAGCAAACATATCTGGCATCTTTTGTGTGATCAAGAGCAAACATTGGTGGACAAATGTTCTCACGAGTGGAAATAAAGCCTGAGAAACTACTCTGCCGAATTGTGCAACGTTATTCACTAAAAAATTTAATTTTTGAGGACTGAAAGTTAGCCTAAATAAAAATCGCTCAATTCATGATATGTTTTTTCTCTTTGAAAAACTCGTGTAGTAAGTGATTACGAGCTATATTAATATTTAAGTCCACCAGAGGAGAAAAACGAAGAAAATTATACATGAAATACACTGCCAGCAGTCATTCCAGCCGAGGACTTCAGCTTAGTGCTTATTAGCACTCATCAGCCCGGCTTAGTCGAGTGACTGAGGTGGAAAACCTCTTATGGAAGCCAAGAGTGCCAAATAAACTGGTAGCAAATATAGAATTAGCACTGACCAGAGTGACCGAAGCAATGTTTCAATTGTTTACCAGTTTGTTTGGCACTCTTAGCTTTCTTAAGGTTTTCCACCTCCAGCTCAATCACTTCCTATGCTAGGCTGATGAATGCTAATAAGCACGAAACTGCGGTCCTCGGCTGGAATGACTGAGCTGGTGGTGTATTTCATGTATGTCTGCCTTAGCCCTTGCTATAGGGTAGTAATTTAATGAAAAGAAAATTATATTAAATTAGTGACTAATAAACACTTTATCTAATGAAAAAGATGTTTAATAATGAATAAAAGCTGTATGAGTTTCAAAGATCTACAGAGCAAACAAGTAAAATATTTTATTTAAAATAGCAATTGAATTTGTAAGGCTCAACTTTGATATTTTCCTACGGTATTAACCAATCACTCATTCAGCTAGGAGCTATACATAGCTGATGTTCCAAACATTTGACCCCCTCCCTTTGCCGAAGTGTCACACTTCATCTTACCCCTTCCACTCGCTGTCGCATGTGATGCTGTAACCAAAATGTCAGACGTCACTCCCTGTTACCCGTCCTCTCCTTCGTCATAATTTCACGAAATCTCTCCCCCTGAAAGCGTGTCCTCATTTATGGACGACTCCTAATTTAAAATTTTCATAGTCATAGAATTAATAGTTGCTATGCATGTACAATGATTTCATAAATCCGGAAGTGGGAGGAGAAATTGGACCCTATTAAATGAAGTTCCCAATCTCTTCATAGCGTTTCTGAAGACTTTTCATATTAACCTTTTACTGCCGCCATTTTGATGCCGTCACTTCAGGGAGTTCATGACTCCCGATCAAGTGAATCTCATCGGATTTTTTTTTCTTAGATATGTATATAAGCAATGTGCAGAATTTCACACTGATATCCGGAAGTGAAATATTTTGTATTTTTGTCACCAACTCCACGGACTAAGCTAAAAGTAACTTAAACTATCCTCTATATCAAATTTTGTATTCACATGATACGCTGTTGGCAAGTCTCATGCTCAATATGACTCTACGGTTCCGTAGAAATATTTCAATAAGCTCCTAGCAACCGACTGCTCAATTTTCTTAACGAAGTCCCTTAAATATGCGTAGTTTTTCTGTAAAACAACCAATATAAAGTATTTGCACTAAATTTACACTGCATTGGAAAATGAAGCTTTGTATGGTAAAGCTTATAAGGTTCGAGGAAGATGTAGACTTCATTCTTCAAGCCAAATTCGGTTTTCTATAGAATTTTTTCCTAATTTGAGCAAACACGTGTTCAGTGAAACTTCTTTATTAATGAAGACGTAAATTTCTTACTAAAAAGACTAGTGATCAGAGCAAATACTTCAAAAAGTAAACACTGACATTTAAAGAACGAAATGGCTCAATAAGGTCTTTAAATTCAATTGTAAAATTAAATTTACGGTCTCGTGTACAATGAGGCTCATTAAGGGGTGTTTTTGCCAAGAGCGTTCAAGGTGGACGTCAGGTATTTACTTTTGAAAAGTTTCCCATTCTTACATGAACCTTGCGTTGTAGCGAAGTTAAAGCTCTAATCGGTATTGAGAAAATAATAGTAAAAATGATGAGCGTAGCACCTGAAGGTAATGATACCTACAGATGATTATTTTAAAGTAACGTAGGCTCATCAAGGTATTGTTTTCTACAGAAGAATGTTTCACAGTAATTTATTTTTACTAGATATCCTTTCAAAACAGTTTTGGCGGTTCAGTTTTCGACCGGCCGCGGTTCGGTTCTGGACCGTGGTCCACCAGTTGCTGCTCTAATAAATAGTCAAAAGCGTCTAGGTTCAGACGGTGAAAAAAATGACTACGTTGAACGTTACCCTTCGTTTGCGCAACGCCACATGTGTATCAGGGGAAGAATGTTAACTAAATGGGTGGTACACACTAAGATTTTGTCATAATGATTTTGTCTTTAAAAATATGCGCAGAAGTATTGATTTTGCGATTGAATAAGATTTCTTTTTTCAGGAAAATGGTCACAGTTGAGGAGGCAATCCAAAGAATCGAAGCTTTGGAAAGGGGCAGGAATGAGGACAGGCAGACAGTAGACGCCCAAAGACGGCAGCTGATCGCTTTAAAGCGAATAGTCACCTGCCTCCAAAACCAGCGTGTCGCATCGGATGCCAGGATCGATGCACTGGAGGTGGCAGTTTATGAAACTAATCATAGTAAGCTTTTGCACTTTCGCCTATGTTACATAGCATAAGGTCTTAAATAATGTTTTAGACCTATCACGTATAGTCAAATTAGTTGCTGACAATTTGTTAAACCTGATAATATCTGTACTGGAGAATTCCGTAACTTTTCAGTTTTTTAAATGAGTGATTACTTAAATACTCTTAGAAAAAATGATGCACCTTCAAAAAGTTTTGAATTCTCGTGTAAAATTTGTAACTATGGAATTACACCCATTTCAATATCAGTGCCTCAATGATTTTAATGCTTTTTCTCTGGGTGTGCTGTACACTGTTTTATCAATTCATATCCGCAGCTTCTTAAAGTTCAGAGGGATATAAAAGGTGAAATGGCTTTCCCTGAATGTCCTGCATCAACGATACCACTGTTGAGCTGGTAGCCATGTCTTTACTATTCAAACTTGTGCACTCCTGTGTTTATAATTATATCCTCAAGGTTGTCAGCGTCTAACAGACCTTTAGTATCCCATTAGAAGAATAATTTGAGAAACAGCTAGAACTCGTAGCTTTTATTTACTTAGGAAACTCATAAATTGTTTAATCTGTTATCTCTAAATTGTATGCTTTAACAAAAAGCGTAACAAAGTTTGAAAAAACAGGGGAAAGGGGGGAACACTAGTATAGGATAAAATTTAAGCTGACAGTACTCAGATGCTTATAGCTCCTGCTCCACTGGGCGAAAACTAATGAAATTTCAAATGTGCTATGCTGGTCATGCGAACAAGATTTATGGGGAAGAAAAAAATAGACAATTTTGCCGCCAGGTGTCATTTTAACCATCTGAAGAAAAAACAGTTTAAAACTAACGTCGAAGAACCGAGGATATTTCGTCTACTCACTTATGTGTTCTATACTCTTACTTTACCGGCGAACATTATGCTGAAACCTTGCCATCGCATTGTCAACGGCCCTACGCAAGGTTTCAGTTGGGATGGGGGAATAACATTGCGAACGATGAGTAGTCGAGGGTTTTTTAATATAGACCAATTAAATGGTGCTTGATAGTTAACACCTTCAATTTTCCTAAATTTTCTGGTTCTTTTACTAGTATTATAAGAAAAAGGGACTTTTCTCAGTGTTTACTTTTGAACCCTTGAGTAGGGTTTAAAGTAGTGAATATATGATCATTTTGGGACCACGCCCAGGGAATATCTTTGGTTGATTCGAAATAGTCTACTCAATCGTTAAAGGAACTTTTAGTTAAGGATGCTTATTTTTTCCACAGTAATAAATTACCCACTTTATCTTGAGGTCTAGTTCAGCCCTGATATTCAATTCAAAAAAAAATGTCATCCGTTAAACATGAAGAAATTAAGTTTCTTTTTACTATAAATACATAACCGTACAGTCGACTCCCGCTACGACGCGATTTGACTTACGCGAAATGGCTATAACGCGAATTTTTTTACGAGTAGCAAATTTTAGGGCTAATGCGAATTCCTCGTCCGCAGTACGACTTTTTTTGGAAGGAAGTATCGGTTTTGTTATTGGTTCTAAATATTGATTTCGTGAATATATTTTATCCATTTAGTGTCTCTGATAGCGGAACTTCCCTTCATCATACTAGTCCACGCATCGCTTTCTTAGTGCATCAAGTAACCACTCGGCGTTTTTTTCTTTTTAAATATTAAAGTTGATGAAATGAAATGATACCTTAGTGCAATGTTTCATCTAAAGTTTGTAAAGATGGGAAGAAGAGTTTCTTACAAAATAAAGTTTAAGATATTCAATATGCTTGAACAACTAAAACGTACGTCGACAGTAGCATAGTGATGTAACATTTTATGTCTTTCCCTGCTATCGATCATTTATTTTGTGCATCTTAACAGTTTTTATGTTGAATGAAGCAGCTTTTTTTATTAAGCACAGTAAAAATACAGTTCTTAATCGTAAGAATCTTTAATGTACAGTTGAGGAATGCTTCAAAGCAGTTTGAGGAGTGTTTATAAGTGTCTAAAAGAATTTGGTATGCTTCAAAAAAAATTGTATACATTTTTCTACAACGCGAAATTTCGATTTACGCGAGGAGTCTTGGAACGCATCCCTTGCGTAAGTCGACTTGACTGTAGTGCTAATTGAAAAAGGAAAAACAATATGATTTACATATATTTCTTTTATTTCAGAACTGTCCTTCTACGAGACGCTGGTAGAGGACTGGTATCCAGTGACTATGGGGACAGGTTAGTATTAAAGTACTTTATACCGGAAGAGTACCTTTCGCTATTCTAATGATATTAAAAGAATCTTTCCTGCTGTTATGCTCCATTCAGCTTAATCAAAATATAAATCAAATTAGCTGACCTGTTCGATCTTTTCGTACTTTATATTGGTAATTTGAAAATCCGATTCTTTAATGGGAATTTTTTATAAAGAGAAGCTGGCTGTTTTTCAAAAAACGATCAAATTGTTTTCTTTCCCCAGTGACAGTGAAAGAGTAAAGATTTCTTCATTTTTGTACATCTATAAAGCAATAAGGACTCCCCCCCCCCTAAAAAAGAAACTCAGTAGGTATATTATTCTGTTAATGCTATTTACCATGCCAAAATTCACTTTTAATCTGATTTTAATGCAACATTACATTTGTGGTTCAGAAATTTCAGCAATAATTTTAGATTATATGTTCTTGAAATTTATACGAAAACTATACTCAGGATAAAATGTCATTCAAATCTAACAAAATTTTAGATGAAAACTGAAAGTCGGGAAAAAATTTTAGTTCTTTTAAACTAAACAATTTCATTATAGAAAGATCGTAGGATAATTTACTTTTCCTCGAACTCAAGAAAAAGCATGTAACAGCGTGCACTCTTCGAGTAAATACCAATACGTATTATTTTCAAAGTGTTGCCGTATATATCTCTCACGGCGTTTAACCTCAATTTATTTTTACTTTAAAAACAAATTTCCCAAAATTTTGGGAAAATATTAAAGAAATAAAAACCTTGGATTTCAACTAAAATTTAAGTTTAAGTCATCCAGATCAGATTAACATGCATGAAAGTTTAATGAAAATATATCAACTTTTTAAAATCACACAAGCAAAATGAGACTTCTGAGAAAAATAAGTTTTAACAGCTGCTGCTGTTAGAAATTTCAGTGGCTGGGTTCAGTTTTTACAGTAACTCAGTTTCTGTGTATATTGGTACTAAGTAAAATATCAAACTGTAGAGTTAAATTACGCATAATCTTTATTTTTTCAAATAAATTTTTAAGGTTAAAAGGTTTAGATCATTTAGTTGAACCTTAGTTAATTTTCTTTATTTCTTGCGCAGTAAACATAGACTTTATGTTTGGTAGTGTTGTAAATTCATGGCCCTACTAGATGACGCTTACGCTTCAGGCCTTGACAATTTACGAATTTTCTGTGTTAAACAGATGTAACTATGATCTGCTCATGAAATTGAACGGAATCCTGTGCATCCACCAAGCAATGGCAACGTAAATGGAAAGCAGGGATTTTCTAGCGCCCACTTTGTTGCTGCTATGAGTTTCGGTGATTGTCACAGCCTGTAAGCGAATTTTAGTACGGCCATGGTAAATTTCACGCAATCAGGAGGGAGCTGTACAACCAGTTAGCAGATTACATGGAGAAATTTCATGCGAAATTACTTTAGTATAAACTGACAACAGTCGCTTTTGCCCTTTTCTGTTCGTCTCTCGCTTCTGTTATGTTAGGACTAATCAGTATCAGCTCATGGCGTCTGAATAAACCGACATGGTGGACAAGCGTGTCGCTGACGTGGTGGCTATAGCAACTCGACAAAGAAGATTTCGTATTTTTTTGCTCCACCCTATTGTGCGCACATAAAACCAAGCACTTGCTACATCAACTATGAAACAGTGAAATGCTGTTAACCCTGTGGTAGTACATTTAAAACAAGATACGAAATTACTTCGGATAGATACCCAATTATTTTTAGCTTGAATGTTTCATAAGATATGAATTTGAGCGATAGCATATTTGTTGCTTTCAATGTTGCATTTTAAATGTTTGATCGCAGCTTGAGAAACATGGAAAACTGCTTTTTTAACTGTGCGATAAGAATTAATCGTAGAGGTGAGACCTCAACACTAATACACCCTGCAATGCCACCCGAAGTGATATCGCAGTAGCAAAATTTAAATTTGATGCCCAAACATTTAAAAAAAATTTGAAAAATTTTATCTACGAGTTTGTTGGCGCTCTCATCTAGGAGATGACATCTGCCTCTAGCTCGCTTATTCACTATTCCAGACTGACAAGTTCTAATAAGAACGGAACTGCAGTCTCTGAAAACCGGGCAGTCTGGTACATTACACGTTCTGCCTTAAAGCCGGTAACTGAAGAGCTAAATTCGTGGTGCACATGCAAGGTTTTGACTAACATTTTTCTAAGCTATCTTAAGTTCCAATGTTTATTTGGAAGATATATAATTGCTTTTCCTTTTTGCAAAATTTATATCCTCAAAAGCTTCGGTAAGTGGGAACTTGTATCAATTTAAGGAGCCAACACATGATGTGGGCCAGACTTTGCCATCTGAATCCATTATCGGTAAATTCGGATACTAAAAATGAGCGTCAACTTTTTGATTGTTTTTGCAAGTAGTGGAAATAAGTGTAGTTTTAAACTTGATTGAAGTGAATGTATTATGTGATAATCTGGTGCAGCAAAATGCTTATTGAAAGTTTTCTTCAACAGCTGTTCCGGCCTACACACCCCCAGCGCCCCCTCCTAGGACCGAGGCTCAGATCCAATGGGATGGCTGGAACCGTAAAAGGATCAGAGCCGGTATAGCGGCCAAAAAAAAGTCCTTGGAGAGGCTTGAGCAGCTGAAGGCGGCCACCGACAAGGCCGAGGTGGTGACGGATGAACTCGTCCAGGCAACCTCAGTAGGCTTAGAGGTAAAAGATGGCCTGGAAAGCGCGGCAACAAAACTGCAAGGCTTGGTGGAAAAGGCTCCTGACCCAGTTGTGGTGTCCACCGCTCCAGCAGCTGGCAGCACCTGTGGATCGGTGGATTCAGACGCCACTCTGGTCTTCCCCACCCCCGCAGTACCAACAGCCTGGAGTCGACCATCCTGCTCCAATCCCCGTTCACCCCGGAAAAATGGCAGTGGCTCAAGAGGTATGCCTTTTCCGTATTTTTCACTCTCTACAGAAATCACATGCGTCTTGCGTCAGTACCGATAAATTAGACCTAAAATCTACAAAATGTATTTTGAAGACGGTGCTTTTATTTTTTACTAAGTTGAACTAAATACGAAAATGTTAAAAACTAGTTATATATATCTAAAAAACATATCCAGCGTTGCCTCTGTCCAGTAATGAGAATATATTTTTAACTGTGGCTCGCGGTTTACCCGCGTTAATAATACAACAATGTATTAAACTAATTTTCAAGTACATCGCGCTATGATATAAAATTAGGCACCCTTGTCAATCGATGTTTATTATTGAATAAGAAAATCAGGAAAAAATTAAATAATTAGTCTTAATTTCAAAATTCAACTTCATCGGTATTTTAAATTAAATAGAACGCTGAAAATCTTTCAGCCCGCCGTTGGATTCGAACCCGAAGCAGTCGTGTTGCTGACAGAGCGCTTAACCGGTTGAGCTATCCACGCATAACAGCTTTCGGTTATTGATTCAATAAATAATGCATAAAAAATATAGATTTAAATTAATTGCTGCTTCACTCCTGTAAGTCACAGCGTGATGTTATGTAGCCTATAGCTTTCCTCAATATATGGACTATTCAACACAAAGGATTTTTCAACTCGAATCAGTAGTTCCTGAGATTAGCGCGTTCACTCTTTTGCTTTATATTATTAACGTAGGTATGTTTAAATCCGAATTCTTTTAAACAAGTGCTTCAAACCATGTTTCTAAGCTTTTGTTTGCTAGAAGACCTATCCTTGTTTCTATAGATTGTTTTACAAAAACTTAATTATAAAGATGTTTTCCCTTTTCAGTTTTTCAATGTTACAAAGCATTGTGTATTTTTCTCAGTTTTAATGTCTGCCGAGAGTATCAAACTTTCGAGACATCTTGTAAATGAAATGAGAAATTTATCTACGAAAAATTGCAGCATTCTGTGCCTTTTTTCACTTTTCAAACAGTAAAATTTCATAAGAACAGCAGTGAAATAGCGGTAAAAAAATGAGAATAAGTTCGATGCTGTCATTTCGCTGTAGTTTTTTATACAGAGCTTCCGTTTCGACCCGCAAGACTATTTTCGCAACCGTTATTCCCAGATTCATACTTCCAATTGCAAAAAAATTTCAAAATCGGATGCAGAGTTAAGGCATTGAAAGTTTGAAGCACAAATAAATTGGTCAAAATACAAAATGTAACTGAATACGGGTCCTAGGTCACTTACCTTACATTTGGGGGAAAATGATCTCCATTAAAAAAACCAACAAATTTCGACATTTGTACGACTAATGTTCAGATATGAAACGCAGAGTTTTGTGTGTTACACCACTTTACACTCGCCGTTAGTAACACCTTTTGGTGGAAAATATAGCATTTAACATGGGTTTAAAATTATAGTGAATGCATAGTGTGGTTTTTCAAATTGATTGCGGCTTTGTAGTGTTTTTGCGTATCATGGCATAACATTTGCATTTATCTTCGAATAGCAATGATAAATATAAATCCTTAGTTTTTTACTTTAACAACCTGTCATTAAAATAAGTTCGTATCTCATCTTTCATATGGTCTCTTAACTTTGAAGTCGGATATCTCTTTGAGTTCTGGTCGCAAAAATGTGAAGTTTTTGTATTAGTAATAGTTTTCAGTGGAGATTATTTCTCTAAACATTAGTTAGGGGACCTAGAGCCCGCATAAAGTTTAATTTTGTGCCTCTTTTATTTTTGCTTTAAACTCTCAATAGCTTAACTTTGCATCTGATTTTTAAAGTTTTTGCAGGTTTAAGTATGCATCTAGGACTAACGGTTGCGAAAATAGAGAACTTTGCAGGTTAAAACGGAACACCCTGCGCATAACCTCAATTCGTTCCATTTGGCGACTTCAATAAGAAGTAAACCACACCTTTGTTCCGTTTTATTCATTTTTAGTTTAGAAAAACAGATACACAGGTATGAAGTACTGGTCCTTTAAAAGTTTGTCACGATTTTATGTGAGGTCAATATGTAAAGTAAGATTTTTTCAACAAATAGCATGTTTTCTGCCAAAAAGTAAACGCGCTCCTTCCATCATGGCATGCTTAAGGTTTAAACATTGAACTGAGAACTGCTCTGCTGTGGGCAGGTAAAAGGCAGCATCTGCAAAAAATTTCGAGATTATTGAATAAACAATATTTTTATTCAATACTAACGATAGGGAAATGTTGGAATCTGACTTTTTTCGCACTTATCAGCGAAAACGAAATCGGCAAGTTCGTACAATAACGCTAACGTACAATAGATGCCAAAAATGCAAAAAATGAAAAATTGGCAGTTGCTGCCTTTTATCTGCCCACGGTACAGCTGCTTTTCCTCGTTGGTGATACATGTGAAATCTAGTAATAATTCAATGTATGGAGAAATTTTAGAAGAATATCTATTGATTCTGTTAAATATGGAAGTAAATATCCCAAAATTGTAGTCTAAGAAATAGATTACGGAACCACTTCTGCTCCGAACTTTTCTAATGAATTTTCTACTAGAGTAATAGGAATGTGTACAACATATCACTGTAAGGAATTTGCGGGCATTCAAAGATTTAACTGTTCTAATTCTATTGACACTCAATATCCTTCCATATTATTTTGAGACTGCTAAAAATAATCAAATTTGAACAAAAAACGAGACTTTAAGCACAACTAAATGAAAATGCAGGCAAGTGATTAGCTGCTTGTAATCCTCTTTTTTAGCTTCAACAAAGGTAAATGTAAAGACAACATACAAAAGCAAAATGTAGGGAAAATAAACTATAAAAATTTGAATGCGAATTTGTCTATCCATAAAGTAAAAAATAAATGGGAGAAAGAACCAAACTTTTCTAAAATGGATTCAGTTTTGTTGCTTTCCTACTGGTCCTTTTCATTAGTATCAATCTTTCTCATTGATTGTTTGGTTAATCCCCAAGTATCAATGCCACTTGCACTTCTATTCCCCTTATGAATATGAACAATCTTCCAATGTGAGGCAATGCCACCTATAGGCGACATACTGCATCTGCGCAGACGATAGGATAGACTAGCTTGTAGCAACGTCTGGAAGTTTAATCTTAGTTGTTCGTATTGTGATTTCGTCTTTTGTGAATAAATGCTTCTAAAACTAAATGCATGCTCTTAGTGTTAATACTCGGGAAACACAACGGACAATATAGCGAACAGTCTTAATTTTGATCGCCTGTATTTTTACTTTTTAGTACTAAGTATATTTAATAATTTCATTTTTTTTTTGTAATGAATATTCATACCAATCCAACTTATGACCAATGCAAACTTCAAGATATATATTTTCGTCACATTTTTCTCGACTTCAACATTCGTGCTTTCATAACTAATCATAAATTGGCTTTTCACACAACGCATTCTTTTCAATAGCTAAAATTCTGTAATACAAACTTTCCCATACCCATATGTTCGATCCTGTCCAAGTTGGTGAAAATCGAAAACTGCACAATATTTCACTTTTGGTTTAAGTTGTTAGATCAATGTTTATCACGACTAATAACTTACAGAGCAACAATCTTTGTTGAACTAAGATTAATGGGAAATTCGCGATTTCTCAGATAATGCTTTAATTGTGGTCTATATTTTGGGGCGTGCAATATCAAGATCATTTTTTCACATACATTTAGAATCTGGTTGCTTCAGCCGATTTGAAGCTTCACTCGCCCTATTACAGACAAAAACGTCAAGTCAAGGTTTTTGTCCCGTTATCCATTGGAGGAATTGGAACAAAACACATTTTGAAATTATAAGCAATCGTATGCACTTCTAATACATTTGAACAAAGCAGCGAAGTATTTCATATTTATCAGTTAAGAAACTCATGTTTTCTTTTTCCATCAGGTGTTGACTCTGTTTCACTTCGGAGGTCACCCAGGCTCATGAAAAAGGCAGAAAACCCTCCGCAGACAACCCCCGTCTTGTGTGCAGGAGCGAGGAGAAAAATCCAAGACGTAAGTGTCACTGTGCGAATGTTTTTTTTTTTTTGTACTTGTTATCAGATTAGAATTTCTGGCAGACTAGAATTCCTAGTATCTTTTAATTATATAGACCAGTAGTGTTAAACCTACGGCCTACGAAGCTGATCCATGTGACTCGTAGTTTTGTTTAATGTTAAAAAATCGAAAAATACTATTTATGATAGTGTTACAAATTTGAAGTCAAATATTCAGAAATTGGAATTTGAGAAACAAATGTATTAAAGAAAAACATGAAATTAATTTTTTCCTATTCTACATTATTAAGAAAACTTAAAATATTTCGAAATGTAACTGTTCTGGTCTGCGAGAATATTTTTACTACTGTATGGACCCTCTGATATAAAAAGTTGCACTACTGAGCGACTAAGGAGTTTGGGAATATGCTCTCCCCTTCAGTATTTTCTTAAAAATAAACAGATGCAACTACTAATTAAACTTTGAATTTTTTCCGTAACTTCTGTATTGTAATCAGTCTTAAGGGGTCTAAGGACCTTTAATCTTCAGAATTTTCGATTTTCTGGAAAAAATATGTTTTGCATAATTTTATTCTGAACAATTTGATACCTTATTTATTACCATACACCAAAAACTTTTCGAGTTATTGTAAAAATGCGTAAACTTTCCCCATAGAGATTTATGTTAACAGCAGCTGTTTAAGCCTCTTTTTCTCAGGTGCCGATTTCTTCGGTTTTCTCGTTTTGCGCGCATGATATTTCAGAAAGTTTGTTAGATATTTCCGTAAAACTTTTCATACATGTTTGTCTGATACATTTTAACGATCTGAACCTAAATTTCAACTAAAAAATTAAAGTTAATATTTAAAAAAATATTTTTTGCCCAAAATTTTGGAAGTTTTCGATATTAACTTACCAAATTTCAAAAATAAATAAATAATTTAAAAAAATAAATGAATTTAGGTTCAGGTCATAAATATAAACCAGATAAACGTACATTAAAAGTTTTACGGACATATATAAGAAACTTTCTGAGATATCATGCGCGCAAAACGAATAAAGACGAAGAAACCGGCACCTGAGAAAAAGAGGCTTAAACAGCTACTGTTAACATAAATCTCTGTGGGGAAAATTTAGGCATTTTTACAATAACTCGAAGAGTTTTTGGCGTATAGTAATAAATAAGGTATCAAATTGTTCAGAATTAAACTGTGCATAACATTTTTTCCAGAAAATAGAAAATTTTGAAGTTTAAAGGTCCTTAGACCCCTTAAGTGAATCGTAGAATTTAGTATCTCGTATTTGCACTGTTTTCGGTCAGCAGTTTCTATGTAAATGTCTCTTTTGTGAATTGTAATAAAAGAGCTATGTTTGATTTTAAAAGTTAATAACGTTTAAATTCTAGTGTAATACCTTTCGGAGTTGATTCTCAAATTGCCGTATGTTCATTTTGACTTTCTTGGTAAACGAACTGATGTGTGCATCATATAACTTCCTTTTACTCTAATTTAATGATAATAGTACCTTGAAGTAAACAAAGAAACACTTCAAATATTTTCAACCCAAGTTTGTTGCAAACCGAAGCAAAAAATCGTTTATACAGATTAATGTTCCCAATATTGGCAATTTTAACGTGATTCAGTGGTTAACTCTAAATATCGCAAATAATGGCCAAATTGGAACCAGATTTAAATTTCAAAAAAGCAAAGTTGGCGACAACTTGGCGACCAAAAGTTTTTTGATATATCGCCAAGTGTTTAAACAATTATAACACCACGTTAGTTTGCATTGAAATTAACAATGACTCCACCCAAAGAAGTGTAAAAGATACCCTTTGAAGCATTTGGATGCAACCAGAAAGATAGGTGCAGCACTAGACCCCCCCCCCCCCACTATCTACGTACCAAATTTCAACTTTTTTGAGTTATGAGAGATACGCACGTACATACGAACGTCTAGAGCACTCGTTATAATTAACGTGAAGATAGTCAAAATGGATACGTCGAGTTTCTAAGTTCTTAGGCATTAAATCCACGTGTGGTTGGGTTGAAGAAAAAAACTCAATATTAATTCGGTGTAACTCTCAAATGGAAGTTAAGTCCGGTTTTTGGGTGAAATTGTTTTCGTGAATACAGTACTTTTACTATGTAACAAAGTAAAACCATACACAGATGTATGAGCTTTGATGTGGTTTCTTTTTCTTAATGAAGTCTTGTGAAAAATGACATCGAACAAATCATTACTTTGTTACAAACGCCATGAAACTGACATATTTATTCTGATAAATAGCATTTTGTGCACGCAGTGTCATTTCCTGGTGTAGTTAGACTGAGAGGTAACTTCCATATTTGGTTAAAATATATTTATTCTCACACTCGAGAATTACCGTAAAACAAAAGTATTTACACTACATGTTAAACTGACAAAATCAACACATAGAATCGCCCACACGTGGATCCAGTAGCTTGGTTAAATACCTTCTTAAGCTAAGAAATTTGCATACGGTTAAACAAATCTGTTAGTACATTACGACAGAATAAAATTAAATTCCAACAGTACTACACACTGGAAATATCGAAAGCACTCAAAGTTGGAAAAATCAAGAAATTTTTAGTGACTTAGTTTAGTTATTAAATCGCAAGGGCAGTTTAATACAATTGAAACACGTTGCAAATTCTATTACTTTCTGCAATAACTTATGTTTTAAATTCTTTTGCATTTTTGGGTATTCGTAACCAATTGTAAAAATATTTATATGAATTGAAAGACTACGAGGAGGAACGATCATATTATTCAGGCAAGAACCATCATAGTGAGTTTTAACAGGGAAGAATGAGGCTAACTAGGAAACCATTCGAGATTTCAAGCTCACAAACGTAATGAGGAAAATTTGAGCATGGTGTACTATGATCATTCTTCCCCGTGGCCCTTCAATTCTAAAATTATAAGCAAATTAGAACTACCTCCCGTTTTGTAAAACACAGAATTTAAAAGGAGAAGGATTTGCAATTTGACTCCTTCAATTTAGAAGCCCAATAATTTCCACTCTTTTAATAATTGGTAGCTAAATTTGTCTTAATTTAGAAACCGATTGTCATTTTCAAAACTTTCTTCGATATTTTGCATACCAAAGCATTTGTTTTCTAGTCTTTGAAGACCGAACAATAGCTGTAATAAATTATTTTTTTCTAGGATGAAGGCTTTTCAAGAAAACGGAAAAAAATATAAAGCTTTTCTTCAAGGTGAGTTCATTAATTGTACCGTCATCATTCATTGTCACGTTAAGTTAGAAAAGCTAGATTACTCGTACAAACAAGCCCTGAATCTTATTTGCCAATTACAGATTTAAGTAAAGAGACTTAAAAGAAAACCATACGCAACTATAAAACAAATAAGTTTTTAATAAAGCACCCGTTTCGCAGGAAAGGACTCGTAAATTACGAAGAATAAATTCTCTGGCCCATACTTGAGTTTTGTACATATCGCACCCTGGCAAGGAAGGTAACACAACTCAAAATGTGTGAAAACGTACTAGCTATCGATTTAAAATCTAAATTTGATGCTCTTTCTTACCACAACTCGCACTAAGTTTGCTTACGTAACGGGGCATGGGTGGCGTAAAAACTATGTTGTCAATGGTGACATTAAATTTTTTTGAATAAAAACGAGCCCTTATTTATCACTATTTTAGACATGTAATCTTTGAGACTGAAAACTACTACCGTAAACGCAGGTTACTTTGGCCCTAAGCTCCTTTGGTCCAAATTGAGAAAAAGAAACAAGGTTCTTTGTAAACCTATAGGACGCAATTTTTCAACTTATTGTGGCCTATTCTACTAGACAGTCTCTAACACAAATCCATACCAAGCAGATTCGTTCGAGAAGCAAAATTACTGGTTCTGCATTTCTTGTGTCAACATGTGTCTAATAACCTCAGACTCTTAAGTGTAGAAACTGTAAGTCTGTTATAAAATAGGCAAATGCGATCTCAAATTGTGATTACTAAATGTTAAATAATATTGTTAAATTGTGATTATTTAATGATTAAAATTCTGAGTATTTGAAAAATAGTAATTATGATAAAAATTGATCTCTATTAATAACTACAACGTTATTTGAATCGGCTTGGGTGGATTTATTGTTTGTACTTAATTGGATCAAAGGTCTCTTTTCTTTTGAAATGTTTGAGAAGAAAAGTAAGAAGGAATCAAGTGGAGTAAAATCATTAAGGAATGTTAAACATATATATCTTCCAATCTAGTCAAGTTTATTACTGAAAAAAATGCCCTTTTTTCCAAAAGGGATGGTATCCACTTTTACACCAAAAAAGAACACATCCAAAATAAAATTGGCAATTTAGGTCTGGTAAAATTGAGGAAAAATTCCTGGACTTCTGTAAATAGTTGCTTGGTATTCTACCAAGACATAGTAAGACATTTTAAGTGTTAGTGCGTAAAACGTTTTAACAAAAAAAAAAAAAAAAAAAATACAGATATAAAACTAGACATAATCAGATTTTAAACTAAACTCATCTATGGCTTAGGTGTTCTATGGCCACAGATTGTTTTAAACAATAAACATCTTGTTAAATAGCTTAGGGTCTGGTGGGGGAAAGTGGTCATACGTCAAATAAATGGCTATAGCTTGGAAATAAACGTTCGAATGCATGTGAAACTTTTATTTTAGAGTAAAGCAGTTAGAAACTACATTTTGAATACAAAATTTTACAACTGGAAAATTTTTATTTGGTAAAAAAAAATATTTTGCGTGAACATGAAAAATTTTAAAATCTAAACACCTATTTTAACATCCTTGGGAAATTTTGTTTGTTAGAATTAGGAACAGATTGACTGTACAAGAAGCTTCCTACATTCCTCAAGAACTCTTACTCATTAGCAGTTAGCTGAATATATTTTAGATAATTTTTTAGAACAATTTAAGTAAGATGGGGTAAAGTGGTCATAATATTAGGCTTAACGAATATTGTTCTTCTAATGTCACTTAATCTTTAGGTATAAGGCAGATACAAATTAAATATTAATTTTACTCAATATGTATTGTTTTTACAGTAAACAGGTTAAATATACGAGTATATGCGTATATATATACGCATATATACTCGTGTAGACATGTACATAGATGTATTCACATAAATGCGCCAATAAATACATATATGGGTATCTGCAAATATTTTTTATCCACACAGCTATACATTCTACTATACACGTATATGCTCGCTTATACTCGTATATATAAGAACACTTATATACTCAGGTAGACACGTATATACGCGTACGTACTCGAGTAGACACTTACATACAAGCATATGATATAAAAGTGTACAGGTTGAGTTTGCATTCTTGAGCAAATTAATAAAAGGTGTTAGAGGAGAGGAGAAGTAAGAGTTAATAAGGAACATATGGTCACAAACACAATGCTGACGTGCTACATGCACGCAAAGTGAGAAATTGATGGATGCAAAAAAGTCACAAATATATATATATATATATATATATATATATATATATATATATATATATATATATATATTACACAAATGCAATTTTACACAACATTTTAGGACTTAAGAAAGTTTTAAACCGATTGATGAAATTTACGGCCTTTAGCTGAAAAACATCATGCGTCGCATTTACAGATCCCTCTCTGTTGCAAAAACGAGACTTTTGAAAATTTTTCATCAGCCGCTGCGCCTTTGTTGCGATGCGTGTATTAGAGCTACTACGGACCGTAACTTTCAACAACTGCTCTAAATATTTCTTAAAAACTAAAATGTTAGGTAAAATCATATGTGTGCAACAAATTTGTGCCCTGCTTTGCCTCCTGGCTTTGTGTGCATGTAGCCCGTCAGTGATTATAACTTCCTTATGATTCTTTGCTTCTTATCTTTCTTCCTCTTATCTTTCTATCCTCCCCTCTCACACCCCTTTGATTTTTGCCCAAGAGCTTAGATTCACTCTGTAGGCCGACATGTATATAAGCGTATATTCTCGTGTACACATACATATACTGGTGTATACACGATAATGTACGTATATACGTCTATACAGGTATATAATCGTGTGTACACGTGTACATGTGTATATACTCGTGCTTCCATATTATATATACGTGAGTAGACACACAGACGCACTGGATGTATCCACGAATTAACTCGTGTACACCCGTATATGTATGTACGTACACTTATATATGCGTATATACTTCTAATATACACATATATACTCGAGTATGCACGTATTTTCTCGAGATACAAGTGCATACGCGCATATGATGTTCGTTTATACGCGTATATACTCGTATATACACGTGACACGTACATATACGTGACACGTATATACATGTGATACGTATGTATTCATGTAGACACGTATAGACTCCTATAGGTAATCAAGTATACATGCTTATATACTCGTATTTATACGTATATACTTGAGTAGGCACGTGCATGCATGTATCTGATGTATACATGTATCTACTCATATAGGAACGTGTTTACTCGTGTATAACACAACACGTATATATTCGTGTACACATGTACTCGTGAATATACTTGTAATTATAAAAACAACTGAAATATACAAGTATTAGGGTTTTTTATAATGGTTTTGCTACTATTTTTAACTATGACCACTTTACCCCATGCTATGACCACTTTCCCCCACCCCATGGGGTAAAGTGGTCATAAAAACATAGGGAAAAGAAAGTTCTATAAAACTACTAAAATCAATATTTTTCTTCCTAAAATTTAATGTACCGTGTTCTTTAATAATGCAATGTAAAATAACAAAAAAAGTTGAAGTGTTTAAAGAATTTGTTGCATTTATTATCCATCTAAGTTGAAAACATACGATTTTATGACCACTTTACCCCACCAGACCCTATATTTGCAAAAATGAAAGTTTGCCTTTCTATTTGAAATGGAAATTAGTTTTCCACCTATAATTCTCCGCAAGTTTTTTTTTAATCCTTTGGAAATCGAAAAATAGATTCCGTGCCTTCATGATTTATTACAGCAACTGCATTGCCCGGCTTTGCACGGTCTACCTCGAAATTAAGTTACATCAAGTGACGCATGCTGACCACTTAGGCTTAAATTAGAGAAAAAATGCTGTATAATTTCCCGTCAAAATAATCTTCATTAAACAGAACGGCAAATCAATTTCCCTAAGCGATGAAACGCGACCTTTCTGATTATCTTCTGCTGGCAGTACAAAAAAAATAAGAAATCGCCAAATAATAATCAAAAATGTTTATATTAAACGCAACTTTATTCAGTCGCGGTCGGGAAAATGTTTTTATTCCCCCTAATTTAAAATGAGATCGCGCAAACGATAATTTTCCCATATGAACTGTTCCATTAGGCTTAACAATGCTTTTAAATTTTTCTCCCGTGATTTTACAGCTTCGATATTTTTGGAAATTCGAAGGAATTAATTCAATTTCAGGGTATTTTTCACGAACTCTCAAATGGCGCTAAGCAAACTGATCGGATAACAAATTTGGGCAGAAAGAGCGATTTAATGTCATTTTCGGGCCTTAAAATTCGAAGAGTTCGCTTCTCTTTTGGCGTTCGAAATCCCCCCCCCCCCCCATGCGTTTTTTCTCGGGTGCCTAAGTAGTTTCCTGCCAAATTTGCTCCGGATCCGACGTAAACTGTAGACTTGTATAGAGAACATACAAACACGCATATATAATATTTACACATATGTTGTTAATTTTATTTATATAGATTAAATTCTTTTAACGTTTGTAAAGTATTGTTTCCTTGGAAAATTCCACGAAAAAGGCTTACGACATCTAAGAGCTTGACGTGTAGAAATGTTTACATACTGACTGCCTACTTAATCATAAGCCGATCTTGCTAATTCTGGTTTCCGAATTTAGGGATTTGTTTTCATAACTTTTAATCGAGAGAAAGTTCTTTAAGGACTGGTGCAAGATTGGAGAAATTCAACTAATTGTTAAGTCAAAAAAAAGTTGGATTAGTTAAATTATATTTTTTGTTTAACTTTGGATAAAAATAGCACAAGAAATGATGGAATAAGTATTAGCAGTGGTGCTTCAAAAGTGCTCAGTTTCCGTCGCGGAGTGTAAGTTTCCTATTTAGCCTTCCATTTTTAGCGTGCTTTCCCAGTAAAAGTCGGAGAAAGAATAAGAAAGCATGGAAATTAGGCTTGATGCATCTTATTAATTTTTTGACTATTTTTCGTAATATTTATATCTAAAAATTAAATTGGAAAGTATGGTATTGAGATTCGGGAAAATGTCTGATTGTCTGTTCCCCCTAATAACTATTGAGTGAAGAGTCCGATTTGAACATTTTTTTTGTTTGAAAGTTTGTTCTTGTTTCGGCAAGGACTCCTCATTCCCCGATTTCATTCTTTGATTTGAACAATTTTTGTAATTTTTTGAACAGTTCAAATCTTATAACATTAGCACCTACTGCGAAATTACAATTGAATATAGCACCCAAACTTATAAAATTTAAATTTACTTAAACAAGGCGAATTTACTTAAACAAATTTTGTTGGAAATGGCTCTTGATCACTGCAGACTCGGACTCCTAGAATTTTAGGTCAGTCGACTCATTCCTGTACCCGAAAATTAGTCGGACTCTGAATTTCTAACTCTGATTCCGCAGCTTTGACAAATTACACTGTGGGGAAATGACGTGACTCTTATTGGAAATTTAAAGTATTCGACTCAGACTCCGCAAATGTTGACAGTGGCAGGTTGTAAGGGAAAATGAGGTTCCAAATCTCAGTCTTTGAATTAAAAACCTTAAATTCCCGAATCTGAATTTTTACCCAAAAATGAGACTGACTCAGACTCCGCAGCCATGGTTTTTACTTTGAAATAATTATTGATAAGATTTATTTTTATTTTGACGCTAAATTTTATGTATTCAGTGTTTGGCGGAGAAATTCGGAGTCTTATGTTTCTATATAAATATATGCGCAGACAACTTAATTATATCTTGAAGTTGACATTTTATTGCTTTTTGTTTATTTTAAAAGTAAATTTATTAATTTTTAAATTTTTTGGCAGCAGTGTAAAAACTTTTTTTATCCTAATATATTTATTTTGAGCTTATTTTCTTTCATTTTGAAAACGCATTAAGATTTTTTTAATGGACAAATATATTAGCAGCGTTGTTCAAAAGGTGCCACTAAACTTGTTCTTTTATTTATTTTCATTTATTTTTCTAATCTTTTTCTTCAGATTAGCAAGGCATGTTTCTAGAAATCGGGTTAAAATGTTTAATAGTTGTGGGTATATCTGAAAGTAGGCTCCTTTAGTTCTGGATGGAACTACTTGTTGCATTTATTTTAATTTCCCATTTTCATCTTTTCTAAACATAACTGAAAAATTATAAAAGGGTACAATAACTCTTTAACAGCATTGATTATATTCCAAATGGGTTGGCTTCAAATTTAAGTTGAAATTTATTGGTATATAATCAATGTTTATAGTACAACATTCTCTAAACTTTTTAGAAATGCGATCAGTAAATTACGAATTAATCTATTTTCGATCTCTCCGTATATGGTAAAGGCTAATGTTTTTTCAGTAAGTTACAAGCGACTCTAGATCCTTATTAATTAACTGTATGATCAGACTTAGACTATCTACTAGAGAATTTGACTTTTACCGGTAAGAAATTTTGCGCAATCAGAAGTGTTAGTGAAACTAGAGTAAGCAAGTTGGAAACGTTTCTTCATTGTCGCTCCATAACGTGCGCTTATAGAATATTTATAGAAACTCAGTAACTGAATAGTTTAATTTCAAAACGAATTATATCCACTTTTGAAAAATGTTCTCTTTCGTTTTCAGAATATCTAGTAAAAGCCGTATCGACCCATGAATTTCTTCTCTTAGCAGTATAATCTACTGCTAAAAATGCGGAAACATTATTTTTATCACCTACCCATCCACTTATTAACTTATCCCTCATTTGCAAGTGTTATCCACTTATTCACTTTAATATCAAAAGGACACGTAGCCAAATTTAAATTTACCACTTCTAATCAAAAAGTAGTTCACAATTAAAATAGCGGAGCGAGGCGCTGGCTGATCATATCAATCATGATGCCCGTCCGTATTAAGAGATCACAGCACCTTGCGCAAGTCTGTTATCAGTTAGGCAAGCGTGACCTCAAATTCTGATTCTTAAATTAATATTTAATAATTAATATCACAATTAAATTGTAATTAATGATTAAATTGTGATTAATTGATAAAAATTGTAGATCTATTAATATCTACAATGCTATTTGAATCGACTTGGGTGGTTTCATTGTTCATATCTAATTGGATCGAATGTCCTTTTTTAAAAATATTCAATGAAATAATGAAAAAGTAAGAAGGAATAAAGTAGAGTAAAAAAATATGTTTAAAAAGGTTGAATATTTTGTTACAATTTTAGTTTATTTCTGAAGAAAATGCGGGGGTTTTTTTTGCAAAAGGGAAGATATCCACTGTTTTCAACTAAAGAGGAGTATATCTAAAATAAAATTGGCAATTTAAGTCGGGTAAAATTCCTAGACCTATGCTAATGCTCGCTTGTTATTCTACCAAAACAATGTGAAATTCGGAATTCCAACAGTGTTTGTGCGTAAAGTTATTTTCGTTTTCCCAAAAATATAAATCTGAATATAGTCAGTTTTGAAAGTAAACTCAACTGTTCTTACATAGTTACTATTCGTTCTCGAAAGCAAAGACTGCCGCTCAGGATAGATTCCATAGTGTAGTTATACAGTTGTACTTAATAATATTCCAAACTACTAGGCTTATATTTTTCCTTTTTGGTTTTTACGCAGTCTGATTTTTTTTTATTTTTTCGCTTTTATTTAAGGTTTTTTGCTTTCTCAGGAGCGGCGATTTGTGAAAGTCTCTAGCCTGTGGGGGCCGCCAGAAGAAATTGTCTGCCGCTCGGCCTTCAACTGTAGCTCGGCCTTGGAATCTGTAGTCACTCCAGAGCTCCCCCGTACCTACCATTGTTTGCGGCTTAACCAGTTCGATGGGACCCTGAAGACAGCTCTGTTTTGAACCTGACCAGAATCCGATCAACCCCTGGCCCAGCACCTCCAGAGATTGAATCCGGGACTCTCCGGGCAAAAGTCCGATGCCTTACCGATCAGGTCACCACGGCCTAACTGTAGCTCGGCCACTATAGCCCGGCCTTGGAACCTGTCTGCCGCCTCTCGGCCTGTGAAACCTGTCTGCCGCCTCTCGGCCTGTGAAACCTGTCTGCCGCCTCTCGGCCTGTGAAACCTGTCTGCCGCCTCTCGGCCTGTGAAACCTGTCTGCCGCCTCTCGGCCTGTGAAACCTGTCTGCCGCCTCTCGGCCTGTGAAACCTGTCTGCCGCCTCTCGGCCTGTGAAACCTGTCTGCCGCCTCTCGGCCTGTGAAACCTGTCTGCCGCCTCTCGGCCTGTGAAACCTGTCTGCCGCCTCTCGGCCTGTGAAACCTGTCTGCCGCCTCTCGGCCTGTGAAACCTGTCTGCCGCCTCTCGGCCTGTGAAACCTGTCTGCCGCCTCTCGGCCTGTGAAACCTGTCTGCCGCCTCTCGGCCTGTGAAACCTGTCTGCCGCCTCTCGGCCTGTGAAACCTGTCTGCCGCCTCTCGGCCTGTGAAACCTGTCTGCCGCCTCTCGGCCTGTGAAACCTGTCTGCCGCCTCTCGGCCTGTGAAACCTGTCTGCCGCCTCTCGGCCTGTGAAACCTGTCTGCCGCCTCTCGGCCTGTGAAACCTGTCTGCCGCCTCTCGGCCTGTGAAACCTGTCTGCCGCCTCTCGGCCTGTGAAACCTGTCTGCCGCCTCTCGGCCTGTGAAACCTGTCTGCCGCCTCTCGGCCTGTGAAACCTGTCTGCCGCCTCTCGGCCTGTGAAACCTGTCTGCCGCCTCTCGGCCTGTGAAACCTGTCTGCCGCCTCTCGGCCTGTGAAACCTGTCTGCCGCCTCTCGGCCTGTGAAACCTGTCTGCCGCCTCTCGGCCTGTGAAACCTGTCTGCCGCCTCTCGGCCTGTGAAACCTGTCTGCCGCCTCTCGGCCTGTGAAACCTGTCTGCCGCCTCTCGGCCTGTGAAACCTGTCTGCCGCCTCTCGGCCTGTGAAACCTGTCTGCCGCCTCTCGGCCTGTGAAACCTGTCTGCCGCCTCTCGGCCTGTGAAACCTGTCTGCCGCCTCTCGGCCTGTGAAACCTGTCTGCCGCCTCTCGGCCTGTGAAACCTGTCTGCCGCCTCTCGGCCTGTGAAACCTGTCTGCCGCCTCTCGGCCTGTGAAACCTGTCTGCCGCCTCTCGGCCTGTGAAACCTGTCTGCCGCCTCTCGGCCTGTGAAACCTGTCTGCCGCCTCTCGGCCTGTGAAACCTGTCTGCCGCCTCTCGGCCTGTGAAACCTGTCTGCCGCCTCTCGGCCTGTGAAACCTGTCTGCCGCCTCTCGGCCTGTGAAACCTGTCTGCCGCCTCTCGGCCTGTGAAACCTGTCTGCCGCCTCTCGGCCTGTGAAACCTGTCTGCCGCCTCTCGGCCTGTGAAACCTGTCTGCCGCCTCTCGGCCTGTGAAACCTGTCTGCCGCCTCTCGGCCTGTGAAACCTGTCTGCCGCCTCTCGGCCTGTGAAACCTGTCTGCCGCCTCTCGGCCTGTGAAACCTGTCTGCCGCCTCTCGGCCTGTGAAACCTGTCTGCCGCCTCTCGGCCTGTGAAACCTGTCTGCCGCCTCTCGGCCTGTGAAACCTGTCTGCCGCCTCTCGGCCTGTGAAACCTGTCTGCCGCCTCTCGGCCTGTGAAACCTGTCTGCCGCCTCTCGGCCTGTGAAACCTGTCTGCCGCCTCTCGGCCTGTGAAACCTGTCTGCCGCCCCTCGGCCTGTGAAACCTGTCTGCCGCCCCTCGGCCTGTGAAACCTGTCTGCCGCCCCTCGGCCTGTGAAACCTGTCTGCCAGTGTACTTGATATGTATCATTTTTACTTTAATTTTTCTCTTTAAAATTTCTGAAGATGGAGCCTTAACAAGCAAGTATAACAGTCTGGTATACTTGCAGATTATGCCGACTCAAAAGGATGCGTATACACTTTTCCCAAAAGCACTTTATGTGAAATGTTTTGACATTTTTTTCTTATTAAGCACTAAGCTGTAAAGTACTTACCGATACTCTAGATACTTTATTGTTTCAGCTTGAATCTACCTTTACAGGGCTATTCGTAAAAGCTACTATAATTTAATCTGAACTTTTAGATTTTATATTTAATAAAGTAAATAGTAAAGATTTCCCTTATACAACCAAAGTACTGCTATCTTTACCGGCGGTGCAAATAAAGTTAGTCCTGAAATACCTGCAAAAAGTACAGTTTTAATTATTTTCATTTCATTAAGTTTAAAATAAAAACACATTTTTGTTAATTACTCTAGCCAAAAAATCGTAATTGATACGTATTGAGTTATTTCTTCTCATCTTTAACTTGCACAGACGATAGATATATAAAATTTTATGATTTTCGTTTACGTAATCTGTTTTCCTGGTTAATTTCGGCTCTTGTGGTTTTGAACTGAAGTGATTCTTCATGGGGTATTTTAGACACAATTTTTAGTGTGACTAAAGTAGGGTTTATATAGATGTTTAGAGCAGTCGTTTTATGACATTCCTGCGTCTTGCAGTTTCAATTAGAACTGTAGTTCGGTTTTACTTTCTGTGGCTCCGTATGATCCTTCTGTGCTGAAGTAGTCTTGCTAAATTTGGTCAAGATCCGAGGTAATCTGTTGGTTTGTTATGGATAACTTACACACGATATGTATCGAGATAGATGTAGTCCCTAATAACACCAGTCACTGTGTCGCTTATTTCGTGAAAGCAGTTACACAAATTATAACTGAAGTAGAGAACAAAGGTTTTTGAATGAAAAAAATACTGATAACCACTGTTTTACCTTGTATTAGATAAACTTCGTGAAAATCTTTGGTTGCAATAAAGGAGTTTTTTTTGAAATGGGAACTGCTTCTCAAATGAGGAGTATTACTATTAATCTTTTCAGACACCGGTAGAGATTGGTGGTAAAATTAAAGAACTACCAGTGGTGGATTTCATCTATGTTAAGTAAAAGAATTAATATAGTCGAAGTTTTTTATTTTAATTTAAAAGGAGTTTTGAGGGACGCGTTTTGGATGTACTGTTCCATCTCACTTAACTCCCTGGTTACAGTCCAGTTTTCCCTTGACTAGTTAAAATTTTGTCCCTTTGCAAGTGCCTAAGATTTTGCGACAAAGAAGTGCCTGTAGAAGCAAATATTTTACAACTGAATAAAAAATAGCAGTCAGAATCTGACTATGATCTCTTATTTGTTACGTGAAAAGAAAATGTTGCATACATAAGTGGAAAAATTCCTTATGGAACAAATCTCGAGTGATAATTAAAACATTTAACACTTCATATGACCAAATGGTCACGGAACAAATTTCAATTTTGATGCAAATTAATGTTTTTGATGTGTGAAACATTATAATGTTCAGATAAAATAAAACTTAAAATACTATTGGTTTTTCATGAGTTGGGGTGTAATTGATATTACAGAAATCACCAGCGGATAGATTGCACCATGAACATTTAAGCTGGGGGGGGGGGAAGCATCATTTAAACTATCTGTTCGGTTCAGTGTGGCTGAATGGAGATGCGTCAAAATTTAAATATAGTGTTATTGCGCTTTCCAGACTTCAATTTAAAATGAAACTCGCTTATTACTTCGTGAGATCTATTCATAACGTACAATTATTTCTCTCGTTTAACTATAACAGATCAACAGAATTGCGCCAAATACCGTCGTTTAAACAAATGGTATTATTTCTGAAAAAGAAACAATAAATCACTTTTATTTCTTAAATTTGTAAGACATCAATTCGACTATTTTCGAGTAATTTAATATTATCGGCAATGCTACTTTTCCAGTTACGGTTAAAAGCAATGGCTCTAGAGTCTTGGAAATTAATTGCTGATGAGACTTAGATAAGCTACCGAAGAATCTAGGTCTTTTAACAAAACAAAATTTTAGCGAGCACTCAAGTGTAAGTGAAACCAAAGTATACTCCTAGTTAGAAAGGTCTGTGTATACAAATTCCTGCGTATACTAAATACTCAAACAGTACCTGGGATTTTTTTATGCATAGATATTTGTATGTCTGAGTCAGAAATGTATTAAACCACCGTGCCACGTCGATTAAAAAACTGCCTAAATTTCTACCTTTACTGTGGTATAATTCCTTGTGAATGGAAATTCGTAGTCATTGTTGCATGAGGCTATGTTTACCTTGAGTCCAGTTACACAAACGAGCTGATGTGTGCATCACATGACTTCCTTTTACGCCAGTTTATGATAATAGTAGCGCATTGGAGTAAGCAAAGAGACACTTTAAATATTTTTGCCTCAAGTTTGTTACTAACTTGAAGCAAAAAAAAAAGTTTTATACAGATTAATTTTCCCAATATTGGACATTTTAATTTGGTTCGATTGTTTACTCTCTAAATATCGCCAATAGTGCCCAAAATGAAACCATATTTTTAAAAAAAGTCGAATTTTTTGTTGCTAAGTTGGCGAAAAAACTTGGCGACCAAAAGTTTGGCGATATGTCGCCAAGTGTTTGACAAATTATAACACCACTTGAGTTTGCATTGATATTAACGACGATTTCCCCCCAAATATGTGTAAAAGACCTTCTTAGGAACATCAGAGTGCAATCAGAAACATAACGTTTTTTGAGTTATGCGAGGTATATACGCACATACAGACGTCACGAGAAAACTCGTAATTAATGCGGGGATCATCAAAATCGATATTTCGGGTGTCTATACGTTCGTAGACATATATCCACGTGTAGTCAGGTTAAAAAAAAAACTCCACATTCGTTCGGGGGGAGCGAAATGGAAATTAAGGCCTATTTTTGTGTTAAAATTTTTTCGTGAATACAAAACTTCCTTTACTTCATAAAAGGAAGTAATACAGGAAATAAAATTAATTTTGTCCTCTGTTTTTTTACCTCTTCAGGGGCTTGCCTTTTTGATTTCAAAGCAAATCGACTTTCTGCTGAAAATTATGTAATTTTTATAACATTCATTAAATATTCATAAGCTGTGCTTTGAGACTTTTCTCAGCTTTTGCTTTCTTTGCACGGTTGACCATGATCCTTCTGAGGTATTTTAAATTCTTTTTAAACGAAATACTCCATCTTCGTTAATTCTCAGTTTAATTTTGAAAAATGTAACCTGCCAACATGCATTAGATCCTAAATTCCCCCATCTTAACATTTTCTGTGCTTGCGTCCGAAACATTCCCTTTCTTTTATTAGTTTCTATGTATATTTCCCCGTTTTTCTGGAATTTCAGGAGGCATGTATAAATTTTAGAAATGCTTTGCTGCCGAGCGGAGCAAAAATAGTGATGATACAGGAGATTAAAAAGGGTGATTAAAAGTACTTCATTTCAATCTGCACTTTCGAGTATTAACTCTACTTAGAAGTGAAATCCTAATTTATATCCTAATAGATTTGTTAGTCCTGTTACGATTCAATTACTTCCTCCCGGTCGATTAACTATGATAATCAAATATTCAATAAATATTCAAGGACTAAAAATAACTTCTAGAATTCTATATTTATTTTAAATTTGTAATGCTGCAAAAGAGTATAGATTTTAGTGACTATCTGAATGACTTCGTGATGAAAAGGGATGGTCCATCACTGGACTTTTCCACGACTAAAGTATCTGCGCATTAGACCATTGTTACCCCAAATCCGAGCATATTCCTAGATTATCGACAGTATGCTAAACAACTGTTGCGCAATTACAAGAAGCCCCCTTTATCGTAAAAAGGCTTTGATCTTCTGTTGCTGAAAGCCGCGGAGATCAGGAATCAACGGTATTACTAAGTGAATGATCTTTAATGATCCACTTTTATCAAAGACTAGTGGTACCCGCACGGCTTTGCCCGTAATAGAAAATTAAAAGGTCTTTTGGTTCGCCTGTATATTTACATATAATGTATGGTGAATTTCCTCGCCAATTGGCTTGGTTACGGTTTTTGCACAGTTCACGTAATGATAATTTAGTTTTTTTCTCGTCCATCTTATGAGAATTTTGTTCTTAAAATTGGAATAGAAACAGAACCACATGGAATTTTTGAAAAATCGCTTCGAGGTGCACACCCCATGCTACAAACTTTGTGCCAAATTTCATGAAAATCGGCCGAACGGTCTAGGCGTTATGCGCGTCACAGAGATCCTGACAGAGATCCGGACAGATCCTGACAGATTCATTTTATTTTTAGTAAATATTAGCTTTATTATTAGTAAAGAAAAGTAAGTTTAGAAAAATCCTTAACTTAAAGTCGGCACAGTGGATGTTAACTCAAAAAAGTGCTCGAATTGTCGAAACTGCATAAGAAACCAAATAGACGCTCAGTTTATCACTCAGTAACAAAGAAACGCTCAAAAGGAACCAGATATTAACAAAGCAAAATTGAGAAATGAATTTTAGGTAGGAAAAGTTGAAAAAAAAAACCGTAATCACAAACTAATGCAGTTAGTTTAAATAAGATACGAGTTTTAAAAAAAATGACATAATACAATAGGATGAAATTTAAGAAAAAGAACTAGACACCAGTAACTGAAAAACACGAAACTGATTTAAATTATACTATTTTTTAAAACTTGTTTTTCAGCTACCATTTGATGAACAAAATCGAAAAAGAAACTCTTTAATTAGAAAAATCTCTCTGCTCGTTGGAGCTCTGTAGGCTCACAGGTATGTTGATGACATTTTGAAGCCAGCTGTGTTGTGTCTACTCTAAAAATCTAAATTTATCAGAAAGAACTGTTTGAAGGTACAAAATGTCTATTGCTGGTCGTGCCACCAGCTCTAATAACAAACTATGTGTGGATGTGAAAGGAAATTCAACTACTTTGGGATATTATACAGCTAGTTTGGAAGTTGATTCGTTTGTGGCAAAAATCTACTGCAAGTGAACTTCTGTAATTATGTGATTCCGAGTACCTATTTGCACAGCGTCCAAGGTTGGGTTTTTATCTTACTGAAATATAGTTTCTGCTGCTATCATGCTACATTAATTATGCGTTTTGCTTTAACCCTGGTTTGAAGATAAAATCATGAACTGATTATGCACACATCTATTTTATACAGTCAAAATCTGTTTTTCTTCGTTTAACCTACAATATATTATCTTAATTAAACGTTTTAATGGTGTTGAGGTAGTTTTCCTGGAAGTAACTACATGAGCTTCAATAAATAGGATAGTTTGAAGCGATTGTGATAGCTTAGTGGCAACGATCTATATGGCTGTGTGCGGGTGTCATATATAAATCCAGTTTTCAAGTTTGTATTAAAGTTTGGCGCAGCCGCCAAAAAATCAGATAGTATGTTTACTCCTAAACATAAGTGCTTGAATTTTTGAAGGGTTAAAAGACGTGTAAACTAAATTTTTGAGGCATCAAAATGTTCTTTCTACACGTTGGCCGGAAATTTTACTTTCTTTTTTTCTTTTACTTCTGTCCGATTGTTGAATATGTGCCACTTGACCGAACGTATTTTTTTTTTTTTTTTGAGGTTGAGCGTGGAACTATGGACGACACAACTAGTGTTCTATAGAATTAATGTTAGCGCATTAGAAGTTCACGCAGAACACGAAAGGTACCAAAATGCTAAATTATTAAAGGAACTTTCTCTCATAAAAGTAACTTTCACTTAAGATTCTGTTTTGATAGACAGTTAACCAAATTTTTTTCTAAATTATTTTGTCAGATTGTGATCCTGAATGCATATAGGGTTGTATGTTCAACCTGTTAAAACCAATTACTAAACGCAGTTTTACCAACTTTTACTGATTTTACATGTTAGTGATGCGTTTCAAAATATCTTTTGCGTATAATTGTCTTGACCGTTTAAAATCTTTCCTGGCTGTATCAGTGACATAGTTCAGCTAGGTAATTTTTTCACAGCTATATAAATATTTCTATAAAAAGTTTCAAGTAATAGTTGTTTAAATACAATGCATCATTTTTAATTTTTTCAAAGCTTCCTTTAGTTCATACGAGAATTTCAAAAAAAAAAATCGTTTTATATTTTATTTTAAATGTTGAAAAATTTATTTTACAATCAGATTAACTTCGTTAATATTTTTATATAGTTCCAATAATGCCCTTAATTTTCTGTCAAATCTGTTTTTGTTGGATAAAGGGGCCCCACAAGTAAAACACTATTAAAAATGAAATTTCTACTAATGATGCTCTGTAAATTCAATGAGCAGTTATGCATAAAATTGATTAAATCTAAATTTTTGCTTTATAGTCTAAAACTACATCTGAACAAATTTTTACTTTAAAAGTAAGAATGGAGGCAGTGGCAGTTTTTATTGGGTCAAACCGTTCCATGACATAGCAAATGATTGTGGTTGAATCGAAAGATAAGGCTCTTTTTAATTTGGCTTTAAGCCTGAAGAAATGAAACTAAGGCTTTGACTGATAAGAAGTGCTGGAAAATCCATGTCAAAATATCTTAGTTTGTAGATTTTAGAGTGTAGTCTTTAGGTAGTTTCTGCATGCTTTTTGACTGTAGATTTAGACTCTATTTTGTTTGTACTCTGGCGTGTGTTTTTCAGCATTTCCTGTCGGGCAAGTAAGTGCCAGGCTAAGTTTGTTTTTAATTCTATTAAAAATCTCGCATTTTGTTTAAACGGGAAGAAGAAACAGCTGAGATAGCATTAGTACTAAGATGAGTTTAGCTACGTTCTTGTGGTAGTTATGTAATACTTAATGACTAATCTAACTTTTTTTTATCTAACAACTTCTACTACAGGAATGCAGCACAACTATTCAAAATGAAAAATTATGCATTTTTTTTGTAATTCAGTAAGAATTTTCACTGCCTCCTTAAAAAAATTATTTCGTATGAATCGAAAAACTATTTGGCTTATATACAACATGAATATACATGTTTAACTTTTCATTCAAAAAGGTGCAAAGTAATTAGTGACATTATAAAAAATAGTGTTTTATTTGTTATTTCTGCAACAAAAACAGATTTTGAAAGGAACTTGATATTTGGTAGGATGCCATAAGAATCTTCTTTTTAAAAAGATATTTTTTCAATTTAAACCAGTACAAAAAAAGAGTTGAAAATGCGTGTTAAGCGAAGTTAGATTATTTCATATGAAGTGAAAAAACATAAAATGGCCTAAAACTATTGTGAAATTACTAAAACAGATTTGTTTTAAAAATAAATATAGCCTTTATGTCAAATCCTCGTAATAAAACGAATCGAATGTTTTTAGGATGTACCACCCGGGAGGTTAAGCGTATTTTACTCATGCATCAGAGAAAATAAAAAGCACCATAATGCACAAAACACTTCATACCAAGGAAGATCATTTGAAATAGAGTATCATTAATTGAAAGTCGGTAAAAGTAGAAGAAATATCCTTAATTAAAAAATTTTAAAAATGACGTACTTGTCACATGTTTTAAGTTTGCACAAACATATGTACTTAAAAGATAACATTCGAGTAAATTTTGTCAAAACTTTCCCTTCAATAAGACGTAATTAACTTATTTTAGCATTTCATGTGTTGCTCACCCATTTGAACTTTCCCATGCAATAACCTCAAATTTACCTGTAAAAATATTTATCGTAATTGTGATATTTGGATCACAATTACATAAATTAGTTTCTTTATCCAATAAAGAAAGATTATTTCAAACCAAACTGCCTCAGTTGGGTCACAATTACATTACTCAATTTTAAAGATATTTTAATAGATGCGTTTGTATTAATCTTTCTTTAATGAAGTTGTATGTCCAGAAACGTTCCGGACTAGGCAGCACAAAATAATTTAAGCTTAGTCGATTCATTCAATGACTTTTGTAGTATGTAAACAAATGATTAAGAAAGTCATAGTATGTACCTAGAAAACTGGTTTCGGGCGAAAAAATCTAAATGTGCAAAGTGCATGATTCAGTACTTAAAAAATATGATTATGAATCAAAATATTTAATTGATAAGTATGATAGCAGCAGAAAGTTCATTTCAGTGAGTTGTCAAGCCAACCATGGAAGAAAAGTATAAGCGAAGTACTCTGTAGGAAAGTATTCTGAGTTATAAAAGTCCAGATATTTCCATAAATGTAGCAACTGCCTAACTGATTCGATAATATCCCTATGAGGTTGAAATTACCTTAGCAAAGCGTTCTACACATTCTTCATAGTCAAAAAAAAAAAAGAAACTTGCTAAGCCATTAGTAGATACTAGTTGGCTTCGACCCTACATACTTCGCTCGCTAAACCCCGTTCGTCGATTGCGGTAGTTCAATGCCGCCTGCGGCGGGTGACAGTTGATTTTAATGCTTATACCCCAGAAATTCTGAAGACATCCAAAGGTGGGGATGTCCTTATGACATTCTCATAACTGGAAGTCCATTACTTTAAAGTTTCGAAGGGTGAGACAGTGGAACGGCTTTTCCCGAATGTCCTGTATCTAACGACATTATTAATCTGGTAGACATTGCCAATGCGCATGAGATAGGATAAAACAGGGCCGTAACCAGACTTTTATTTCGGAGTGGGTTTCAAACACATTTTTTGAAACATTTATATGGTCTATCAAATTTGATTTCATGTGTATTCTATTATTTTTTGTTACCCTCCCTCCATTTAAATAATCTACTGTATCTTCTTAAAAAACACCATATCGTTGCATAATAAATGAATTTCTCAATAACTCTATTACCATAAACACAATGAGTTTGTACAATGTTTCATTCATACTAGGTTCATTTCACAAATAAAGTTGAAATGATAACATTATTTTTGTCACTAAAAAATGAAATGTATTATGGAAAGCTTTACTTTGGATGAAAAATTTCGGAGGAGGTTTGAACCCTATAAACCACCCCCTTGCAAACGGCTCTGGGGTAAAAGACACAGGTTATAATAGTATAGTTCTTTTTCATATAGTTGCAAATGTCGTCAACAAAAATCTAGCATTTGACCCCATAACTTGCTAGTATCCTCAGCTAGTTGACGCTTCTTCGCATAGAGTCCCAAACATGTTTTCAAGGGATATTTAGAGATTTGGCGCTTCCGTGAACGCATAGTTGTGAATATCGTGGGATATGTTACTGTTTGTTTTCAAGCTGATCTCGCACCGCCTTGAAAATATAACCGGAACAAGTCAATAGCTTTATTTGCATCATGGAAAAAAAGGTTACTGCCTGTCCCAGCAAATCGCTCTCGAGGTTACTAATTCCATGGTAATGCTACTGCGCAGCCTAACATGGGCACCCATATGCAAAATGTTAAAGGGGGAAGGGTGGTCAAATGTTTTTTCCGTGGTTTAGCAAGATATTTTCCGTATGGAAACAGATTAATACATATTCGAGATATTAAAATTCAATATTTTCAAGGACTTCTTCATTAATGGCTGCGGAAGAAATACTTATATTTTTGCGAAGAAAAAAAATACTGACAGCAAGGAAGTTCGTATTTCTAAGGGGGCTTCAGGCCCACTTGCCTGTCCCCCGCCCCATGTGAGTGCTCATGCCGCTTAATAACGAGTTATGAAAGGATTTTTTAACTGAACTTTTCACATTTAAGCCTCCACGTTAAACAGTAAAATTCGACATGGAGTAATAAATTTTTGCCCTGAAATCCTACCTACCTTTCGAATTTGCATGATGTTTAATCTTAAAGTTTGAAATTTTACTTCCTTTTACAAAAAGGAAGTATTGTATTCGCGAAAAAATTTCATTCAAAAATCAGCCTTAATTTAGATTTTAACTCGACTCTGAATGAATGTTTTTTTCGATTCGACCACACGTGGATCAGTGCCTAAGAACGTATAGACACGCGAAATAACCATTTTGAAGCTTCCCGAGTTAACTACAACGAGTTTTCTCGTGACATCCGTATGTGCGGATGTATGTCGCATAACTCAGGAACGGTATGTCCTAGAAAGTTAATTTGGTACGCAGACTTCTTGTGGGGTCTAGTAGTGCAATGTGCACCACTGTTTTTGGTTGCATTCGGATGTTCCAAAGGGAGTCTTTTACACACTTCTTGGGGGGAAAACATTGTTAATTTCAATGCAAACTCAAGTGGTGTTATAATTTGGCAAACACTTGGCGATATATCGCCAAGCTTTCTGTCGGCACTTTGGCGGCAAATTTGGCGTGTTATTTTTAAAATCAGATTTCAGTTGTCGATATTTATAGTTCACCATTAAATCACATTAAAATCGCCAATATTGGGAAAATTAATCTGAATGAAAAGTTTTTGCTTCGATTCGCAACAAACTTTGGGCGAAAATATTTAAAGTGTTTCTTAGTTTGCTCAAAGGCACTATTATCATTAAATTAGCGTAAAAGGAAGTCATATGATGCACACGTCAGCTCATTTTTCAAGAGGTGGCTTAGTTTTTTCAATTCAGTTTAGCTTAAATTCGGATTTTTACTGCTTTTTTGATGCAATAAAGGACCCCGAAAGTAGTATGGTTAGTCATTTGGCTCAATTTCTACTAATTAACTGAAAGTCTTTTAAAGGGGGATTTCTTCTGAAAAAGACAGATGATTTTGCTTTCTTTACAAGGGAACAATACTACGGAGCAACCAGTTATTGCATGCAGGTCTTATTGCTTATTTTCAAAGATCAGTCATAGGAAAGCAGACTCCTTATAGTAAAAAAAAAAAGAAATGCACGCTGTAACGGTTGTTCCCTACAGAAATGATCTTAAAATGCAAACTAGTAATTCGGGGGGGGGGGGGGATCTTAAGAGTAGAAATGTTAGAATAAGAGCATAAATTGAGATGAATACTTAAAACATTTTGACGGCAAATTTGTAATAGATTTTCCGAATCATTCACTTGTTTTTGCAAAAAATAAGACTAACGCATCTTGTCCAGTGGTTCACATGCATTGGATACTTTCTGAAGTAGTGTCGTCATTCAATTACGTTAGTAATAAAACGGTACGTGATGTGGATCATTATAAAATGGTTTGACACATCAGAACTACTCTTTTATCTATTTTTTCGAAAGTTTGGTTTCTGCGAAGCTGAATTAGGTTCTCAAGTACCTCTCGCTTTACAATTTGACCGCATATTACATACCTCACCATTCATTCCTTATTTTTTTGTTCAGAAGTCCTCTTACCAAAAAAAAAATTGGATTTATTTTTTTTATCGAAGGTCGGATACCTTATTTTGAACACGGTCCCACTTTTTTAATACATATTCTGGAGTGCATTTCCCATAAAAAATTTTAACTATGAGCTTTTGCTCCGAATAGTTTGCATTGTCTATTTTCTATATCTACTGGTTGAGAAATAAAAAATAAGCATAGCAAATGCTGAAAGATTACATCAATGAGGAGCAGTGTTTTAAATTTTCGTGAGCTTACATTCCATGCGCAAATGAAAAAATGCATTGTACCACTCATTTAAGTCTTCTTTCCTGATTTTTTTAAATTTAACCGAACTCAAAAAGTTTAAATTAAAAATATTTCTACGTAACATTTTTTGAAACTATAAATATGATGAAACTTTTAACTAGTAAATTGGCAATAAAAGGAATTCTAATAAATAGCATATTTCAAGGCTAAAATTTTAATTCAAAAGAAAACGCATGAAAAAAACTCTCAGCGCGTGTAAGACTCCAGGGGAAAAGGGGAGAAACTTATGGATAAACAGAAATAGGTATTTTTCTGAAATTATTTTTTATTAGCCGAGTTTTCAAAATGCATGGAAAAATTTAATTGGGATAGCGTTGGATTAAAATATTGTAGTTGCTGTCTTTCAACCAATTTAACAATTCCACTTGTTCTCGTATTAACCTCGCCAATTGTGTGGTTAAACTGCAGCATTCTGAATATTCTGCTCTCTAAAATAGTTCAAGATTCACTACATTAAAAAATGAGTTATTAACTCGAACATTACTCGAAAGTATGTTTAATTTACATTATAGCAAAGTTGGTAGCCGTAATTATCCTTTTTTTCATTCATTTCTTTAAAATGTTCAGTCTGAGTCAAGTTGCTTGACATTTATAGAGGTGTCATTTACCCAAGTATTCTTTGAATGAATTTTACAATATTAACTTATTAACTCGAAGATTATTGACAACATTTAAAATCTGTATTTTTGTAAATGATTTGGTGTAGGATGTAGTATTTAGTTCCACTGAAACTTTTTTTCGCTTCGATATTTGGAAGTAGTTAAAAGCAGGCAAATTAAAAAGCATGAATGAATTCAATTTTCATCGGAAGGACTAGTTTATGGTCCATTTCTTGGAGTTTTGTATTTTTCCAAAACCCAAACCTTTTATTTTTCTCAAACTTGAAACGTATAGATAATCTGATTTTGTAGTTGGAACTGCATCAGCAATGCATTTTTAATCTTGCGACAGAGCTTTGTTGCTCCGAAGATCATGGGATGCAAATTCTCATTTGAGGAAACATTTTTGGTGAAATTTGTTTGTGTATCAGTAGCTGGTGTGACAAAACTTGCCAACTAAAGGCAATTAAGCACTCAATGTAATTTCTGTTCAAATTATTCTTCAGCTAGTAAGTAGTTGCTACTCACTAAGAGTTTTAACTGTATTTAACACTACGGTCATCTAATCTTGTGCAAAGCTTTCTGGTATCGACTTTATTACTTTTTTTGTAATATTAAAGATTATGTTCAAGACACTGGCGAAATTTTAAGAACTCTATTGTGATAGTGTATCTAGAGCAACATATGGCACTTTTTGCAGTACACTTATATTGACTTTTTAAAAACCAGTAGTTATGCTTTTTCCCTGAGCATTCGACTTCGAATCGTGTGGCTTCTTTTTGCAGTGATAAGTAATTAAAATAATTATATAAAGGTGATGTCAGGGGGCATAACCTTACATTTAAGTCCCCAAAAGCGTGAGACAAAACTTCACACTTATTACAGAAGTTATGACTGCAAGCTGACGAAAGTGAACGTTCCAGTCTAAAAACACATGAATGTAAGCTTCTTTATATAGCCTATATTTCAAGAAGTTTTACCACGTTCCAAGTAATTTGCTAATACTGCTGTGAATTGATGTGTGCAAAAATTACGTCTGTAAATGATTGAACCTTGTTTCTGAGCTATTCTTTGTATATGAAGGGAACAGCAAGAACCTTTTTGCTAGTGAAAGCTTCTGATAAGATATTCTGCTTTGTACTTAACGGTACATTTTATTCTAGTTTTTAATAGGAGGGGCACAGTGATAACGTGTGTTAAGGAAAGTTCCACTCTTTCTTGCAAGCACTTAAACTTCGTTACTTGAGTTACCATTATGTCAAATGGAACAAATAAACTAGGTGCGTTCCCAAGACGATTATGACGGCTTGTTAAGTCCTGCGAAAAACTAGATAGTAAGTTTATCGCGTTTGATTTTTTTTTTTTTCATCTGTTTGCTTACCTTTCATTTTTCCCCTTCAAGTTTTCCCAATAGAATCAAAGGTTTCCAAATAATTAGTAGGTATTGACTGAAGTAAGGAAATACCTTTTGTTATTAGTTTTCTAAATTCACTGGCCATAACTGATTTGCTACAGCTAGTTTCTCTTCAATCTGATTAATCAAATATGTAGTAGTCTGAGCAGATCTTTCAAGGGGTATAGCTCCTAAATTCAGATTGCCATCAAGAAATTGTTTTACAGAGCCAAGGTAGTTTTGTTTATGAAACTTTTATGTACCATTTGAAGTCTTCCATGCAGTCTTCGCTTAAATATAGGCCTCAGTTTTCTTTTCAATCTAGAGAAGTAGACAAATTAAAATTCAAATATGAATTAAAAAACAGATGATTAACTTGAAATAAATCCATATGTTGAAACTATACAGGAATGCACTATATTTGAAGTTTTTAGTCCGAGCTACAACGAGTTTTGGCAGTAACTTTACTTTAAATGCATTGCCTAATGCAGTAAAAAACCTAAAAGCAATATTACTACATTTAATAAGTCTATGATTCATATTCACACACGCAATCATTTTGGCAGAATGATATTAGTAAAAAAACAATAATTATTGAAACATAATTTAGTGACTCCATACTAAAATCTGATGGTTTTTAAAGTGTCATGGACCATTTTAAAAAAGCCAAAATTTGGTACGGCAACTTTTCATAAAAACGGATCATTGCGACAAAGACTTGATTCTGAAGGGTATATCTTAATACTTCAATAAAGTAATATAGTCACTATTACCAAAGGATATTTCATGCTTGAAATATTAAACTGTAATAAAATTGAATTTATATTTAAAGCTCCTTTTGAGTCGCATAAAATCACTGAACAGTCATCAGTTTTTAGCAATATCTTTGTTATAATTGTAATCCAGCGAGATGAATGGTTAATCTGCTACCAAGTATATTTACATGTTTGCAGGCTAAAGAATTTTCACGAACTTGATGCTTTTCGAAATTTGAAAAATGCATTGCAAAAACTGCAGATTACGAATTGTGTGTTAGTTCTGTGATTGTATATACTCTATTTTTAATCGTTATTACAACTGTTCTTCCACTTAAGTCATAAAAGCTAAAATTGTGTTGGATTGCATAGTTAGCTAATTGTATTAAAGTTTCTGTGGTGTAAAAAATGCATTAGGTTTCTATTTGTAGATGCTGTTTGAACAACAAATGTATTTTCTGTGCCTAGATTGTCTTATGAATTTATACGTAACATGTTTGAAAATAGTATTGCATTACACAGTTGCATGTCACGGTAAGTGTAAATATCTAAACATTAATTTGATCATTTTTCCAAATCAACTCTATTTTTAATGGAGCAGTATTGATGGAGATTTAATGTTGGTATCTCTGTGCGAGCATAAAATAGTTCAGGTTCAGAAATGCGTATAATGTAAAAGCATTTTGAAAAAATGCTTTTAGTTTTTTAAGTATCTTCTGGGAGATCAAAAAATTTAGTCTATTAATTAAAATATCGATATTGACCAAAAAACATCAGCTATACAGAGTCGAAAATTCATTACGAATAGCCTTAATGTTTGATAAGATCATTTCTTGTATTTTGTATTTTAAAAAATAAAACTATATTTCATTGTATTTAGTTTCGTTCGAAGCAAATTACTATCAATTTGAAAATTTATCATCTTGTTTGAACAGTAAACTTGTCACAAAGCATTCTTCATTTCGAATTCTCTAAAAGATACCGAGTGTATTTAAAATTAAACTTGTTGCAGGAAAATTTTCTGTAACATCACACGAAAGTTTTTTTTCAAAGAAAAACTATCCAATTGTTTTTTAAAAAAATTCTTACAAACGCTTTTGAAACTAAACAATATTTTTGCAGTTAATAGTTATTCAAATTGATCTGGTTGGTTGAATTGAAAATCAAGATTTTTCACGGGAAGTTAACATTTAAACTTTTACCTTTTTTCTTTGAAATGGATGTTTCAGCACATTCCCATTTTAAAATTAGTCAACTACCTTTGGTATTGAATGTGATTATAACTTAAGATTTTCCCCAGTAGTATCACTAATCAATTTTTCTTCTGAAATTAAATTCTAGCTGCGCAGATTTTAAATGTGCACCAACATTTATAGAAACTGACCTGCCTACCAATGCAGACGCTTATATCTTTGAACTTACACGTTCATGGAGACAAAAGTTTCGCAAAAAATGTTCTCATAAAACTACAAACATTACATCATTTAACTTGCAGTTTTATGCCTCCACTAAAATATTGAACTTTTCCAACAGTTTTTTCACAACCTTCAAGTCCAAGCAGCAAGTTTGTTCTAAATTTGGGGCGTAATTTTGCATTGAAAGCTATTTAAAAGTTTTGCGCAATATGTTCGAAATGTATATTGTTTTTTAAATTCATCTTATTTTTTACTTAAGCCATGAAATTCTATTCAGTAGTATCAGATAAATGTAGTTTAGTTTTGCTGTCATTTGCAGCAGCAAGACGTTTGCTATGTCTTTTTAAGCTTTCTAATAATTTTTTTATTGCGACCGATTAAACTCAGGTTCATATTTAAAAGATAGTCAAAAAGAAAATGTTTCGAAATGTTTTTTTTATATATAAACTGTTAAGAAAAAATCTAGTACAAAGACACTGTCAGAAATCTAGGGTGATCCGAAAGGTGTTGGCCGCTCCTTTTGGAAAGCCCTGGACGTGAACCAGAGAGAATCTGGCCAATTCTCTCTGATTCACATTTTCTTTAGAGCACGCTCCGTAACTGCCCAAAATTGAATCTGTTTTGCTCTTTAAGCATAATTTTTACTATCTAAATTTACGTGCATTTAACTTCCGCTGTCATTCCTAATCAATGTTTGATTCGTTTGAAAAGTTAATTGCACATTTTCTGCACTGGTAATAAGCAATAAACTTGAATACAATATGGGATGAGCTTGCTGCGTGGTCTGAAGGTTATGAATTGCAGTGTGGAAAATGATTTAATCTTGTACATAAACAATAAATTGTATTCTATTAATCTTTATTGTGCAACATTTGCTGCAATGTGCACTTTTAACTTTTAAAAACCGGAAACCACGTTTAAGGGAAAAGTTTGTGTCCGCGTAAATTTAATTTTAATAGATTAGCGTAGAAATGCAAAACTTAAGAATATCTGATTGAAACATTTATACCTGTAAGTAACAGAACAATTTCTACTATTCCAACTCGAAAGGTCTATTCAAGATTTTAACTGCTATTGGGTGTAAAATGATGCAGCCCTTTTAAAAATTGAATCTGGATTTACCTACTAAGGTTCCGTTCAAGGGCTTATAGTCTCCCTCTTGTTAAAGCGTTATTCATTTTCCCTTTCGTTTCTTAAAAAAAAATATTATCGTCAAAAAACGTAAGGACAAACAATTTCTATGAAAAGTCAGCCACTCATGTTCAATAATTTTGTTTACACGCTTATAAACTAATTTCATATTCTTTTGCACTTTGTATCAGTTGATTATATTTTGAGCAAAACAAGAACTTGCTATTTGCAGTTATGCTGTTCCAGAGTTTTTCTGTTTGGCAATTCAAAACTCTCTAAATTCATTTTTTGAGAAAGTAAATTTCCTTTCCCATCCATCAAGTACTATGTAACCCCAAAAAAACTCGGAAACGTATTTCTCGTTTCTTAAAATTTTATAGTCAAAAAACGCGGGGGCGAATAACTCCTCTGAAAGGCAATGCTACTAATGTTCGAGAAGTTTTTTATTACGCATCTATAAACTTCACATTTAAATATTTCATAGCGGTTTACACTTTCTCAGAGCTGATTACCATTTCTGGCTCAAAATAAACAGTTGTTTTGAAATTATGCTATTCCAGATTTTTCTTGTTTGGAAATTTCAAAATGATATCGAAATTCGTATTTTTAGATTAAATTTTCTTTCTCATCCATCGAACACTATATAACCCCAAAAAACTCTGAAGTGTGTTTCTCGTTTCTTAAAAAATATTATCACCGAAAAAACGTAGGGACAAAGAAAAATTCTATGCCACTAATGTCAATAAAAAAATTTTCATAACACTTAACTTCATATTTTAATATTCTTTTACACTTTGTAAGAGTTGATTATCTAATTATTTTTTTGCAAGTAAGAAATTAAAAATGTTGCATTATTGTACTAACTCAAATCCATAATTACTGTATTCTTCCTCCAACTGAGAAAAATAACAAAAAAAAATGCAACTCTATCATTTAGGCATTAATCTAAATTTTCTAAATTTGCCTTCATTTATGTCAGTTTCATATGGATCGCTACTTGTGTATGACATGAACTTTGTATGCTCCGCACGACAAAAAATGCTCTCTTGGTTAACGGCTTAAAGTAACTGTTCTTTGTAATTCACTGTATCGAGTTATAAGCTAATCTTGTAATTCTGTTTGACAAATACGTTAAAGAAACTTTACATGTTAAGTTACTTATCCAAATGATTCGAGGGAAGCTGTTACCGTGCCAACTATTTTCCAATTATTTCACTAGTAATTGTTGAGTTAAATATGAAGTGCAGACAATTTGTTTTCTGTGTTACCAGCTTCAATATGGAACTTAGTGCGATCTGCTTGACTTAAAATGCTCTTAGTTATTGACTTTTAGTAACTGTAAATGACTACAAAGCTGTAAGCTAATCTTACTCTGTGACAAATATACTGAAGAAACTTTCATGTGTTAAGTTACGTTCACAGATGATTTGGGAGAGGCTGGTACAGTACGAACTAAAATTTGCCATTATTCTAGTAGTACTTGATTGTTAAGTTAAATCTAAAGTGCAAACAATTTATGAAAGTTCTTCAGTGTTTCTCATCTTCAATATAGAGCTTTGTATACTCTGCATGACAAAATGCTTTTAACGACTTTTGTTAAATGTTCTATGTAAATGAAAACGTTAGCTTATAGCTGAATAGTCGTCTGTGACACAGTAAACTTTAATATATAAGTTACGTTCACAGATGGTTCGAAAGGGACTGCTGTTACTGTGTCATTGTTCCGTTAATTATTGGGTTGAATCCCATATGCAGCCCGTTAATGTAAGATCTTCTGCATTACTATCTTCAATACAATACTACGATCTCATGAATTTTCCCCATTTTCATTTAACAAATAGCCTTTCTTTTTAAAACCAGAACGACCATCCCGTTGAAGCTCAAAATATGACTTCAAATCTTTGGGTTAACTTCACAATTTGTGCGGATGAATAGTTAGATCTTAATAAGTTGTCTATCATTTTTATATATTTTTAGCAAAGATATGCTACGAAATCAACTACTTGCCTATAAGTTGCAGTTTTATTTCATTAACAGTCTCACGTTACCGATACTGGAGTTTCTCTCCATACTCATTTACGGAATTAATGCCTCATTTATTCGTTCAAGCGAATATAAGAGCTTAAAAATTTTTCCTCATAAGTAAAACGAGGCAGGCTAAAATTTTGTATTTAGTGGCTGAGCGAGCTTTCACTTATAATTTGAATAGTAATTGTGACATTCTTCCTGTGCGCAAAGGATGAATTGAAAGTTGTCGTAACTTTAATTTATAGATTGGAAAGTATTTTGCACTGCATTCATCTTATTTTCTGTTTCGTTAAATGATGAAATTTGATCCAGCAATATTAGTTTTTCTTAAATTTTGATCTTATTTTGCAAAATCAAAAGTTTTTCTGTGTCTCTTATGTTTTCCTATTAATTTAACTGATGCTTCTAGTATAACAGTTCTCTGGTTCACCGCAATTAAGTTCTAAAAACTAAAATTGTGTTAACTTACATGGTTTACTAAATGTTACCAAGTTATGTTAAAAATATTTTATTTTGAGATACTGGTTCAATAACATTCTGTACTTCTACTTAATGTGTCCTACTGATTTTTTCGTAAAGTAATTTTGTGCGTATACTAAGTCATTCTAAGTTGTGATGATTAAATATTAATTTTAAGAGTTTTATTTTCAAATGAAACCTTTTTTAATTTGAACGGAAAGGAGTTAAAATATCTTTCTTCAAGTTCATTACTTCTGCATATTAGCATTCTGTAGTTTATGTTCAGAAGTGTTTTGTGCAAACATTTTAAAACCATTTCCGATCTTTTCACTTTTTAAACTATGCTCTGTGATTCCGAATGTTATTGTTCAGTTCAAAGATGAAAATTGAGCTAATAGTGACTGATAAGGTGTATTGAGAGAAAACAAACTCCTATATACGAAAAACATTACTTTTAGTTTGTTCATTTGGTAACTGTAATGGATCTTTTGCCAGTTATCTCTTGATTTTAAGGAATTCAAAAAGCGAGATCTAGAATGAAAGCACAGACTAATGTGATAAGTTTTTGAAATGTTAAAAAATTAAGCAAATTTTTAGTTTTCTGGATTTTGTTTAGTAAAAAGGAAATAAAATTAAAAAATCTATGAAGCAGAAAACGCGCCACCAATTCGATATGTTTTGAAGACTTTTTCAAATTCTTTATTTAATTTGATATCACAGGGAATATTTCTCTCTCATTTAGGCAGGCATTTTTACAGATCTTTTTATGACCAAAGGGCGGATCCAGAAATTGTTAGAGAAAAGGGTGACTGATTTGTATTACTTTTTATATTATCCTGATACAAATGTGCTGATTTACGAATGTTGGAGTCTGAAACCTTTCTTGAATTGAACCTCGCATTACTTCCCCTAATATAATCGAAGGTCGTCTTAAAAGTACGTTTTCTGAACTTTAATGTTGAAAAACTATGGAGAGAGTAATCACTGGACGTGGGGGCGTCAAACCGCTAGCCTCCTAGAACCATTAATGAAAGTCTGAAATTGCGGTACTTTGGATTTCAATTTTCGAACGGGAAAGAGTTCTGACTATGTACTTTCCCAATGTCATCAGACATTGACTGCAATTGATCTTATTTTTTCGCACTTCAATTCCGAAACGGTTCCCAGGACCCGCTTCAAAAAAGTCATCGGAGATAATCCAAAATTTAGTTTAAAATTTATTATCAAAAAATTGTCGTCGACTAGTCCTTCAAGGAAAGGGCAATCTTGCTTTCATTGTTAAATTGTTTACATGTCACTTCAAATGATATCTTGTATTTAGTAATGTTCATTTATTTGTGTAACATAGGTTTTCATTGTTGAATTAACTTGCATATGTCTCCTAATGATACCTTGTATTTATTAATACTGTAGAAATTTGAAGGCAACAATTTCTGTTTTTATTTGAAAATACTTTCATTTTTTGCAAAGCAACCGAACATTTAATTAAAACAATGTCACTTTTGTTCTCGTGAATTTTAAATGAGTTTATTTTTCATATTTTTTGGGAGTCGAAGAACTATTTATTTTCAATGTTAAAGTTTAGAGTTAACAAAAAGCTGCTTTTATCTTGTTTACAATTTATTTAAATTTCTCGAACTTGTCAATTTTGTCTTCTACGAGATGCCATCGAAGCGAAGGGGGCTACAATCAATTATGTCAATTTTTTCCTCTTTTGAAGCTTGACTAAAACGATCTGCGGCAAATAAGATCTGAGAGCATACCCTGTAAAGCGTTATATAGCGATTTCCTTTCTACTGATATTCAAGCGTTTTTCAGTCTGCACTAGTTTTGACTACTTTTGCCTACAGTGACTACGGCAGATCTTTAACAATCATCTGTTTTTATCTTATCTACAATTTGTTAAATTTCTCGGACTTGTCAGTGATGTCTTCTACGAGGTTCCACCGAAGCGAAAGGGGGCCAAAATCAATTACATCTAAGAATTATTTTCATCTTACTTTGGAAGCTTGAATAAAACGGTTTGCGGCAAATAATCAAGTCTTAAAGCGTTATATGGAGAGAGATTTCCTTTTTACTGATATTCCAGCGTTTTCCGGTCTGTGCGCTAGTTTTGACTACTTACGCGTTACTGTGAATACAGCAGGTCTTTGACATTCATGATTGCTGTAAGTAAATAAACAAAAGTAAGATTATTTCGTTTAAACGTCATATGTTGTAAGAGTGCATAGTGTACGCTTATGGAATCAAGTACCAATCTTCTGCAACAGACTTTTGATGCATTTTGTTTAAAACTTTATTATATTCCTCAGTAAATCGGTTGGCTTTCGTACTTGAATTTTAACGAACGCAAAACTTTTTGAAGTTTAGCCACATTTTTATTAATAACCTGAAGAAATAGTTTTCTACATTTATCGAACTAGTCTGCAGAATGGACAGATAGGAACCATGTACTGATTCTTTTATACGCCTACTGATATTAATGCGTATAGACTAATCGGAATTCTTTGCACACATTTCGATAAACCCCTTGCTGAAAAATAAATGTCTTCACGTGATTTTTAAATTTCTTAGCATCTCATGCGAGAGGTGAAAAAAAAAGTTAGTTCCTTAAGTTGACCTTCCAAACGAAACTGCAGGAAGGCCTTAATTGCATGCTTAAGAAAAATCAACTGTCTAATAAATCTGAACGAGTTACCTTGTTATAGTCTGACGGAAAAAACTTATGGCTCCGCAAAATCATTGTCGTTTGTTATGTTGAACTACGTTAACTGGTCTTATGTTTGACCCACAGAAAATAAGTTACCTGAAGTATGTAGTGAAATTTCAAATATGGTATGTTTCCAAACACTATAGACAAGCTCGTTCTGAGCATATGCTATCGTAACTGAATTATTTAAATCTGCTACTGATCTTATGTCTATTTTGAAAAACTTAAGCAATCGTATATGTTCATTTCTATTTAAACACATTTACATTCTTATATGGGATAGAACTGATATACCTTGGCTTGAGCGTTGTCAATGGCTGTTTTTTGTGCTGTGTTTGGGAAACGGTTTTATTTGAAAATTTTTTTCGTTTTAATTAAAAGTCCTTTGTCTTAGCAAATTGCTGTATCTTTTGAACTATGGTTTGAAGAGAAGTTTTTATTTTCATGTGGCGAAGACTGCACATGGTGAGCTGTTTTAAGCTTATTTTGCAATGCATTGTATTTTATTTGTTTACTACAGTAAACATTCATATTTTTAATAAGCTTTCATCAAATTGTGAATTTGTTTAACTTTGTAAAAGTTTGTATGCACTCTTGAATTAAATCACCATATACTGGATATTTTTTTAATCTGCAATGATAAAGTATGTAAAATTTATATGTAGGTACCGTGTACCAGTTACCACTGCATTGTTTGCAATAAAGTTTTTGTTTACAGTTAATCTTTCTGTTTTAATTTGTATTCTCAACTGCTGCTCGAGTTTAAAAACATAACCATTACGATTCCGTACTCAAAGTTAAAAGAACCGCAGTCCCGCACACCTTACAAATTTGCATTTTTTTTCTCTTTAACAACACTATTTTCTATCTTTAGAAGAAAAAAAAAGATACTTTGTGTAATAAATGACCCATGTTACAACATTCGAATATTAACTTCGACTCCCCCCCCCCCATATAATTATACGATATTATCAAAAGCATCGTTACTTTTCTGCTTTGGTTTTGTTTCTGTAGCACTTCCAATTTTCCATTAATATGTGAACTATCACATAGTTACCCCTTTTTATTTAACTAAAGTAACTGTTTCTTATCCGGAAAAATACTAAGTAGGCAACTTTGATTTCTAATATTTTGATATTTATCTGATTGCTTTTGTAAGTAATGGCATTTCCATTTAAGGCGTTTAGTATCGAACCATCTCAATTTTTGAAACTGGAGAGAAAACACTCATTTTAAGTTCTACCCGTATCATTTTTCGAAAGGATTTTTTCCGCAAGGAAGATTATCGTTGCTTTTGTCGCATTTTTAAGGAAAAAATAAAAAATTTAACTTTATACGGACACTAGTTCCTATAAGTTTTACTTTGGGAAATAAAATATTGATAAACATTTAAGACTTAACACATGCGAGAAAAACTCGATACATTCGAGCAAAACTACGAGAAAGACTGCTTGTTTAAATAAAAAAATTCTATTTTCCATTTCATATTGGAAAAATAAATTCAAATGTTAGGGTAGGGGAAACTAGATCAAATTTTTGTTTTTTATTTTCCATTTCTTTTGTAGAATAATTAGAACGAAATCAAAAATATGCATACATAGCTTGCCATTTTGCGCGTTATTATGCTAAAAATAATAGCATGATCTATGTAGAAAAAGGAAAAAAATACATTCGTCACGTCTGCAAATGGGTCGAGTCTCTACAGCTAGGGAGACGGATATATATTGAAATCAAAAACGCAGGTTTGGTGCTTTTAGTGAAACTTGAAGCGAGTGAACAAATGTTCACTCTTTAAGTGAAGTATTAGGTTTTTTCAAAAGAAATCTAATTGCGCATCAGCAGAGGTCTAATTCAAAACTTTATCAGCTAAGACCTAAGCAATGTTTCGATTATTTTATTAAACGAATCATTGGGCTTAAAGATGAATAGTATTTTAGTTATTTGTCAAATAAAAACAATTTGTTAGACCAAAATATTTTAATTATTCTTTAAGTAAAAAAAATCCCCCTTCATAATAGTTATTGCTTAAATAAAAGCAAATCAATAAGATCTAAATCACTATTAGCTCATCATAAACAAAAATTCATTGAAAAAACAAATTCTTTTGGTCAAGTCTCCCTGATTAGCCTGGGTTAAAGCTCCTCAAGTTGCTTTGTCTTGTTTACCTTAAATTTTTAGCATCTTTGATCAAAAAAAATCAAATCAATAGGCCTAAATCACAATATTTGAGCTATTCATAAACAAAACTTAATTGAAAAAACATCAAATTAAACAAATATCGAATTAGTCCTCGGATCAAGTCTTCCCACTTAGCTTGGGTCAAAGCTTAATAGCTTTCTTTTGTTTACCTTAAATAGTTAGCTACTTAGATTAAAGTTATATAAAACTACTGTATATAAACGGATAGCTATATAGAAAAGTGACTAAAACATGTATACTATTAAAATTCATTTCCCTCAATACTGGAGGATAAAATCTGAAATTTCAAAATTTACTTTTTACGGGCAGTATCATTTGAGAAATTTATCAAAAGAGAACGTATCCACTTTTTAGAAAAATTCATTTGACACTTTCTAAATCTTTTAAAAGACCTTTATCAAGTCACTTACTCTCCAGAAATCCAAACATAGAAAATCTTCTTTTATTTAAGGGTAAAGTGTGGCTTTTTGATCAAAAGGTAAAAAATCCATCCTCTGCACGTTTTATTTTGAACAAAAGGGAACATATCTGGAAAGAATCTGTAGTACGAATCTCGATCCGAAGGAGCAAAGTCCAAAATCCTTAAATTTCAATCCACAACTTTTAGGTTTATGTACTTCGATAAGATAATATGAGAAGGTGAAATATTAGGGTTTTGGTGAAATAGGAATTTTCAACATTCACATATTTCCGATCAAAAGGGCAAAAATTAAGATTCTTCCAAATTTTAACTATTTATGTGCAATGAAAGTTACGCATACTGGATTTTTACATTTGTTTTCTATTTAAAAAAAAAAACGAATTTAGACAAGTTTTACTGCCATGAGAGGATCAATTGCACTAAATGAACATATATGCAGCAAGACATAATTCTAAGTTTATTAGTTCTCCCAAAATTTTATTAATTAGGTTCAATAAGAGTAACGCATACGGAATTTCTCATTTCGCTACTATATTAAAAAAACGAATATAGAAACATGTTTTAGTGTTATGGGAGGATCAATTGCACTAAATGAACTTATATGCCGCAAGAAATATACTTCGAAGTTTATTAGTTCTTAACTCATTTAAAAGAAAAATGTTCTGATAAATCTTTTTTTTTTTCACTTTGACTCTCAGAATTAGCTGTTTAAACGTACCTCGGGTGAACTTTCGCAGTTAAAAATACTTTTAATTTTCAGGTTAAGATCACTAAGCATTAGTACAGTCGAGCCTCGTTAATTCGAACACGATTATAACGAACTACTGCTAAAGCGAACTATATTTGCGATCCTCATCCTTCTGTTGAAAATCACTTAACACACCTAACACAATTGTTTTTCGGATAAAACGAGCTACTGTTGAGACAAATTCACTTTGAAGGTCCCTTTGAGTTCGTTTTAACGAGGTTTGACTGTATAATCGTTTCACAGAATTCTAATAACCTGTATACATCCTGACCCCTTAAAATCTTTGACCGGATATGAATATCATACATTCGGGGTGCTCTTAAGGAATTTGTAGGGAGAGTAGAAGAGAACTTCTGCGTAGAGAAAGTATTGTTTGTCGGTTTGTTGGTGAATAGTCTGCAAATCTTCAAGTACGGTTATTTTTTCCTTAACTTATCACTGCTATTTTATTCACGATGTCTTCTCTCCTAGAAACTCATTTACAAGTTTTTTTGGCTCCATCTTTGAAAAAAGCAAAGCTACAAATTAATTACAAACTATGTATTTTTTGTCAGATTAACAGTACCCATTAGTTAAACCCATTGGTTATGATAGTGTTAGAATGTATCAAGAAGAGAGTAGAATGGAATGAAAAGGAGTATATACATTACAAATGCAAAAGTGACGACCAGCAACAGGCTCTGGGCCCAGCTAGACTGGTCCTAGTGAATTTACAATCCCCAGTGAAGATCAATGGCCCTCTTAAAACTATCTACTCCTTTACTCATTACCACCTCTTCCGGTAAGCTGTACCAACCTTCCACTACCCTGCTAAAATAGTAATTTTTCCTAATATCAATGTTAGCCTGAGATTTAAATAGCTTAAAACAATGACCCCTTGTCCTGTTTTCAGTGGTAAACTTCAGCCCCGTAACATCTTTCATTTTAATAAATTTAAACAACTGAATCATGCACCCTCGGTCTCTTCTTCGCTCAAGACTGTACATTTTTAGCCTTCTAAGTCTGGAATCATAGTCTAAATGAGAAAGTCCATTTATTAGCCTTGTAGTCCGCCTTTGAACCATTTCTAATACATTAATATCTTTCTTAGGATAAGGAGACCAAAACTGAACAGCATACTCCAAATGGGGTCTTACCAAACTTCTATATAACTCTATATAATTACTTACTGAACGAATTAACGAATGTGACCGCAGAAGAATTGAAAAATGAAAACCGCATCATGGCATGCAGGATGATAATAGAAGCGCACTCATAAAGCAAGCATGGACAGAAGTAAGAGATTTCACGAAATGGATAAGAATAAACTATATTGTTCTACTTCCATTCATGAAGACAATGTTGTAGGTTACACACAACGAGATCCAAAATTGTCGTTGGTGACAAAAATTAGTGGTTTTTCTGCCTCGCGAAAAGGCGGTGTAAGAAAACCATTAGTGGTGATAAAAGCAGATTCTGCAGGTCAGCAGTTAAAAAAAGTCATTGTAATTTCCAAAAATGAAACTTTCAAAATCAAACTCGGTGACTGTACAGATCCAGGAGACCCTCATGCAAAGAACATTTTACACCATAAATATTGCTGGGCAAAACATTTATTTAATGTTTTACGAAAAAATTGCGATCCTGATGTAGTAACAAAGTCACAAGACTATACTAATAATAAAGCTGAAAGTCTCTCTGTCCGGAGGATGTCTGGATGTCTGTGACGCGCATAGTGCCTAAACCGTTCGGTCGATTTTCATGAAATTTGGCACAAAGTTAGTATGTAGCATGGGGGTGTGCACCTCGAAGTGATTTTTTGGAAATTCGATGTGATTCTTTTTCTATTCCAATTTTAAGAAAAAAAAATCATAAGATGGACGAGTAAATTACGAAATTATTATAACGTGGAACCGTAACATGGGCACAAGCCAATTGGCGAGATACGAAATTATCATAACGTGGAACCGTAAGATGGGTACAAGCCAACTGGCGAGAAAATTCACCATACATTATTTGTAAATATACAGGCGAACCAAAAGACCTTTTGATGTTTCTATTACGGGCAAAGCCGTGCGGGTATCACTAGTTTCTAATAAAGCAACAGACGTAGAATTCCTGTGTGCATTAAATGAGTTTCTTGTTCAGGGAAATGTTACTACAATAGCAGACCTTGAAATGAATTATCAGTCAATTGCAAATAAAAATTTGGGAAAAAATAAAACAAGAAATTAAAAATCTCATTCAAGAAGAAATTGATGACGCTATATTTAGTAATCCAAAAAGTGCAAATGAGTCGCAACGCATATCTTTAAAGGAAACTGCAGATATTACCCTATCTAATGCAGAAGATTATTTTATAGACATTGGAAAAAACATAACTATCTTTGAAACTGCAAACATTTCACGCAAAGCAGTTTTATTTGATCAGAAATGGACATTTACAGGATCTTTTGAAAAGAATCAGATAATTGATGCCGTTCCAATCGAAGTTGATCAGTTTTTTAAATGGTGCTGCAACGAAAAATTCGAAATTAATTCTATTTCTGCTGTGCAGGACAATATCGTGCTGAATAAAGCTAAAAGACTCACACATATTCATGTATAAAATACTGTTTCCGTACCAAGCTTCGAAAGAAACTGTTCATCGACACGCTGGAGATATGCCTTTGCAAGTTGGTGTTGGCCTTAATATGTACTCTGTTACCCGAAGCAAATATATAATTGATTTTTTACATAAACTAAGTGTTTCGATTGATTATGCTGAAGTTCTATGTTTGGAAACGAAGATAGCAAATGGGTTAATAAGGCGCATGGATGATAGTGACAGGATGTATATCCCTCCTGATTTGGAAAAGGCAAGATTTTCATTTTGTGCTGCAGATAACATTGTCTTCCTTGAAAACACATCTTATGGGAATGGTAATTTGCATGGCATTGTAATGGTACTTTATCAATAGAAAAAAAGACTCGGATAGACAAATTCCACTTTCTCTTACCATACCTTCAGCATCCCGTTCCCTTTCGACAGTACCTCAGTCCCTGACTGAAGTAACGTCCTATAAAATTGCAAAGACAAGTTAGCCCAAATGTTCATCATATGGGAAAGCACTAAAAGATAAGAAAACACAAAGAGAGATATTAAAGGCATTATGATAGCATTAGCACTATAAAAAACTCAAAGAATATTAGGACTCCATGCTCTATCAGGATGTGATACAACAGGTTCACTTGCTATGAATGGAAACCATCTTTTTGAAAAATTATAAGACTGCAGACAAAAATACTCTTGATACTACAATCTGGGGTCGACCGAAGAATTTAATGCAAATGATAAAGTTGCTATTGAAGGACTTATTTGCCCCTTGTATATGCCGCTGACCAAGATTTCAGATATTGGAGAACTTCGTTGGTTCATGTTTTCCAAGCAGTAGGCTCAAAATGAAATTTTGTCTCCTACAAGAGCATCTTTGTCCCCATATATTTTAAGAGTGCATTATCAGGTATTAGAGTGGCGTCTTACTGATCAGCAGCACCCGAATTCACCATCACCGTTAGACTTTGGATGGGAAAAGAAAGACAACTTCTATGCTTCAGTTATGTGTACTTCCTTGTGCACCTGAATCCATCTTGAAATTAATTTGATGCAGCAGCGTAAAAGGCAAATGCATTGTTTCATGCAAATGCAAATCTTAAAACATTGCATGCGCTGAACTTTGTATGCGTGGAGGTGAAGAGGACTTACGTGAAAAGCACTGCCAACAAAGCGATATTGATGTCACTTTAAGTAAGACCTGTTTGTTTACTTTTAAATCTATATTTTTGAATTAAAATAAGAGTTTAAATAATTTATTTATTACTTAGAGCATAAAAAATGTAAATAATAAAATTGTCATTGCTTCCGATATAAAGTAACGGAAGTTGTAAGTTTTTTCTACATTAAAAAAAAAAATGCTTCTTATAACCCCAAAAATACGTGCATGCAAATAATTTTATAGGTTTTTTGGAAGAATAAATTTGATTTTTATCGTACAAGCTTTCCAAAATATTTTTAGCTGCTATTGTTTACTAAAGAAGTTCATAAAATCTGTATCGAAAATCAAAAATAACAAAATAATTGATTTATTTTATACAGATAATTTGCTTTTAAATTTGAAATATAATAATATTAAAATATTAAATATATGATAAAAACTGAAAACATTTCATGTATGCCTTAAAAATGAATCAAAACCGAAAATTTTCATCAATATCTAGTGCAGCCGCCATCTTGGATTAATGACGTCACACAGGCCGTCTGACACAAATTCAAGCAAAACACCCGGTGAGGCATAGTTATATAGGCCATGAGGAATGCATTAGAATTGGTCTCACAATTTCCTCACGAAATTTCCCAGGAGGACGAAATTTTTAGGAGGGTCTTTTACCCTAAGTATGCAACTGGACTATATAACTCTGTAGTCATGACGGACACACCGCCAGGCATTGAGAGCTGTTGATGGCTGCATAAAATTCGCTGAGATTAAGTCATCACAATGCATGTATTTGTGTTGTTACGAATCATTAAAGAAAAACACAAATAAATAATAAACAGTACAATTTTCACGGTTTGTGTCACTAAAGCAATATCAGAACACGTCAGCAAACAAACCTGCTGCTTCCCTTACTTTAACATTTATAGATTTTTCTACCCGAGAAAAGCATTCACAGATAATAGCTGAAAGCAACGCAATACCGTCATTGTTACGTAAATGATGGTAAAAACAATTGTTGCAGGAGTGCTATTGACTCACAGTAAACCGATATAGTTTTTATGTCAAATGACAGCAAAACCATAAGAGTTTTACCTCAAAACTCGTCGTGGATATACAGTGATTATGTTCATGTTTTCTTACCTCTAGAATGTTTTTTATTTGTTTTGTCGTTAAAAATAAAAAATTTCTCAGCAATTGCTTCAGTTTTTTTTATTTTTATTTTCTCCAGCTACGATTGAAACTGATCACATTCTAGTATAAGAGACATGTTGGGGGAGGGGGGGATGTAGTGATCTCCAATCGAAACTATTTAGCTTATTTTTCTGAACAAAATTCCTGAGAAGATCGGGAAAAGAAAAATGTAAGATGAAGAAAGGAAAGAAATAAAACGTAATTTATTGCACAAAATTTCAAGTAAATAATTAGTTTAATTAATTTTCATTCATTGATTAATGTTTATGGAGCAACTTAATTTAACTATTTTAATAAATTAAGTTCATTTTAAATTTACTGTTTAATGAATTTAAAGAATAAATTTCAGCAAATGAAAATTGTTTTCTAAATTTCTGTTCACCCCTCCTCCCTCGATATTACCTTACACACGCCAATGCTGAATTGAATCAGTTTTAACAGCTGAATCACCTGCTTAAGCAGGGACGGGCTGGGAGCCCTAAAAGGGCGGTGGACAAGCTACAAAAGGGCGCACACGGTTTCTAAAAATAAAAAAAAACATTATGTATATACTATACGTATACATGCATATTACATATACAAATATATTGATACGTATAACCTTTTTTAATATTTGGGATGGTTTCTGCCTGGAGCATAATGTGCTAATGCCTCAAGAGAACTCTGGGGCCCTTATCTCCCCAGCCGTTTTAAAACTTTTTTTTTTGTAGTGGAGAAAAAAAGTTATGAAATATAATTTATCCTTTTAACTTCAACTTGAATGGTCACAGCAGACCTTTGCATTTGAATCGTTTGACTCTTAATGCGAAAACAATTTCACCTTCCACTCATGCTCAAATACAATCGTGTTTTAAAAGAGCAACACACATCCTTAGAGTTACTTTTTCAGAAATATTCTTTCATAGTCTAAAAATGTTTTTAAAACTTTCCAATAGTAGCTGCCATACTTTGAACAAAAATATATATCATACAATAATAAAATAAATAAAATACCAAATATAAAATCTTACCGGACCGAACTCGGTAACAAATCATGCGTAGTTCAAAAAAATGCTAGAAAGAGATTTAAACAGTTGATTACTGAGACATGACGAATGTATAACATTAAATTTATTACAAAAGTGAAGGAATCTACAACAAATAAAACTAGCGATTACACTTTTGTAGATTATTTTTATTATTTTTAACAATATTGTACATAAGTCAACATATCTGCCCGTTTATCTCTTTTTAAGTGAAACGGATGAGCCATGTAAACTGTGCACATTCAGGAAGAGGAAGTAAAAACAAGCACTTTTTGCTGAAATAACCAGCACCTTAATTAAACAATTGACCTATAGCTATTCTTTGTACTATGCTAAAACTGTGTAGTGGTAGTTACGGGGACATTGTTCGTCAGTAATTACTATGCTAAAACTGAGTTACTGTTTTCTTAAACTTTATCAATATTTTTTTCGAGAAGTGAATTTTCAGCTGGAATTATCAAAGAGAAATGAATTACAAAGGACCGCATACGCATATTATGAAAGGATTATTGTGCAAATTAAAGCATACTCCGTTTCAAAGTACGGGAAAAAACTTTCATTTTGTAAATTTTTGTATTTTAGGTATAAATTGTAAAATCATAACGTATAATGCTACAAAAAGGCATTTAAAAACTAAAATTAAGTTATTACGAAGTACAGAAAACACTTAGGAGCAGGGTTGTCCTATTTTGTCCACCCCGGATAACAGCGCCGGAAAAAACCTGGAAAAAACCGTACCGGACAAAATGTCATTTTGCCCATTTTTTCAGTAAACTGAAAGTTTTTAGTAAAAAATTTATGGTTTGAAATTAATAAATAATTATATAAGATTCTTCATATTCAAGTACTATTTTAATATAAAAATAGCATACATAAACATGTATATAAAAGTTGGTTGAAAAATATTTTAAAGTGAAAATGAAAAAATTAAGATCAGTTGAAGTTTATGTAAATGTGTATATAAATCGAGTGTTAATAAGTTGTAATGCATGTAATAGCATTTATAGAAACAAACACATCAGCTGTGCATTTTAAGGTGTTTATCTGTGATGTGGAGGTTTATTGCCCATAATAAATGCATTTATAAACTTAAAAAGTAGAAATAAAAAGTTTTTAAAGGTTGGAGTCTAAAAACATTAAAAATCATATTATTTTAAAAAAGAGAAAAACTACTAAATATTAATAAAGGAAATGTTGACATGAAGTGAAATCTGTTCTAGTAATACAAACGTGATGATCAGCAACAGATTCTGAACCCAGCTACGCTGTTCCTAGTCAATTTATTAGTCTCCAATGAAGACTAATGGCCATTTTGAAGCTATCTACCCCCTTGCTCATTACAGTCTCTTCCAGTACACTGTTCTGAATACCCACAACCCTACTAAAGTACATTGGTGTAAGAAATTAAGAGAATTTTCAGATTTTGTCAATTATTTCCGGAACTACTGGACCGATTTTAATGAAATTTGGTAAGTACATACATTGAAGCAATACAAACAAAATAGCCATCTAAATTTTAAAATACACACGCATGGTCATAAAAAACACTCGTTATAATCGGATGGTATAAAATAGCTGTTGGAAAATTGAACAAAAAAATGGGTTAGTTGGGGATATGATTTCCTGTAACAGACATATGGGCCTCGCAGTGTGACTCCTTACTTGAAATGAAGCAGTTTATGGGGTCCTGGGGGCAATTTTTTTCCACTCGTTCAACAAGGCTATACTCAGGATGTAGAGGGTCCCCGGAGGGGTATTGCGAGTTGCTATTGCCCTCCCGATAGCGTCCCAAACATGCTCTATAAGAATGGAGTCTAAAGATCTGCTTGCCCAATCTATCCTGTGAATATCCTCCCGTTCAGGAATTTCGTCGACCAGAAGAACTCCATGTGATCTTGTGTAAACATCCATTAAAATTAACTCAGGGCTAACAGCGCCCCTCAAGAGGTGGGCGTAGGGGTCCAAGACTACATCGCAATACCTCACAACTGTAACAGAGTTTCTCTCAAAGACATTGAGGGGCGTGCACGTGCAGCCATCCAACATGATGCCTGCCCAGACCGTCAAACCTTCTCATCCATAATGGTCGATTTCGCGGTTATTGGAGGACAGGTAGTGGCTCCCGGTTCAGCTTAACCGACTATTATTGTCCTACGTTCATTGGATAGAAGCAGGAACCCACTACCTACCCGCCAATATGCGCGAAATCGACCATTATGGATGAGAAGGTTTGACGGTCTGAACAGGCATCATGCTGGGTGGCCACACACCCCTCCATGCCTTTCAGAGAGGCTCTTTGACAATTGAGAGGAATAGAGACGTGGTCTTAGAGCCCTATGCTCACCTCTTGAGAGGTACTGTTAGTCCTAAGGTAGTTTAAATGGATGTTAACGCAAGGCCACATAGAGCTCTTCTGGTCAACGAATTTCTAGAAGGAGATTATATTTACTGTAGGGTTGATCCAAGCAGATCTCTAGATTCCAGTTTTATAGAGCATGTCTGGGACGCTCTCGGAAGAGCAATAGCAACTCGCAACACCTCTCGGGGGACCATCCATAGTCTGAAAACAGGTTCGTTGAACGAACCTGTTTTCAGACTATGGATGGTCCTACCTGTCCTCCAATAACCGCGAAATCGACCATTATGGATGAGAAGGTTTGACGGTCTGGGCAGGCATCATGTTGGATGGCTGCACGTGCTCGCCCCTCAATGTCTTTGAGAGAAACTCTGTTACAGTTGTGAGGTATAGGGATGTAGTCTTGGACCCCTACGCCCACCTCTTGAGGGGCGCTGTTAGCCCTGAGTTAATTTTAATGGATGTTTACACAAGATCACATGGAGTTCTTCTGGTCGACGAATTTCCTGAACGGGAGGATATTCACAGGATAGATTGGCCAAGCAGATCTCTAGACTCCAATCCTATAGAGCATGTTTGGGACGCTATCGGGAGGGCAATAGCAACTCGCAATACCCCTCCAGGGACCCTCTACATCCTGAGTATAGCGTTGTTGAACGAGTGGAAAAAAATTGCCCCCAGGCTCCCATAAACTACTTCATTTCAAGTATGGATTCACACTGCAAGGTCTATAGGTTTGTTAGAGGGGGCCATACCCCCCATTAACCCATTTTGTTGTTCAATTTTGCAACCACTGTTTCATACCACCTAACTCTAACGAGTGTTATTTACGATCATGCGTGTGTATTTTAAATCTTGGACAGTTATTTGTTTTGCACTGTTTCAATGTATGTACATACTAAATTTCATTAAAATCGACCCAGTAGTTCTGGACATAGTTGACCATTTCTGAAAATTCTCTTAATTTCTTACACCAGTGTAGTAATTTGTATGACATTAACATATCCATAAAAACATCAGAGTACATAAATATTTTACTCTTGGGTGACATCAATAAAAACTCGAAAAGCATAACAGTAAAATGTTTTTAGTCTAGAAATCTTCAGTTTGTATGCATGTCTCCAAGCATTTCATTTGACTTTTCCATTGAGTTTAATTTCTTTTATTGTAATATATAATAGTGTAATCACGCCTAATAGCTTATTCACATTGTTATATTTTGTTACTTTTAAGTAATATATGATCTATAATTAGTTGTACCAATGTGTAATTATTATTATATTTTTTTTTTTAGATTTACTAAATTCTAAAGTTAACAATCAGTCTATTTTAATTAAATTATCAATTCAAAAGATATAATGTATTAGAATAATATACTAATTTTATTACACCATAACAATAAATTTATGTATGGATAATCAGTTGATTCTTCATTTCGTCCATTTCGTCCTATTTTGCCCATTTTGTACAGCTCACGATATTGCAGAGAATACACATTGTATTCGACAAACACTTTAAAAACGCATTTAATGCAAGCGTTGCATTTTTTATCTTCTTCACATTTCTCATATTCATTAATACTTTCCTCTAAAATATCTGCCTCATCAGTAAAATTTTCTTCATCTTCTTCATCGACTTAATCAATGACTGATTTCTCATTACCATAATATTTAGTCTTGCTTTGAGACGTTATGAATGGCCACATACTTGCAAATGAGGAAAGTTCCTCTAATACTTTCTCTTTAACAATGTTTGATATTATTTGGCAAATTTTTTCCAAAGCATTTGAGGGAATAGGCAACATGAGTTTAGATCCTACAAACCTCTTAGTCAAACCAAGAAAGGTCTAAATAAAAGGCTTTGTGTGTGATGAATTTCTTATCCATAGTTTGAATAATTTTATCAGTTACAAAAAGAAATGTGGAGATTCTGAAGGCATCTACCGCTGTGGGAGCAATATGTTCATGCTTTGAAACTTCTCCAGGCATTCTTTTCACAATAACCCTTTTTTTTTACGTTCATTTTTTTTCTATAAATAAATCAGCAATAGAGCTGTCGAGTTCAATTCTTCCTTCAAGCTGCCTTGACATTTCTCCCACGAAGTTCTCAGCAGCTTTTAGCAAAGAGGGGAAGAGCTCTCTCTTATATTTAGATTTCTCAATATTTATTTCTGCTAAAACATCTTTTAAATAGTGGAATAAGTTTTGTCCTGTTGTGGATTGTACACATTTTAAAGCAATGAGTCGTTCAATAACGTCTTATTCAACTACACATCTCAGTACAAAGGCACACTGATCATTAGATGAAATACATTCCTGTTTGTGAAAATTGCAACACCACGAAGGACTAATGCGAGTGAGCTGAAAATTTCAGGAAATGTGAAGTAGGGCATGATATGCAAATGATTAGAATTGCAGACCGGTAGCGCATGCGTGTGCTCAGCAGCGCCCTCTGAACGGCGGATCGAACAGAATAAAAATAGACGACTGTAGCGAGGCGTGTATGATTATCGGTGGTTATATGCTATAGTAAACGTTAACTGAATCTTTACCATGCCTCTTCGACGAAAGAAAGCGAAATTTGAGCAATTTCGAAGTTTGAACGGGGCAGAATCGTCGACCTTCGTTCAGCTGGATTGTCTTATCGTGCAGTAGCCACTCGTGTGCAGCGTAACAGCAGCACAATCATGCGTGTTTGGAAGCAGTGGACGGACGAGGGTCGGACAGCTCGGAAATCCGGGAGTGAATCCCGAAATGATCCGTCAGCTCGCGATGACAGACACCTGGTGTGTATGGCGCTATGACGGACCGCACAGCTTCCTCTAGACTATTGGCAGCACTGTAGTCAATAGCTACAAGTGTTTCATTGTGTGCTTCATCAATTCGGAGACGTCTGCTGCAGCGTGGGCTGCGCGCAAAGATTCCTTTATACAGGATTCCTCTCACACAATACCATCGCCGCCTGCGGTTACAATGGGCCAGTGTGCATATGAGCTGACGTGCTGATTGGCAGCAGGTCGTCTTTCTTGACGAATCCCACTTCAATTTGTGGCACCATGATGGTCAAATTCGTGTCAGGCGCTATGACAGTGAACTGCACATTCCAGAGTGCATTATCGAACGCCACAGATGACGAACAACCGGAGTTATGGTCTGGGGTGCCATAGTATATCATGGACGATCACAATTGCTACGATTTGTGGGCAATGTTAACAGTATCCGATACATAAACGAAGTTTTACAGATCCTTTCCTGCAAGGATTGCCAGGGGCAGTATTCCAGCAGTATAATGCCCGTCCACATGTCGCCAGGAATGTCAAATCCGACCTCTTCCAGTCTTGGGTATATTTATGTTTGCAATCGTTTAAGCCGGTGAAAAAAATTGGCAAGACCCCTGGCAAGTTTTCAAAATTGGAATTCAATTAACGCAATCGTAGGCGAATTTCAATACTGTTAGAGGGCTCCGGGGTTTGGGAGATCTCCCCCCGAAAAATTTTCTGCAGCCTTACGTTGAAATTTTGAGGATCTTCGGTAATATTAGAAAGAGGACAGGTTCGGGAAACCTCAGGGAGTTTTTTAAATTTAAGTCCAAAAGACGAAATTCATTCGACCGTAAATGATGATGAATGATTAATTGAGAGGGCGTTTCTCAGGGATTACGTTGGAAGCACTCTCATGGTTTTCGAAATTGCAGTCGTAAATACTCATGTGTAGGCCATCTTTAATGACGTTAGGGCAAGAGATGGGGTTTGAGAACGTTTTTCCAAGATATTTTTCAAAACCTAAGTTTTAAAAACTCAATTCCAGACCAGCTTTGGAGACGTAAAAAGAAGGAATTGGAGTTCATCACTCTGCCCTCAGTTTGGGCTACGTCCCTATCTTCATTTTATATTTTAATTATTGATTAACACATATCGTGGTAATACTTTCTTCAATTTTCTTTTGTCAAACACGATTATTTTCTTGAATTTTCCGTAGTAAAATTCTCAATTTCCAGCCTCATATTTTTGTTTTCTTGAAATACAAGCGTCTGCGCCCCCCCCCCCCCTCCCAAAAAAAGAAGAACTTTTAACATTTTGAACGGATGTGGTGATTTTCTGGGATACCTTAGGTCTTATTTATTCCACTTCATTTTATTTTAAATGTTCCTCATGCATCTATTGATTAATCTTTGATTTACTTACAATTTTTATGTTCTAACATTTAGAACTTCTGGTTTGAGTATTCATCACAACACTTTGAATCTCGCTTAGCATTAAACTTTTTTTCTCTCTCTCTCTTTCTCTGTTTCAAATACATTTCGGCGCGTTTTTCTCCACTTAGCAAAGATTTTCAGGACAAGATCTTTCAGAAACAAATTTACATATGGGAATGTTTCGGTCGCCCCTATGAAGCCAACCTATTTATATATCTTTATTTTTTTTTTTAAACTGAAGAACCATGAAGCATGGTTTTGTATAACAATGGTCGCCGAGAGACAAGGCGTGCACGTTTTGTAGCCGGTCCTCCACCCCATTATGCTAATTTTACTCTATGCACAATACTTTAATTTGAAACGGACCCATAGTTTCCGACTAGGCAGATATACCCAAATTGCATTAAATTGTATTTTAAGATTACATTTTTCATTTAAATTTTACAGAAAAAAATACTTTTTGTGTCACTATCAAGTGTTCATTTATGTTTACTATTTTATTTTTTTTTAAGGAACGAAGACTTCCCTTTTTTCTTCGTTTGTTGCATGGCTAAAAGGGAATTGGCGGCCCCACTTCTAAAGAACTGGGGAGGGGGTAGCATCCCCCTTTGACGTCGCCCTGTCTGTTCTGCCTTTGTCAAATTCTGTGCACCAAAAACCACACCTGTTTTCGTGACATAACACTGGTACCGTACACTTCCACCAATTGGCGATGAATTTCCGTCAAGGCGGCCATCTTCTAACTCAAATTTCGTCGTGTTACCGGCCTACCAGCTCCATCTATCGACAGCGTTTGAATACTGTGATTTTTTCCGTTACCTACAAAGGGATTTTTATTCATATGGATAATTTGCACACTCGTCAGAGTTCTTGTTACCTTAATTTCTGATACCCCTAAGTATATCACGATATATATCCGATATTTATTTTGAAAATATCATGAAATTTTGGATACATATTTTTCAACTACGGTATTTTCATTAAAAACGTTATATTAATCTTAGTAACATTGTTCATTTATAATTAAAAATAACCAAAAAGTTATGTACTATATTTTAATGATGTATTAATACATCATTAACGTAACAAAGTAATATAATAATCCTTTTTTATTTTATATTCTTAAAATTGTTAGCAATGTAACAATTTTACTTCATATTAAAAGCGCCAAATTAAATTTTTAACATTGATAAATTGTACACTAAGTAATGCATATGTTTTATTTTTGAATCATATATTGTTAAAAATAGCTAACACAAGAAAAATGAGTGAAACAGCTAATGTTAATTTAACTCCATTAAATTGATAAAAATGCAAAATGAAATATTAAATATAAGTAATGAAAGAAACCTTAAATTTAAGTCTACATATTTTAATATTAATATGAAAAATAGAGTGATTTGAGAATGCATTTACTATTTTGAAGACTTGAGTTCGTGCTGTTTGAAAATATCTGATATATATCAAAATATCCGATATAGGGTAAGGTGGGGCATTTGTGACTGAAAAATCCATTGTTGATCTTTGATTATTTGTAACTGGAAAATTATTTACAGCAAAGTATTAAAATAAAAACTGTCAGGTAATGGACTATATTCAAAAAATCAGTAATCCAACGTCAGAAAGCACAAATATTTGAAGATATTGCAGACACGTGTTTCGGTGTTACAAGGAACACCTTTTTCAATGCAAAGAAATGTGAGCTTCTGGATGAAAAGTCATCCGAGAAAAGCAACACGGTGGAACAGGAGATAGTATAAATATCAAAAACTAGAAATTAAACAAAACAAAAAAGATAAAATGACACCATGGAGGCAAAATTTATTATATAATTCCATCAAGGAAAAAAAACCGTTAAGTAATAAATTTTCCAAGAAAACCCATAAACAATGCAAAAAGTCCAAAAATGAAACCACTCTGAATAAATTAGCAATAAATATACCAGTGGGAAAACTATGTATGAAAGCAATGTATCAAATGGAGAAATGCATTTAAGAACAAAGTGAAGGATAAACATATTATAATGTCGGATGGTTTGGCAATGGGAAACCCACTTAGCCCCATCCTTAGTGATATTTACATGCATTACTTTGAGCTCAAGTTGTTTCAGAAACTACAGTTTCAATTCTATGTTCGCTATGTTGATGACTGTTTTGTTCTTATGAATCACGATCAACTAAGCATTGATGATGCTTTATCTATTTTAAATTCCATTGATCCTCATATTCAATTCTGTTGTGAAAAAGAACAGAATAATTGCCTTCCATTTCTGGATGTTCTCGTTTCTCGAACTGAGTCCGGTTTTGAAACTACAGTTTATCGCAAACCTTTTGCTGTTTCATTACCCCCACATAGATTATCGTCTCACCCTCCTAATCAAAAATATTCAGCTTTCAACACATTTGTTTATCGTGCAATGAATATTTGTTCTTCCCCTGAGCTTCTTAATGCGGAACTCAACTATTTAAGAGCTGTGGCTGTTGAGAAGAGACTATCCGCCCACCTTAGTTGATTCCATTTATAAAAAACTTTGCAAAAAATCTCAAAATATTGCTCTTAATAGAACTTTTAACACTAAGAATTTAGTTGTTCTGCCTTTCTTCCCTGGTATTAGTTTTCAGGTTGCTAAGATTCTGATGCGATTCCAATTCCAAGTGGTATTTTCTCCTATTAATAAACTTTCTTTCTCTTCTCTTAAGGATCCTATTCATCCTCTTAATTGTTGTGGGATCTATAAAATTGTTTGCAATTGCGGACTCGGATACATCGGACAGACCCGCCGTTCTTTGAAATTTCGGTTAAAAGAACATCAAAACTATGTGAGGAAACAACAGCTGAATAAATCCAGTATTGCCCAACACTGTTGGGAATCAATTCATTCTTTTGATTTTAACTCTTATCAAATTATCCAAAAATGCCCCAATTCGTTGGATCTTGATTTTTGGGAATCTTTCCACATCCTGAGGAACCGTTCTAATTTAGTCAATGATCTTACTGCAATTCCCTATTTTTCTTCTGTGTGGACTCCTTTGTTAAAATTGGTTTAGTTTTTATATTATTTTTTATGTAAATGTCGTACATTTCTTACTTTTATTTTTTTCATTTTTTGCTTTCTTATTTCGTTTGGTGATTAACTAATTCCAATATGTTTATCCTTCACTTTGTTCTTAAATGCATTTCTCCATTTGATACATTGCTTTCATACATAGTTTTCCCACTGGTATATTTATTGCTAATTTATTCAGAGTGGTTTCATTTTTGGACTTTTTGCATTGTTTATGGGTTTTCTTGGAAAATTTATTACTTAACGGTTTTTTTCCTTGATGGAATTATATAATAAATTTTGCCTCCATGGTGTCATTTTATCTTTTTTGTTTTGTTTAATTTCTAGTTTTTGATATTTATACTATCTCCTGTTCCACCGTGTTGCTTTTCTCGGATGACTTTTCATCCAGAAGCTCACATTTCTTTGCATTGAAGAAGGTGTTCCTTGTAACACCGAAACACGTGTCTGCAATATCTTCAAATATTTGTGCTTTCTGACGTTGGATTACTGATTTTTTGAATTTTCAGCACAAAGGTATTTATTCGTTAATGGACTATATATTTATGTACATAATATGCTATTTGTGGATGCACTTTTGAATTATGGTTTAAAATTTGTTACTTTTTTAAAAAGGATCTCAAAAGTCACATTTGTTCCAGGACTAGGGCATTAATGATTTTTTGAGGGGCATTTGTGAAGACTGCCAATTATAGGTACTTATTTTAGTGCTTTATCGTACTGGGTAATTGTGATGAAAAATTTACATTCTGAACTGCAAGTAGCTACATTCATAGTTTTAATATGATAATAGGTTCTTGAGAAATTAAATTTTATTATGACTCACAAATTAAAACATTTTTCAAAATTAAAAATGCTACATGAAAAAGGATGTTATAATCTACAATTTATAAAGGAAACATTGCAAAAATGTCATTTTTGAATTTGTTAAGTTTTTTGTACATTAAAGAAATAATTGCATATGCTTTTGAGTCCAACGTGAATGGACTCAATATTCCTATAATATTTAGTGGACCAGCAAATATAAATGGCTTATTAATTTCTGAGATATCATCTCTTCTTGGCCACTGGAAAGTTTGGTTTTCAGCCTTGTGAAGAAACTTAAACATATATCCAGTTCCAGTTTTATTCTCTGACAAAACTCTCTCAATATAATAACACTTTTCAAAATATACAGCATAATATTTCTCTAACTCGACATGATACTGAACTTTATTCAATTGTTGTTTGAGTCCATCTAAAGTCCATTCTTTTAAATCACTTAGTAAATTTAGTTGAGTTCCATGAATTTTGCCATCATCTTTATCAACAGAACTATTTTCATTTTGACTCTTTATCTTAGAGTAAGTCTCAAGTTTCCCTATTTCTTCATATTCTTCTAGTTCATCAATAACAAAGTTACTCACAGATATATCCCCATCACTATCCTTGTTCAACTCTCTGTTAAGTTCTTCTTCCAAATCTTCGTCTACTTCGTCACTATCAGAATCTACTTGATACACTTTAAAACTTTTTTTTCTGTTTACATAGATTTAGAGCTTTAAGTTCACATTCTTCCTTTTTAATTTGTCTTACAGCCTCTCTCTCTCTTTTCTTTTGTAATCTTTCATTTTCTTTCGCTTTATTTTTCTCTAGCCTCTCCGATTCTTTTGCTTTATTTTTCTCCAGTTTTTCATTCTGTAATGCTTTCTTTTTTCCTCTTCCGCTATTCGTTATTCTAAATAAGATTTACTTGTTAATGTTGTTGAGAAATCTATTCGACGACGTTTAGTAGCTGTTAATAAAGGCTGTTGGGTAACAGTTTGAAGTAATATATCTTCAAATGAGCATCTTGTTTCACTTTGGCTAAGAGTCATAGTTGTAGACATTGGTAGTGCTCTAAGTGATTAGTGAGTGCTCTAATTGGTAGATCTAAGTGATGTTTAAAAACATGTTTCAAAAGAACACCAACTGGTAGCCATATTGGAATCACTTTTCCCCACACTTGTCATCACTATTGCCCCCACCCCCATTTTTAAAGGGGCATAAGTGATTTCACTTAAAATAGCTCTTATAAGTGTTATAAAATTTATATTATTATAAATTTATAATGTAAAACTTCATTTAAAATAGCGCAGTACAAAAAATATATTTTTAGAACAAAAATTAAAAATTTAGTGAAAACCTTTGTAGATTATCAACAAACCTGAAATCCATGTTCAAAAGTAATGGTATAGGAAAACTCCATCCATTAAAAAGTATAACGTAAATGCATCTCAAATACTTTTGAGTGTTATATAAGACATTTTAAGGTATAAGACTGAGGTAATTTCATACAGTAAATAATAAAAGAGACCAAAAGTATTTTAACTTTTTACGACCGCTAAGGTTTCCCTGCTTTTTTTTTAATTTATTCATTTATTTTTTATTATACCACTTAAAATATATTGGCAGCCCCAGAGCCCGACTAACTAAAATTGAGGCCCTAGGCCCACATTAATTTGGAGGCCCCCTGATGATTATGCAGTGTTTGATTTACATTTTTTAGGCACGAATACACTTTTGGAGGTATCTTTGTCTAATCACACGACTATGTAGAAATCACTTATCTACATTTATGAATCCCCTTTGGGGCCCCTCATAATCGTTCCCAAGTAAATTCGTAACTGGAAAAATGATTAAAAATTCCCCTTTAAATAATTTTTTTTAATTAATAAGTCGTATTTTTTTATTTTTTAAAAACTACATGTATTTTTCATATCGTTGCAATGCTATGCACAATTCTTTGAAAACTGTGAAGCCCCTTAGGAACATGGGGGCCTAACCCTAGTCAGCCTGTGTGGTACTCAGGCCCTGGGCAGCCCCATTTCAGAAATTCCCACTCCCCCCTCTTGGTGACGGCCCTGCGTCCCTCCACCCGCAAACTTTAGCCCATGCGTAAAGAGGAGCTGAGGCTGTGTTTTGCGAATTTGCGTTATTCTAAACACATGCGCGCAAAATTTACATTTTGTTGTTTGTAGACAGGCCCGAAAGACTTGGCTGTTAGTTGGTCTGCCTAGCGACCCTTTATTACTGAGAGATGCGACACAGGCGTACTGCGCGCTGATTGGTCACTGGCAAAAACCGTCCAACGCTCAAGTTCCCGTCCATAGGATTTGCATTGCGCGTAACACGCGCTCAAAGAAAAAAGGTGGATTCCTTTCAAAATACGGAAAACTATGCAATTTAATTTTTGGTTTTACATTCTTTGATGTGTTGGTTACCTATATCTTGCCTTCACTAAGGAGAAAATTTCCCCAGGAATTTCTGAAAAATTGTTTTGTTTTGCCAGACTTACGTTCAAGGTTTTGTTTCTTGTATCCTAAGCGATATTTTCGACTTTGATGGCAAACCAATACATTTAGGATATACTTTAATGTGTTAACTTACTTTTTCTCGAAATTCATAGTGTTTTCTTTCCTGTAATATTAGTTTTAATGCTGGATTTTCCGATTCATGAAAAAAGCATGCTTTGGCGACATTCTGGATTTAAACACGCGCCAATCAGGTTACTGTACTCAATGTTAAAAAGTTTGTATTTACAAACAAACAAAGCTGGATAATTGAAGGATTCTCTTTTACGTGATTTATATAATAAAGTTGTTGCTTTAAAAGCATTAGCAAGTGTACGTTTGACATTTTTTTTTTAATTTTTAAATCTGATAGCCAGAACTTTTGAATCAATTGGCTTCTACATTCTAAAAACATTTTAGTTCTTTTTATTCCCTCCTGTTTTCGCAGGGTTTGCTGCTATATTAGTACATATAAATCCAACGTTTATTTTAAAATTATCATGATATCTGATAATTTCGATATTTATTTTTGGAAACACGATGCTTGCAGTATCGTACATCAATATTACTTAGTTCCTCAGTTTTCGAGGCTACGTAGCATGGTGGATAAGGGACGCGCTTAGAGGTAGGGAGGGCGTCGGTTCGATTCCCGATGGAAGCAAATCGTTTTCGTCAGCGCATTTTAAACTTTTAGTATTATCACTGCCATAATTAGTTTTATCACCAATTAAAATCCTATAATAATTTTTTACTAAATAAAAATTTGTAAAAAAATAAAAAAAAAAGATTTTTTTTTTAAGTAGAAATTTTTTGAAATGACTTGCACAAATAATGCACTCAATTATTCTTTTACAGAATTTAATTTTAACTGAGCGAAGAAACGATTTTCGTTGCAATTCAGTTCTACGGATTTCTTCCTCATACGATATTAAAAGCTAATGTGCTTGAATTCAAAATGCTCCTGTAAAAAAAAAATAGTTGGAACTTAAGTAGTTGAAACTTAATTCATCACTGAAATTTATTTAAAATATCATACATTGATATTAATGATTTTTTAATATGTTAAATGTGTTTAATACATGTATAAAAAGTTCTATGGTTGGGGTAGTAAACATAACATCGCAACATTGTGAAGGCTACGCAGCGCTGCCGTGTTAGGTTTGTCTCAATATTATTATTAAAATTTTTTATAAACCTTTAACAAGATTTGATTTGCGTGGTGTTTAAAATATATTCCATTCATTAGTCTGTATCAAAGCAAAATGTATGGCAAAAAAAAAATTCAAAATTCAGCTGTTTTAGATTTAACTACTCTCTTAACTAAATTTCTTGAGCAGATTGCTTGTTTATTGTAATTTCAAGGGCGGATTTATGGAGAGGCGAAAGGGGGCAATGCCCCCCAGTCTTGGGAGGACTCGATACATGGTAACAACACATCTTCCAAAATCATAAAAGAAAAAATCATGATTTTTTTAAATATTTTTTTTTTTTTGAGTAGTTCAGAAGTAAAGATGTAGAGAATAGCGACTGTCCTTCTCTGATGGGGGGGGGGGGGGAGCGTACACTGTATTACAAGAGAGTAAAGCTGTCACTGGGTTGCTGAAATGTGTTGAAAACGACTACTTTGAATTGAAAACATGAGTAAAAATACCAGCTGAACAAGCTATGTAATCAGCTGAAAATACTTAAAATAATCAACTATTGTTTCCACAAATTAAAAACTGAAACAAAGGTTTAAAAAAAACAGATTTACCTATAGACTAGCTATAGCTTAGGGCACCCGTTTTGTTGAAGGCCCCCAACTCCCCCAAAATTTCATCATTTGTTCTTTAAAAAAAAAGAAAAGTACTTGAAAAAATGTTTCTTTTTAAAGTGCTTGAAAACCTTGAAAATTTGGAAAAGTGTGTCTACAAACCGTAAACTTAATTTATAACATATGGGAGGGGGTAGGGGGAGAAAGGTCGATATGTGTCAAATTTAGCTCCTTGCCACATCCTGCATCAAAAATGTAAAAATCATGGTTCTCACGTTTCTGTAACACATTACTTGAGATAAATTTTTGTGACTCGCATGTTTCATATATTGCTGTTTCCCAAATGCAGTAATTTTGGAAATTCTTTTGTATTGCTATGCGTCTACTGTATATTATAATCTGTTTAGCGCAGGGGGAGAAAAACACTACATATATTTTTTTTTTCTTTTTTTGCACTACTTTTAATTGAAAAAAAAAAGTTGTTGTAATGAAAAATCTAGTTTTTTTTTAAACTTAAAATAGAAAACTGTGCAATCTAATACCAAATTTCAGGGACTGGAAAGGGCAAATGAAGTGCCTTTAATAATTTTAATTGTTCTCGAGTCCTTGAAACGGATTATAGGTGAGTCTGAAATTCCTAAGCAAAGTGTGCTTCAATTTTATTTCTTATCAAGTGTATAAATTATGAATTGTCCAAATGGGTAGCATATTGCTCTCTTGTGACCTATATTTATACACAATTTCTTTTAAAGAATTTTTTACTATTGATCATTTTGTATTTAATTCATTGTTGTATTTGTGGGTGGGTTGGAACCAAGATCAAAAACTAATTGAATTGAACCGACAACCAATGTAAGCAAATAACAATGCATAATCTTCCCTTCCTCCTCGCTTTTTCTCTGAGGACTGCTGTCATTGATTTGTCAACTCGAAAACGATTTTTATTGTGTATTATCGTAATTTGCAAAAGAATAGTTTGCTATTTGTTTCCGATATTTCTGTAGTTCCAATTACCCCTTATAAGGCTTCAAAAAGCAGAATTTTATATCTGTTTTACAAATTTTCCTCCGGGGGATCTTCCCCTTAAAATTGGGGATTTTCTATCCCACCTTAGACCTTATGTTTAAAGCAGAGTTCCAGCCGAAGATTTATTTCGAAGGACTAAAGAGCAATACTGTGAAATACCACTTGTCCCAAATATATCAATCCTTGAAAAAAAAAAAAAAAAAAAAAACTCGATATGATACATAAACGGCAAAATTAAGCGTGGAATATTCATTCTTGCTCGCGTGAAACTGACTGCTCTGCGCCAAACAAGCGATAACGCGCCAGGCGCGAATGCCCTCGCCAATTCGAGTTGGACGGTTTTTTCGACTCGGAAGTATGCGCAGAAACGCTATTTCAGCCTGTGTCGCATCTCTTAGTATAAAGGGTCGCTAGGTCTGCCCGAAGCATGACCGGCCCACCGGGCAAATGCCCGGTTGCCCGCCGGCTGTATCCGCCACTGCCTCCCCCTGGAAAAATCAACCACACTTCCACTAACCCACCTCCTTCCTTTGTCGAAGAGCCACATTTCCACTAACCCACCTCCCCTCCCTATACGTCGCGATCTTTTTCATTAGCATTTTTTTAGTTTTTTAATAAGCATATGATGTTGCACTTCTTATTAACTCTTCCCTCTCCCTTGCCACAAACTGTCACTATTTCACAACGATCTTTTTCATTAGCATTATTTTATAAATAAACCATGTGATGTTGCACTTCTTGTAACCCTGGTAGCCCTTGTCACAAACTATTTCACAACGATCTTTTTCATTAGCATTTTTTATAAACCATGTGATGTCGCACTTCTTAGTACCCCTTCCCTCCCCCTTGTCACAAACTGTCACTATTTTCCAAACACACCTGAAATGACGTCACATTTCTTGTTACCCCCCCCTTCCCCCTTGTCACAAACTGCCAGAATTCAACAAAAACTCCTCCCTCCTCCAAGCATGTCACCATTTCTGAACAACCCCTAATGAGATTTGTCATTTTTGAAGGGAAAATAAAAATTTTGACATCAAAATCCACTAACGTACGACGCAATGTTTTTACTGATGATTAGTAAAGCAAAATGTTAATTTCTGTACGGTGCGATTTTTTCCCCCAACTAGGTACATGACAGTTGTTTCAGTCATAACAAATTGAAGGCTGTTTAAAAATAGTCAGTTGCACTTAACAATATTATCTAAATTAGGGTAAGCAATCTCCTTACAAAATTTTGAGAAAAATGTCCAAAAGTTAGATAATACAGATAGCAGTCGAAAACAATGACAGAAAGATAACATTCTTTTGCACTTTAGTCTACAAGGAGAGAGTTTGATTGTTAAGATCCGCCAACTACATTTTTTTATGATGGTCATCAAAAGAAATTCAGCGCATGGGGAAATGTTTATCCCGATTTGTGAGTACTTTTTTTAATATCATACAGCTTTAATTTTGTTACTTTTTAAAGTTAAGTTCGCAAATAAAAGACTTCAATAGAGGACTTTCTTAAATATACTGTGCGTTATTTTTCTTACCCTTTATTCTGTTTAAAAGTAACTGCAACGGTTAATATTTTTTTTAAATTGAAAATTATACTTTAATTCTAAGTGTAAAAAAATTTTGAAAGCTAATAAGTACTACTTCTGTGTCACAGCATTTTCAAATTCGACTGGGAATGTATTGCATTTGAAATATTTTTATTTCTTCGTAAGCTTAGTTAGGAAAAGGCAAAATGCGCAAATTTTTGAATGATAATTGTCAATACTTTCAGTAATTAACAATAAATCTTTGACTTGGAGTTATTTATACGACAGAAATACCAGCACTTATTTTGACAATAAAAACGCATTTATCATAAATTTAATAACGTTTTAAAAATTTATAAAAACGTTTTCAAATTATCTAAGTTTGAATAATGTATAGTTGATTCTTAAAAAATAAATTGAAAAATTCTATCGTTTCCCTTATATCTTTGAATATTTGAACATGAAATTAATTTTGTCTTCGCTAAAAATAATAATAATAATAATAAGCAAAATTGATCATCTATTGACTTGTTCATTTAATTGTGATAAATATTCATTTTATAGGTTATAGTATTTATAAATGTTATCAATGTATTTTTTTTCCATTTGACCTCCCATTCAAGTGAATATAAAATATCCAGTAAGTTTAACCGTGCTGTCGCTGAAAAAATAGAATAGCTTGAAATAACTTAGAATTTGAAAATGATTTTTTGTCTACATCAAGAAATACGTAGTTTCAGAACTGCTTTAAGAAATATCCTAAAACAAATCTTTTTATTAAAATTATACTTCTACATATTCAATGATATTTTAAACAGTTTGCTTGATCTTGATTTTAATAGAGCTATAGAAATACAAAAATATTCCGTCCAGTAGCAGAAACAGCACAGCGGTGCGACAAACGTCGCAGACTATTTATTTGGGGAAGAAAAAAACTAAAAAAATTTTTAAAGAAAAGAAAAAAAATCTTAAATTTCATCAAACGAAAATTTGTACCTTATTTTCTGGGATATGATCCACAATTAGCCTGAACTTGGGTTTTAAAGTTTAGCACTTAGTTTTAAGTATTTCTCAAAACAGATTAAGAGTTTTTTTTTTTTTTTTTTAAAGCTGGACACTTTTGATAGTTGATGTCTTCAATTTTCGTGAAAATTTCAGAATGTGTTAGTGGTACTATGAAAAGAAAAAGTGAAGTTTCTTTTTCTAAAAATCTGATTTGTTTGTCCTTGAGTAGGGGTCAAAGTTTAAGGTCGTGAAAAAAAAAGAGCTAAATACATGATTGATTTGCTTCGAAAGCAATGAGTGAACTAAGCCAATTCTTTTGAATAAGGATACTACGTGATACCAGGTACATGCTAGCATAAATATTTTGGAGGCTCATTCATGGATTTGAGGGCAAAGGTCAATTGAAACTGCTACTTTTTTTGCCTTGTTTAGGCCCGGATATCTGCTAAAGCCGCGAGTAACCCTCGGAAATAAGTATATGATTATCTACTCACCACAGAATAGTACTAAGAAAAATACAAAATAGCTTTAGTTTCTCTTGTCTTTAGTAGTTAAACGGTCTCAAAGTCGATGATTTTTTTTAAATGCCCAAGTTTAGAGGTCAGTAACTTTGATGGCGACGGGTCAACAACTTTGGGACACAGCTGTAGTAACTGCCCTAAATTTCTCAAACTGTCATTGCTCGATCATCCTCGGATGGGATGAAATGTTATAGAGGGGTAGAGATGTTTTTGAAACTAACCTATGGCAAATTTTCAGCTTTCGAGATCCGAATCCTAAGTATCTAGGATCCCCAAAATATAGTGCTCCAAAATGGCGGATCAGCTTTGTGAGAAGAATTGCCATGTTGTGGTCAAGGTTAAAGAAAATTTTATAGCACTGGAAGCATGAAATTTTAGGAGCTTAAAGTACATTTGTTTGTTGATTCGTTCTAGTATTTAAGTGAGTTTGAGCTTATAAGATTTTGAGTAGCACGCATATAAACTCATAAAAAAACGCTCTTTTATACTGAAATTATCATTTTTGAGATCTTTTAATTAAGTAAGATGATTAGATCTCATTGTTTTCTGACATTAGTCTAAAACTACACCACGTCGAGCATAATTACAGCTCTTGCTCAAAGTTATTGACTCCGGCAATTTAGAGTAATTGATTATTTTGTTTCAAATTATCAACTTTGAGACCGCATAATTAAAAAATTTGATTAGTTTCCATGAGTTTCTAACAAGGACTTTAAACTGCACCACTCGCGCTATAACTACAGCTGTGTCCCAAAGTTGTTGACCTGTCGCGATCAAAGTTATTGACCTTCAAACTTGGGCATTTTTAAAAAATCATCGACTTTGAGACCGTTTAACTACTAAAGCGAAGAGAAACGAAAGCTATTTTATATTTTTCTTATTACTATACTGTGGTGAGTAGTTAATCATATACTTATCTCCGAGCGTTACTCGTGGTTTTAGCAGATATCCGGGACTAAACAAGGCAAAAAAATTTAAAAAAGTAGCATTGTCAATTGACCTTTGCCCTCAAATCCTAAGTGAGCCACCACAATATTTATGCTAGCATGTACCTGGTATCAAGTAGTATCCTTATTTAAAAGAATTGGTTTAGTTCACTCCTTGCTTTTAAAGCGAAGCAATTTTTGTATTTAGCTCTTTTTTCTCACGACCCTAAACTTTGACCCCCACTCGAGAGCTATCAAGTAATTAGAGAGGAAAGAAGCTTCACTTTTTCTTATTACCATACTAGTAAATTATCCTAAACGTTTCAGGAAAATTGAAGGTGTCAACTATCAGGCCCTGATTCACTTTGTTCAACTTAAAAAAAAATGACTCTTAAGATTTTACAAGAAGTTTAATGTCGGATTATCCTACTATTTTTCGATTTTTAATGTACGTCGCAGACTGCTAAAGAAAGTTCTGCTACCGGGATTGTCATAAACAGGGTAATTAGAAAATGGGATGGGGAGGGGGGGAGCTAAATTTTGAAGGAGTTAGATGGGACAATAATGCGCAGGAATCATATTAAGAATTTATAGTTGCAAACGCAATGCTAACGCACATTATGCATCCAAAGCTAGTAACTGAAGTATGCGAAGCAGGTAACAAATTTATATATATATATATATATATATATATATATATATATATATATATATATATATATATATATATATATATATATATATATATATATATATCACACAACGAAGATTTTACACAAAATATGATAGTTTTTAAGAGCGGTTTGAAGCCGTTGATATAAGTTACGGTTAATGAAAGCTTGTCAGATTGGCTCGACATTGCTGAAGTTAGAGCTTCGTCATTGCTACCAGCAGATTTGTATCTATAAGGCCTTGCAGATCTCTAATTACAGTTTAAGCTATAGGCTATAGCTTAAGTTTTATTAATAGCTTAAACTTTAAGTTTGTTAGCCGTATTTAAGTGTCAGAAATAAAAAATACACCATAAAATGCCGTAAAAAGTATGACATTAATGAAGAAACAATTGTGACTACAGTTAAAAAGATTCGCATAAATAGACAAAAGAATCTATTTAACAACATGTCTTTCATGAACCAGAAAATTAAATAATTTTTTAAATAAAACAAAAATAAATAAGTATAAATCATCTTACTTTTCGAACCCTTTTTTGTTGTACTCAGCTTTTTAAGACATTGAAATTTTTTCATAGAAATGTTCCCAAATCGGGTCATATTCGAGGATGTCTGTGTGGAGCTGGAAGCGTAGCGGATGGCTGGTTGGAACTTGTGCAGCGCTGATTTTGATATCCGTTCTAGTCAGTCTAGCCTCTATTGGTTTCCGGTCGAATTTCACCTCCTTCACGGAGCAACTAAGGTAAGTGATTTATTTCCCAAAAATTTACACCAATTCTTCAATTAGAAACTGTTCTAAGCTCTTTGAATCTACACAATAACTCTCGTACCATTCACTGCAGTTGAACCGATATACAATATTGCATCATAATATTTACTCGAACTTTTCATTGTGCTTACAAAAGTTCCAGTTTTTAAAATTTATAATATTAAGTGTAGTTGAAGCATATTTTAGTCAGAAGCAATTGTCAAGCGCAAGCAAGAAATGTCTGCTCCGGCTTTTACAAGTAGATACAGACAATTGTTTATGTGAAAGTTTGAATAAGTGTTCAGAATATTTTTTTTTTTTTTTAAGTTCCCGTAACTCTTGTACTGCTAGGTTTCATGGTCTACTAGATATTTATTACTTCGTCACAATGTAATTAGTGGCTGGGTCATTCCATACGAAATGAGCAAAATTCGCAAAAAAGTGGTGGTCGCATGGTAACAGATTTTTATGAAATTTGGTATACAGGTTCCTTTTATGCCTATATAAAAATGTCTAAAATATTTTTTCTTAATTTTTTTTTATTTGAATAGTTACATGCGATTGAAAATTGGTCGAATTGAACATCATTCTCTTAAATGCTAAATGTTGCAGTTTTGAAGGCTTGTATCTTATTAACTATTTAATGAAAACGTATAAGTTATATGTTGTTGCGATCTATGGAGTAGGGTAATTAATCTGATGTCAGTAAAATTTTCAAAGTTATTATAGTTAACTTTTAACCGAGTTTCAAAAACTGAAAATATTTCAATTTTCTCATAATTAAGCATTTTATTTTTTAATCTCAATCTTTCAGAAATGCATTAGCTTTGATGAAATTAATACCCAATAATGTGCTAAGTATCATAAAAGAAATACCTTACTTTTGAAGTTATATGTTAAATCCTTTGTCTCCAAAATCAGTTTTAAATTTAGTGACATTTTGTAAAATAATGATTTTCCCCTTAACATAGACACAAAAATTCAAATGAGGGAAAATTCAGACAACTTTAAAACTTTACAAGAATATAGAGCTGTGTTTCTACTATTTGCTTGAAGAAACTCGAAATTGGTTTTTGATTTCCAAACGTAAAATAAAATTCAGAAAAATAGCATTTTCTTTGTGTTTTATGGGTCAATTCATATAGGTTCGACAGATTGGTGCGCTCGACCATTTTTAATTTTTTTGAAATTCATGTCCCTAAAAGCTGGATGTGAAAGATGTTTAAAACCACTTTTATTTTTTCTCTCAACTGAACCTTTGATTTTTTAGAGGTCATCAAAAGTGATTTTCGTAGTCAAAAATGGGACTTTTAGATCTTTGCATTTTGGCCAAAATCTATTTGAATTACATTTATGACAAGTAATTTAACGCTTTGATGTTAAAGTGCATAAATTGATAGTCTTACATGCTGAGTTACGTAGCTGTAAGGTAATGATTAAAATAACGGCAACAGGTTAAAGTTCAGGGTCAAATGTAAAAATTTTACTCACTTCAAAGGGAGATAACTCGCGTAGGGGACGGAAACACAAAATGAAATACGGCAAAAACTAATCACTGGAACCATGCTAAAAAGAATATGTAACTGTTGCTGTGTGTTTGTGCACCCTTTATAGATTACAGCCCCACAAAAATCGGAAAAATGACAAAAATGACATTTTTAGACTCCTGTAAACCAAAAGGGGATATATTTAAAAACAAAATTTCTTGGCCAATTGAATATTCCATTCAAGTACTCTACATGTTATACATATTGTTTTTTGTATTTGGTTTGTAAAAAAGATACAGGTATTTTAAACTGAGCAATTTTGCTAGTTAGTTCACACACTAAAACAGAAATAAAAAGTGTGAAAACTTCATTGCACCTTCTTAAATTACGTATATTGTGCCCCATATAATACATTATACTGAAAAAACATATTGTATTTTTCAAAATAATTATTTTAATTTTATAACTCAGTGATGCAAAAGCAAGCATATCTAACATTTATTTCGATTTTTAAAAAATGTGCATTTTAGCAAGTACTTCATAAACATGCTTTTGAGAAAATGAAACAAGAAAGAAATGGTTAGTTTTGCTAAACTTACAATAAAAAGAACTAACTAATGAAATTTTGCCTTAGTTCAAGTTACTCTAGTAACAAAAATACGCTGATACCAATGATTAAAATTTAGTAGCATCTAAAAGACACTTCAATATGTTACGTTAAAAAACTTGAGTAAATTTAGTGCATTCCCTCATCTTCAAAAAAAAACATCTGAAATTGGGGAAAAAATGGAATTTTTGATTTTTTAAAGTAAGATTTCGTCATCAAAAAATTCATAAACAATTACTAAATTCGAGCAGATAGTTAGTTATAGATAGTTTTTCAATTTGAATCATTTTTACTGTTATTTTTTCATTAAAAGAGCTAGAAGAGTGATTGGAAATCTGAAGTAAATTGGCAAAATTTCAATATTTGTTAATATCTCAGATTCAAAAAAAGATCCGAATAAATTTTACTTTGCTCTTTCCCAATAGAGATTTGTTTATAGAATGGGGAAATATTTATCTTTTAAGTGTACGTTTATAACTTATGGAGTTATTGAGTCACAAACTGGCAGCAATGAACTCTGAAAATTTAGGATTAGCGTAAGCATCAACTTCTAATTTCAATAACAAAGCAACAGTTTTTAAACTTCCATACTTTGCATTCAATCATAGATATGCATGGTTTACCTAAATAAAAATTTTCATTGAAATCTGTGACATATCAGCCACTGCTGATTTGCTCATTTCGCATGGAATGACCCGGCTATGATTTTCGACATAAGCATCTAAATTACATACGAACATTTTTGAATTACAAATACCTTTACCAAGCATTTAAATTTACGCATTTATTGATCATGAAGTTTAATTTAAAAGTTGCTTAATATAGGTTACGCTTTAAAAAGTCCACACAAAATATTATTTGGACATTACATTCAATGTACTTTGTATGCGTTGTTTGCTTGTGATTAAAGAACTGAACATTATTTTACAGCTTTGATGGTGGATCTTATCCAGAACTTGGAGTATTTAATATTTTATTATATGCATCAACTCTAAGTGGTAAGTGTCATTCGCTATATATATATATATATATATATATATATATATATATATATATATATATATATATATATATATATATATAAAACGAATTACTTTGACCGTTAATCCAGTTAGGAATTTTAAAATACCCCGAAGGCATAAATTCTTTATTGTTTACACTGTAAACAAAATCCGATACGTTGCTGATTAGTTCCGTGGAACGTTGCTGATTAGTTCCGTGAAGCGTTGCGGCATTTCACGGGTTTCACTTATTTCCGCGTAAAATCAAGTATCCTTGCAAAAAAGGTGTCTGAATTGCTATAAGTTGAGCGAATGCAGATTCCTCACTGGTGGGAAAAATATTTTTAGCTACCACTGTAAGGATTGACTGAGTGTGTTTATTAAGTGCATCGATTTTAGTTCGATTACGGCCCATGCAGGTTGACTAAGCTCCCAGTGAGAGTAGATAATTCTCTGGGTAGCTGCAGCTTTACAACACAAGAATTACAGGCAGGGCAGATGCTTGGTTCTTACTTTCAATGCTACCTTAGCGCTTTGGCTATGGTTGCATTAACGCTTCTGGAGCTTTCTTCGTGACTCTGAAGGGTTCTAATGAATTGTATTAAATCTACCGAACTTCCCTTAAAGGCTCTAGACTGGTTTTTACCGGTGAGATCTCCATATTCTTCAGAAAGTTTCAAGGATAATTTCAGGAAGGTTACTGATTTTTAGCGGAAAACGTTCCTGGCTTTTGCAAGATATGTTACTGGCAGAAATTGGGCACATGAGCTGCCCATTATTTTTCAGGAACGTTTCTGAATCCTTTTTATTAGTAACATGCTTTGAGCGACAATAATAATTGAGATGAAATAAGAATAATACGGTTTCAGATAAAAACGCGCCACTTGCAGCACCTTTATTAAAAACCAATAAATTGGAAAAAAAAAGCATTTGGTTTAAGTAGTTCAAACTATTGCCACTAGAGGGCACTGGCAGCCGAAAAAAGCTAAAAAACAATACTATCAAAATAGCCGCCTTTTGCAGTAATAATAGTTGCGTTCACAACACACTTTTCTACATCGTAAATAACCTCTCCGGCTCCGAAAAAACCGGTTGAAAAATTCCCCGTTTGCATGTAAAAAGAGGTTTCCCATTGTACCAGAGAAAGCGGTTTTCACCCAGCATCCTTAGCGGCTATACGCAGTAAGTAGACGAACTTGTTTTGCGTAATGATTTGTGGGTAAAAACTCCGCATTTACTCCAGCAGGAAGCAGGAGGAAAAAAAGTCCACATTTCCCCGGCAAATAACCGGAAAGCGGTGAAAAGCAGGTTATTTGCGGGGTCGAAACTGGCCATGGAAACGCGCCTAATGTGGCATAATCGCACCACAAAAAATGCACATACGCGTAACAGTGTCTCAGCCTAAATAACGTTTGACGTAATTTTCCACGCCTACAAGAAGTTTGGAATTTGACAAGCAAAACATAAACTGTTCAACAAAATTATGTCTTTAATGCATTCGACTCAGTTACTGTCACGCGTATGTGCAAATTTTGTTGTACTACTACAATACATTATTGTGAGAAAGAGTGCCTATATTGAGAGCATTGTCATTTAGTCTTTCGGCTGCCAGCACTCTCTAATGGTGATATTTTGAGCTGCGATAAAACAATATATTTTTCAAAATGCAGTGATTTTCTAACAAAGATCTTCAAACGGCGCATTTTTGTTTCAAACCGTGTTTGCTCTTATTTACATTCAAACTGAGTCACTCATTTGATTGACTGCTGTTTATATATGAAAAGAGAAATGCTATTCGAAGAGTATAGTATCCTTGCAGAATTTTTTGCAGGTTCAACGTTTGAAGTCAAATTATAAAAAAGCAATTCAAATAGTTTATTGACTTATGTTTTCAACAAAGAATTTTAAACAAATCTAACTTCCATTTTGAAAGTAGTATTCTCCCAAAACAATTTCAATTATACTTTTGCGGAGGACTGATTTATCAAAAGATAAGCGTCTCGTGACCGTTGCGCTTCAGTTCTTTCATTTTGAACATTATCCTGAACTCGATGTTTTTTCAAAAAAAAAAAGCCGTTCTCCCCCCCCCCCATGTGTTTCATCACTTTTTTCTCCCTTCTTCAAGTTTGAGGAGCAATAACCCTGCTTGTTATTTACACAACAACATTGGAAACGAAATCTTTTATGATGATTCAACACTCATCAATTTCTTTAAAACGTCTTTGGTTCTAGTGCATGTAGGTAATAGTTGCTTACATGTAGGGGAACATGGGGCAAAGTGAAATGGTGAAATATTTACTCTGCTTTCACCTCCACCTTTCTGGTATCATTTTAATTATGTAGTACCATGTAGTCTATTCCAGTCAGGTATAAAATACCACCAAAGATTAAAGCATTTAACAATACAGGCAATTTTAAAAAATTGATACTCATAGTGTAATACTTTGTTGAAAGTCAAAAAATATTGATTTACTAAAAAGTTCTTGTTATCAACATTTTAAGTATTAATTGAAATTTCCTAATATTCAATGCAGTATTAATTTAGCCAATATTAAGCTTATTTATATTTTAAATTCAATTTTTTTTGTTTCAAAACTTTTGTATAAGGTTTTAAAAACGTTCTATTTTCAAAAGGGGTCCCACTTACCCCAACCAACCCTATATCAGGAAGGCTAAAATATGTTACTAGTTGCCTTTAAACATCAATCTCTGAAGGGGATTCAATCCCATGAAATGCGAATGGTATCGGGTTATTAAATCAAATATCTAGATTGTTTGCCGACTTTAGGACGCATTTTCTTTTCGAAAAACAATATAGAATGTTTATGAGACAAGCTTTTTTTTCCTAATTAAACTTGATATATTCTGCTTTTATTACAAGTTTATGCTACTGTAATCATGTTGCACGATAGCTTAAGGATTATAAAATGCAAAAGGAAAATATTCCCCCTGAACATTCTATAAGAAAGAGATTAAGTCACCAAAAATTAATTACTCTGAATAAAACGGTTATAAATGGAATTAACGATTTTCCTTAAGGAATAAAAATACACTACAAGTGAATACAATACTATCAGTTTATGGTATGTCAAGTTTAGAACCATTAAGTTGTTCATTTTTTAATCAGGAGTGCCCACTTGAGGGGGGGGGGTGTCATGGCCTAGACTGAGCCATTAACATTTTTTTGGGGGGGGGGTGTTTCGAGGGGTATTTCTTTCTTTTCTGGGAGGGCTCTTGCTTTTGGGGGGAGGGGTCTTCGAGGTGTTTAGGGGGTGTGCCCTTGCTCATAGGGAGGGGGGGGGACCTCTGTGTCAAGAAAACAACCACATCCTGAAAACAGCAATTTAATCATAAGAAAAAAAGATTTTCATTTGAAACAAAAACAGCATATTTTTCAATAAAGAAAATACATTTCAAAATAAATGATTATTTATTTTTCAGGAGTTACGTGTGTTTTCCTTCGATATGTCTACATAACAGACAGAAATGAAGTCTTGGGTAGCAGTGCTAATTTTTTGAACAAAATTAGTATCATGCCTGGAATAGCTTCTTTTGTGGGATTGTTACTGATTGCTGCGTTTCCTACCAGCTCGAAGAAAAATGTATCCAAGTCAGAAAGATTTTTTAATATTTACCTAAATAATTTTCAAACTTTTGCATTTTTAATTATTCTGTTTTCGTTCCTGCTTATGATCTCAAAGATATTTCTTCGCACCTTTTGAAAATATGTTTAATTAATATATATATATATATATATATATATATATATATATATATATATATATATATATATATATATATGAATTTTTTTAGTGTTAATTAAATTACAGCTGCTATAAGATTGATAGAAAGTACAAATCAAAAACATCGTATATACGTGCTATGCAAAATTCATTTTAATAAATTTATAAAAAGCAAATTCTATTTGACAAGCACAGTTTCTTTGTCAAGTGTCTCCCATAACACCTTACCACTAAGTACAAATTTACTTTATCAAATGGTTTCTTCTTACTTTAAAAATTTCTTGAATTTTTGGGAGAACTTCAAGTCATACACTTGCAAAACTTATTTCTTGAAATCATATAAACATTTCTCTTAACCTTTCGGGGTTAATTGCGCCTCAAAAACTTTAAGCCATGGTAGGCTTTCATTAATAGCCCATAGAACTTCACTAAGAGATGAGAAAACCAACACGCTAGCTTCGGAAACAACTTTGAAATACTCTGCCTCTGATGAATACCGTCGATATAACATCGTAGAAAATAATTGAAATATTTGTATAAAAAATATTAGCATTTAAATTTTTAATTTTATTTTGCGTACGACAACAATAATGAAGACTAGGAAAATGACAAAAGATGAGTTTTTTCAAAAGTATTTTTTCCCTTTTTTAAAGAAATTATTACTGCCAGTTGGGGTAAAGGGAAAGATAATTTCAATGTCTCAATTTTAGATCCTTCCATTTCATTTAGATGAATTGAGACATACAATTTTGTACATTGTGTCCAAGATGACATTCTGAGAACTGGGTATGAACAATTTGACTTTATGACTTAGTTAACGAATGAACCCAGATACTATATGGTAGATGGAAACACCCCATATTTAGAAAATGTAAGTTCACTAAATTAAAAAAAAAAAACTTTTTTCAGTTTCCTCTTCAAACAATGATGACCGCACACAATTGTTTGGAACCACGCCGAAATTTCTGAATCATTTCTATACTTTAACTTTAGCAATACTTTACGTTCACCATCACTTTATTTTCAAAAATTACTACAAGTGAGGTAATAGAGTTTGCTTCCATCCACCCCACGTTTCTTACACCTCAATTGACCATACATCATGAAAAATAATACTGAATTTTCCTTTCTTAACTATCAGAAACCAGTTATGAAATAATAATATGACGTGATACAACAATAAAAATGTTTTCCTTGTAGTACATACGTGAAAAAATGGTCTCATTGGAAATGTTACGAATATAATGTTTTTGAAAATTGCAACACCACGAAGGACTTACGCGAGTGAGCTGAAAATTGCAGGAAATGTAAAGTAGGTCATGATATGCAAATGATTAGAATTGCAGACCGGTAGCGCATGCGTATGCTGAAGAGCGCCCTCTGAACGGCGGATCAAACCGAATATAAATAGACATCATTCTAGCGAGGCGTGTGTGATTATCGGTGGTTATATGCTAGAGTAAACGTTAACTGAATCTTTAATATGCCTCTTCGACGAAAGAAATCGAAATTTGAGCAAATTTCGGAGTTTGAACGGGGCAGAATCGTCGACCTTCATGAAGCTGGATTGTCTTATCGTGCAGTAGCCGCTCGTGTGCAGCATAACAGCAGCACAATCATGCGTGTTTGGAAGTAGTGGACGGACGAGGGTCGGACAGCTCGGAAATCTGGGAGTGGACCCCGAAATGTGACGTCAGCTCGCGATGACAGACACCTGGTGCGTAGGGCGCTGACGAACCGCACAGCTTCTTCTAGACAATTGGCAGCACAGTGGTCAACAGCTACAGGTGTTTCATTGTGTGCTTCATCAATTCGGAGACGTCTGCTGAAGCGTGGGCTGCGCGCAAGGATTCCTTTATACAGGATTTCTTTCACGCAAAATCATCGCCGCCTGCGGCTACAATGGGCCAATTTGCATAAGAGCTGGCGTGCTGATTGGCAGCAGGTCGTCTTTTCTGACGAATCCCGCTTCAATTTGTTGCACCATGATGGCCGAATTCGTATCAGGCGCTATGCCGGTGAACGGCACATTCCGGAGTGCATTTTCGAACGCCACAGTGGACAAACACCTGGAGTTATGGTCTGGGGTGCCGTAGCATATCATGGACGATCACAATTGCTACGAATTGTGGGCAATTTGAAAAGTACACGATACATAAACGAAGTTTTACAGCCTCAAGCTATTCCTTTCCTGCAAAAATTGCCAGGGGCTGTATTCCAACATCATAATGCCCGTCCACATGTCGCCAGAACTGTCAATTCCTTCCTTGATTCGCAGCAAGTACATTTTCTTCTTTGGCCTGCATATTCCCCGGATATGTCACTGATTGAACATTTGTGGGATTTCTTTGGGCCACATCTCGCTCGTGATCCTCCTCCTGTTGCTTCGACAGACGAACTTTGGTTGCGCATACAAACAATATGGAACACTCTTCCGCAAGCAGATATTCAAACTTTGTTTCATTCCATGCCGAGTCGTGTAGCAGCTATTATTGCGGCGCGTGGTGGTCACACAAAATACTAATTTCTATCTCTTTTTATTGTTTGTTTGGTTTGAAAATGTAATCATTTATTTGTATCATTACCACTCAACTATGTATTAAATTTCATTCAGCTATGATGCTTTCTTCATGGTGTTGCAATTTTCACAAACAGGAGTGTAGTTTAGCTCTGATAACTTGATCCCGATAGATGAAGGTTGGACGATTCCATTTTTTAAAAAATAGGCATTAGAAGAGCCGGGTTTTCTTCGGTTGTAATGTACTGCAATTGGTATTAGTCTTGTACCAGTTAAATGTTTATCTTTTTCCTCACCGAAAAGAAACGAACACTTTCAGGATCAAGCACCTAATTATCAGAGCAATACTAGACAGCAAATCGTCCTGCATTTCACTAAACTTAAATCCATTCAGTGATATATCTTTCTATAATTGGCTGCATCGTTGCCTCAAAGCAACAACAGAATGTCTTACAGTTATTCCTGGGATTAGATGTTTTACTATTGCTCTGAGGCGACGCTACATGCAAGAGTTTAAAACTTGTTTTTATTTTTTTATATTTTTCAAACTTAATATGTTTTACTAAAGTAGCAAGATTAATGCTGAATAAGATTATGGGATTTATACTGTTAAATGTGTAGAAGGAATTTTTAGAGAAGACTTTCAAATAGAGTAATAATATTTACTTAAAGGTTTTATGTATTTGGTCATACAGAAATAGCATTTAATGTGTTATTTTGTAAATCAAGCTTTTTTTAAATGCTAATACTTAGACTTTTTCAGAATTCAATCAAAACATGAAAAATAAGATGTGAGAAATAATGTTAAACGAGCTGATGTGTGCATCACATGACTTCCTTTTACTCCAATTTAATGTCATTTCCACATTATTGGCAATTTTAATGTGATTCAATTGTTTACTCTCTAAATATCACCAACAGTGGCCAAAGTGAATCCAAATTAAAGAATAAAAAAAATCGCCAAATTTGTCGCCAAGTTGGCAACAAAACTTGGCGACCAAAAGGCTGGCGATATATCGCCAAGTGTCCGACAAAGTATAACACCACTTCAATTTACATCGAAATTAACAATAATTTCCCCCAAAAAGCGGCAAAAGACCCCTTAGGAACATCCTAATGCAACCAAAAGAGAAGGTGCACAACTAGACCCTACTAGGAGTCCTCGTGCCAAATTTCAAATTTCTAGGACATGCCGTTTTTGAGTTATGCGAGATACATACACACATACGGATGTCACGAGAAAATTTGTTGCAATTAACCCATGGGTCGTCAAAATGGATATTTCGTGTGTCTGTACGTTTCTAGGCATATATCCATGTGCGATCCGGTCGAAAAAAACTCAACATTCATTCGGGGGTGAGAAAAATGGAAATTAAGGCCGATTTTTTGGTGAAAATTTTTTCGCGAATACAATACTTCCTTTTTTGTAAAAGGAAGTAAAAATGTGTGGAAAAGTTAATTAGTAGGGCAAAGTGAAATGGTGCAATATTAAATCTGCTTCTAATGCCATCAATCTGGTAATATTTTAATTATGTAGTAACATTCATAGTCTACTCCAGTCAGTAAAAAGTTATCACTGAATATCAAAGCATATGATAATAAGAGCAATTTCAAAACTTGATGCCCATATTATAGTATTTTGTTGTATTTTTTTTTTTTTTTTTTTTTGCTTTAAAATGATAATAATAAGAACTTTATCATTTTAAGTATAAATTGAGGCCTAATTATAAACATAAAATTCGTTGCAGTATTTATTATCAAACTTATTTCTATTTTTAATTCTTTGTTAAAGCAGTCAAGTGCATGCGGGACAAAGTGAATTGGGCAAAGTGAAATAGTTCATTCGTTTACTTATTCAATCATTATTAAATAACTTACGTATTCATTTATTATTATTTTTTAGATTCTTTCACTTAATAACTCACTTATTTTTTACCCATTCGTTTATTTTCTTATTCAATTACTACATCATTCACTCCTGTATTCTTTCTCATACATTAACTAGTTAAATAGTTTATTTAAGCGTTTATTATATCATTATCTAAGTATTTAATCATTAATTCTCTTAATTACTAATTTATTTGATCAAAAATGTTTCAAACAAACAGCTGGAAATGATGTCATTGGAAAAGTGTTTTATTTTTAACTTTGCCCCATGGAAAAAAAATGAAGATTTTCCACTTTTTTTAAGGTACAAATTTACAGTCAAAATAAAAAAAATATTTCAAGGAAAGTTTTATTATAAAATGTATTGTTCCTTCCTTTTCTACTATAATTTTCAAACAAATTTTTAAAAATTTTCTCATTAAAACAGTTATTTAACTATTTCACTTTGCCCCACATTACCCTACTTTTCACGACATTTATTTCTGTAATCTATTATAAATGCCAAAATCTAAATTTCTCTGAAAGACAAATAACATTAATTTTTAAGCAAGTTTTCGTTATAAGACTAAAAAATAACACAATCAGTATTTTTTTCTGATATATATACTCAAACAAATGCTCTCAATTTGTTACCTCACTTTCATTTGACACACATAAAACCGATTTATTTCCAATATTTTGTATTAGTTTTCAGTACACTATTTAACTTCTGGTCATTAAAAGAAACTTGCTTATTTTTTTGTAAATAGTGCTTCATAATGTTTTGATTTTGTACTTGTCTTATAGAATAAGGAAGTGCAGACAATTGGGGCGTACCTGTTTTGCATCTTAGGACTTATATATTCGGTAGCACAGGTTACACTTACTGGTTTATACTCACGGTGCACTCCAACATTCATTTTGAGAACAGTACTACTTTTGATTATGGCTGGAGGATTTGTGAGTTGTATCCTTTTTCAATGGCTTGGCAAATACCGAATGCATGAAAGTTTACACTTCTAGTCATACAAAGGCTGAACCTTATTAATGCTTGTCACGAAAAAGCAACTAGGAATTTTGTAAAAAGTTAATCTGAAATGAAAACCATATGTAACTTTTACTTTTGAAAGGTATTACTTTTAAAGATTTAAAAAGAAATGTGTGCAAAAAATTATACCAATAATGGATCATGTTAAAGTAGTTATACTTTTAATATTAAAAAAAAAGAATGGTGTAGTTATCAAATTAAAGCTGTCTTCAAACTTGGCAGTAAAACTTTGCTGATAAATTGGAAAATATAATGTTGTTAGTTAATTTTCAAAACTTTGAGGAACTATAGTTATTGATAACGGCGAATGACTACTGATAATGCATATAACAAAATTACTGATTGCTGCGTTAAAATTTTTGTAGTTGCGCTACAAACTATACCAGTTTTGGGCAATACAGGATATCAAGAAGTAAATTGGTTTCAACTCAAGCATTGCCATTTACAAAATATTTGTAATTTTACATTTCCAATTAGTTGCACTGGTTTATATATGTGTTATTCAGCAATTTGCTTATGTATATGTTTTAGATAGTTTATATGCTTTTATTAGATTGCTAATTGGCGACATGTGTAGTGTTTACAACGACTGGTAAAAACTGTCTCAATGTGCTGACATTTTCATTTTTTTAATAACGCTTTTTCTTTTTTTTTGGGGGGGGGGGTAATATTTCTGGTTTATTACGACATTAGCACAGAAATGTTACACGTGCAACAAATGAACGCCCGATATTAAAAGCTCATGCACTCTCTTATGAAGTTTTTTTTTTTTTTTTTTACAAGTTGACAATTTCTGGTAAATATTAGCAATTACAGTTACAAATTTCTTGCTTTTGATTTTCATTAATTTGTACTTAATGCTTAAAATAATTGGAATGAAAAAAGTGCAACGAGGACAAATTACATGTTCGTAATAGTCAACTTACATTATTATTTTAGCCTCGCAAAGTTTCTGTAAATATGTACTAGTCTTATGTTTTATCGTCCGCGTCTTCTACATTGAAATCTCAAATAAACACCAAAACACGTGTATGCAGTTATTTGCAAATTTTGTGTTTCATCAACACTGTTTCTATGAATTTGTTTTCAGCACAAATATATTGTTTTATTCCTTAATTATACTATAAGCTGCCACGCTAATTAGTATTAGCATGAAAAATGCTACAGGAAATGAAACTTTTTCTGAACCTGCAAAGGAAAATCATTTCAACAAAACTGTGGTAAGTTTTCAAGAAAACGAATAATATATTCCAAACTTGTGTGTGTGTGTGTGAATCTAATTTCATTCAAGTTTTACCGTTACGAGCTTCCAGTCCTACGTCGAATTTCAGAATATGAGACAATCCCTTGTCTTAAACAGTTCGTTTTTCTTTTAGTTTCAAAAATCGCCACCTGATATAGCTTAGTTTTCTAATAAAAATTATATATACAAATTTTGAACACATCATCATCAGAAACTTTCTGACAAAATGCCTCTGTCTGCATCTCAGAGCAAAATGCACGCATAATTTTAATTAATCATTTTTACATCTGAGAGGAAGGAAACCTATTTTCTTACTTTACCAGTTCTTAGTTTTTATACACATCAGAAATCTAAAACTATGAAGCTGATTTATGACCCGGCAATCAAAAGTTAAATGAGAACACTATACAAAATATGAAATTCTGAATAAATACCTCGATGCTTAAAAAATAAAAGGATATAAAACAACATCTTAACCATCCAGCTCATTTGTGCGTTAAAACGTTGTTTTATATTCCTTTAAGTATGTTTTATGACAGTTATATTGTAGGTAGAACGCTTTTCGGGGGGGGGGGGGAAAGTCGCAGAAATCTATTTGCAATTATTCAAATGTAGCTCTTGCAAGAACTTAAAACCTAAGTAATCGGTTTTTGAGAAGTATTTTAAAGCTTCTACCTCTTGAAAATTCGCATAAATAAACTTTCTAATTCATTTGAACTGACCACGAGTTTTTACTGGCTAATTGTTTTCTTGTAAAGTTCGATAACTTTACACTTTATAAGAAAAATAAAAGCTCTGTTGTAACAGAGGCGTCGACAGAGTGGTGGTTTCCTCTGCGGTGGACATCGAAAGTTTAGCATAATACTCGTTTCTCCCCTGTGAAAGACACTAATATTTATTAGTGATTCCGGGGAGTCAACTTATTTCCGCAATACGTTTGAGAACATAAAATATAATAAAATAAGATAGTGACTACTGCCTGTTTTACTCAGCCGAGACCTAGCGCCAATTTGCGCATGCGTTAGGTCTGCTCTGATTTTATCAAAATAGGGAGGGAATCCCGGAAGTAAAAGGTGCAACATAACGTTCTCCCAAAGTAGCTCGAAAAAGACAGCGGTAGCAAGTGCGGACGGAAACTGCCCATCCACAACCTATCGCCCCTTTTTAAAATGGAATCTGTCTTCAGTGCTAGTGTTTGCTTTCGAGAACGGACAGTACACAATCAACGAATTTTCAGGTTTACCTAAGTAAGTTTTTGTATATTTCCCATACTGCGCAAGAAAACCAGTAACCCCAAATCTCTTGTGGGAAATGAATTCTGTGAAATTCCCCAATAGTTTCCAAAGTGTGGGTTATGAATGATTTTGCTTTATTACCCATAGAAAAAGGTGGAAGAAAACGTAACTCTTAATGTGTTACGATTCGAATTCTATCTGCCAGTGTCGCAGTGAGAAACGAACCTTAAGGTTGGGTGAAATTAATTTCTGAATGCGCTATTGGGAGACAGGATTTAATCGAATCGAGCACGATCGATTGCGTTAAAGATGAAAATGTCCCTTAATCAATGCCCTTGTTGTTTATTAGTTCTTGAATCACCAGTCCGCTCAATTTCACATTGAAAATAAAGGGGCAGTTCCGTGTTAGTGCCAAAATTAAAAATTTTGAGACAATTAACATAAATGGTAGAATAAAATCTCCTCTGGTTTTGGGTCAAGCTATAGAACAAGTAGCCCTGGTAAATTCTGCTACACATCATGGTTTAGAGAAAAATTTCAATGAAAGCCTGTTTAGGACATAAATGAATTATAACTAGACACACAACTCCTTAGTGGCATACGAGCCGACGCTTAAAGAATAGCCTCAGCTTAAAAATAGCCATTTTGGATCGGAGCGCGTGTTTGAGTTGTTGTCTTTTCTGGCAAGTTATCGCGTTTGGTGATTGTTCACTGTGAGCAATTATTAGCGGCACGTGAATTGTTTATTAAATAAAATACTATTATTTTTGACAAATTTAGCGAAATCCGAAACTTTGCTGTGGAAATTCTAGCAGTGCAACAATGAAAAATACGATCCAAAATGGCTAAACGTAAGCTGATGTGTCGATCTATCTATATAGAGGCTCTAACCGCAATGACTGTGGCAACACCGCCATAGTCAACGGTCTCAGTTTCTTGCGTCACATAAAAGACATTCCGCACTCGTCGGATTTTGTAATCGTGAAATTCGTAGTTGCTTGGTGGGGAAATTTTGCAGTGAGCATTTTCTTATCTAGGTTTCACCAAGGATTTTCTTTTTTAATATTTGTTCAGACACTTGCCCGTTTACTACGTGGTCTCGTTTGCCCATTGAACTGATTTTTTTGTTGTGCATGTAGTTAATAATATATCTATGGTCTGGGATCTGAATCTTCAACGCATTTTCTTCTGGCAGTGCTAATGAGAAAAAAACTGTTCACTTTTAAGGACCAAAATTATTTACATTGTTTTAATAATTTAAAAATAAGTAAATAAGATAGTACTTTAACGAAATAAAATTACATTTCATATCATTTAATGATAGTTGCATTTAAAGAAGTAATTGCAATTTACACCCAAACCTGTTTTTATGCGGTCTTTCTTTGTGCGCTTTTTTTTTTTTTTTTTTTGTACGATTTTTTTTTTTTTTTTTTTTTTGTGAGGATAATTAAAATTTCAATCAGATTGGGATTCAATTGATGAAATTATTTTTAAAACGAGTGCGAGGTAGTATAGTCAATTGACGACTTAGGCATCCAGATAGGAAGTTACTGTGACCTCCCTAAACTTTCCTTATTCGGAAAATTCTGTGCGAGTACTCGGCCGAAATTATCACCACTTTTCTTGTAAGGATTACAATTTTGTATGTTTTTGGGTTATTTTCTATGCCACAATTTTTTTATGCGGTCCCTATCCACCGTATAAAACAAGTTTGAGTGTATATGAAAAACTAAGACAACTACTTTTATAAATTTCAGAAACACAATCGAGGGGAGACAATTTGTGACCATCTATATTAGATAGTTACAATGGCTTTATTTATCTACGCATTTGTAACTGCATAACAGTTTGTCAGAAGTTATTGAAAAAACAGCAAACGTGCTTCAGAAATTTTTTTTAAAAAAATTATTCGATCTTTGAAAACGATTTTGAAGTATAACTTTGCAAGTGATAGTAATGCAATGCAATTTTAAATTTGAAAAATATTTAATTACTAATTAAGTATTGCCTTTCAACAGGTTATGGAAAAGCGAGTAGCAGCTTTCGCGCTGGAACAGGTATTTATAGTTGCATATGGACTACTATTCTTGAGTTTCTTCGCAGAGTTTCAAACCATATCGACCTACTTAATTATGAGACCACTAATACTGTCCACTCCAAGTGATTATAGCAGTGCTTGGACAGTAAACGAGAGAGTGTAGCAAAAGTCATTTGCTTCAATTTGTCATTTATGTACTGCATCTTTTGAATGTTTTACTTGTATGGAATTTATTGAATTGCATGAAATTGACTAGAAATAAAAAACAAATTGTCTCTTAAGTGTTTCATAATCTTTATTTCTGGTCGAACTTTTTAAAATTATACTAAGGGGTGGATACATGATTTCATTTTAGGGGGGGGGGTCATGCTCAGGAACATAGTTTTACGTACCAAAATTTTCTTCTGCGAACAACAACCCCCCTCCCCCCATAAAAACTCTTCAAATATACAATCAAAAATCATTGAAATCATAAAAGCTCTTCAATTTATTTTTCAAATATGCTTACAAAAATCATCGAAATCATTGATAAAAATCATTTTAAAAGTTTTCTTTTAAAATAATTTTCAGTTTTAGAATGTAAGCCGAAAATTTTCGGAAACGGCAACTCAAAGTTTTCGGAAATTTCGGATTGCAAAACACCTGATTGATTCAATATTTGCATAATACTTGTCACATACCCATCTTAGATTATAAATTTGCATGATACTCGACAAATCCATCTTGTATGCAGAAAAATAACATCACTTTAATGAGTCACTTTAATAATTCTTGTATGCAGTAAGACATCACTTAAAATAATAGTAAAAATGCGGCGAAATTCTAAAAATTGAATATTCCATAAATATAATGCGGACTTGATAAATTACTTACCGATTGATTAATTCCAATTGTAGGAAATTGGAGGTAGACGAAGACGTCGCAGTCTCAGAGTCTGATACTCCAGATATGTTTCCATCGGGGTTTTGGGTTCATCAGTTTTTTTCAACAGTCCAAAAAAAAAAAAAAAATAGAGACTACACTGCTTTGTCACCCGAACGTTTCATTGTTTTCGTTATAGGTCAGGGGTTTCCAAAGTGGGTTGCCGCAAGGAGGGGCGAGGGGTGCTGCGAGCTGTCCATATTTTCAATATGCGTATATAATTGAAATAGATTACACTGTTAAAAATTCAGGAAGATTTTCTGGTAATTGTTACTGTAAAATGGTGGACTTAACGCATTGCGGATTTTTACGGTAATTTATACCGGAAAAATAAGCGATCCCAGCTCCAACTGGTTGCTGTGGCCTACCGAGGAAACCGTAAAATTTTACAGTAACTTTTGATTTTTACGGTAATAATTACTGGCAACATGGATGAAAGTAACAATTACCGTAAATTTTCCGGAAAATTTTTAACAGTGTAGGGTGCCGTGAAAAATTTTAATTCCTCAAATAGTGCCATGAGTCAGAAAAAATTGGGAACCCCTGTTGTATGTAGTTCTTTTCTAACAAACGCGGCTTTTTTCGACAGGGTTTCCGTCTAATACGGTGGGCTAGTTGACGAGAGCGTTTGTATAATGAGGTTTTGCGCTAACACGACACTCAAATTTTACATTCCTTGCACAATACTAAATCCTAAACACCGAACTAACTAATAAACTATTTACAGCACATTTAAAAATGAACTCAGCACGACTAAAAACGAAACTATCTAAAAATTACAACAGGCAGGAATTAAATCTACAGAGACTTTACATTAAAAAAAAGAAAAAAAAAAACATTTACGGACTCAAATGTTTTACCGATTTCAGCGATGCCTGAAGCTTTGGATATGGTTTTACAAAAACTATCGTTGATTAAATTTGTTGCATAAAATGCGATCGGGTGTCAGACACTACTTTGTTACTTTTCATTATACTGGCTCCTTAACCCAGCGCCGCAAACTAACTGTCTTAAGAAAAGCTATTTTTATTTTCTACATATTTTAAATACATATGCTATAGAGAAGTGACCAGTTAATAACTCCCCCCCCCCCAAAAAAAAAATCGAGAACTATTTACTGTTTTTTATTATGGTTTCGGTCCGACTTTTCTTTTTTTTTTTTTTTCAAGCAGTCATGTGTACTACTCAAATGTAATGAACCTTGAAACAGATTACAAAGTATTGTCGCAAATTTTGATGGGAGGAGGTGTCATGACACCCGTAATCTCCCCTCTCACTGTATCTGCTTCTTACGGTTTCAAGTTTCGATCAAGTTTTTTTATTTTTTCGAGCAAACATTCAAATAGTGTTTAGGGTTTGGGGGGAGTCATGACCCCCATGACCCCCCTTGTATCCACCACTGATTATACTACGACTAAAAATGCATGAAAAATGCTTTGTATAATATTGTAACACTGCATTGTAAAATGCTATGTGCATAAAATTGTAATAGTAAACACAGAGTTTAGTAAGCCTGAATTTAATACATTGACCTTATAACATGACCTTGTTGCTACTCACTTAATGATATTTAACCTGACTAGATTTACTGAATCTGTGTTTTACGAAGCAGGTAAATTGTTTTAGTTTCCTATATTAAAAAACTTCTAATCCAGTATAACAGCTTGTTAGACACCTAGAAAATATGGAAATATATCATACTTAATTAGCAGAAAAATTTAAGCAAATTTATGTGCCTTTGAAAATTCAACCCTAATACCTTAGTTGCTGCCATGAAGCCAAATCATTTCATATTTTATAATAAATGGATCAAAAATCTACAGCTTGAAGTTAAATATTTAAGAGAATTTTGTTCAAGATGTACTAAGTCTCGCGAACAAGTTTCGCTCATTAAAAAAGTTATTTGCACTAATTCCGAAAATGCAGAAAAAAAATAGTGTCAGCGAGTAAATCACTTGTTTTTTTACATGCAAAACAATTTTGATGCAGATATGCTCTGATGACCTCGTGATAGTTCTCTTTCTTCTGAATTGAATCAAGAATACATTTATAAAGAAGAATCAGCATCTTGATAATTCAATTAGTTAGAAAAAGGCCGTGCTTTATTCCAAAATCCATACATCTCAGTCTTAGATAACCCTTACGGCAGACGTTCGACAAAAACCAAAACTTGATTCCCAGTCGCTGTCATGAAATGAGTTTCTGTTTGACTGTCACGTGACCTTCCGTCGTGACGTGGAATTTTAATGAAATAAATGCTATTTTGCGAGAAATATTTTCAAACCAGAGTTGAATTTAATAAATCAGCAGCAGCCAATGAATTTTGATGTCATGAAGGAGGCTAAGACAAGTCACATGACGTTAAAAAAATGTCTTGATTTTTCGGAGCGTTTCTCGCGATTCCGGAAAAGAAGCTTTTCCCTACTTTTCCCTTTCAAAGCAACTGCGCGATATCTGTTGAAGTAAAAACGAGCTGATGTGTGCATCACATGACTTCCTTTTACTCCAATTTAATGTCATTTTCTCATTATTGGCAGTTTTAATATGATTCAATAGTTTACTCTCTAAATATCACCAACAGTGGCCAAATTGAAACCAGATTAAAATAAAAAAAAAAAATCGTCGCCAAGTTGGCGAAAAAACTTGGCGACCAAAAGCTTGGCGATACGTCACCAAGTGTTTACCAAATTATAACACCACTTAAGTTTGCATTGATATTAACAATGATTTCCCCCCAAAAAGGTGCAAAAGACCCCCTTAGGAACATCCGAAAGCAACCAAAAGGGGAGGTGCACAACTAGACCCCACTACGAGTCTATGTACCAAATTTCAACTTTCTAGGACATACCATTTTTGAGTTGTGCGAGATACATACGCACATACGCACATACGCACATACACACATACGCACATACATACAGACGTCACGAGAAAAGTCGTTGTAATTACCTCGGTGATGGTCAAAATGGATATTTCGCGTGTCTATACATTCTTAGGCACTTTTCCGCATGTGGTCGAATCGAAAAAAAAACTCAACATTCATTTGGGGGTGAGCAAAATGGAAATTAAGGGCGATTTTTGAGTGAAAATTTTTTCGCGAATACAATACTTCCTTTTTTGTAAAAGGAAGTAAAAAAGAGTATGCTGAAAAACTGAAAGAAATACATTCTGCTCAGAATATAACTATTAAATGACAAATCATTAAATAATCAATTTAAAAAAAAACAAGTTGTTTTTTTCTTACTGACTGTATTACTTCTTTACCGACTCCATGTTGTGATTACATTAGACATGTACCAGTCACGCTGCAGTTACACACCAGTGGTTCCACATTTTTTTTTTTAACTCAAGAACTCTACCTCATGTAAAGAATATTCTTGCGAGCCAGTCAGAACTCATGTAAAATTTTAAAATACTTAAAATCCTTGTAAATTACGCGGGAACACATAGAAAAAGAAAAAAAACTACAAAACAAGAATTATTGCTATGATTACTTGATTCTTATTTTACTAATGCAAAGTTTGCACCTACTTTCAAAAACCAATTTCAGAATATTTGGTTCAAAATTTATGACATTGTGACTAATCGTGGTTTTCGGCTTGCATTACTGAATAAAACCGCGTTCCGCCATGTAGCCTACAGACGGCAGTTTGGGCACCACTACACTACACGACTTAACATTGCTATAAACTAAATGACACTTTAAAACAAAACAATTTTATTTTCTGAAATGCTGTACAATAAATTAACAAGTTCTTGATTGAGTTATAAAAGCTAATCTTGGCCTATTCGCTTCTTTGCTTTCGATAGTAAAATGTATGGTATATTTTTTAAACTCCGTTACATAAGATATGAAGAACAGAAGATAAAGGATTGCCAAAATCCACTCTGAACATGCACTGACCAGATATGGAATAAATCCCTGGAAAAGACAAAGGCAGACTGTAATGCTGAAATTACATACACGAATGGAAAATTTTCAATAGTCTATGGAAGAAGAGGGAAAGAAGAGAATAACAGTTGAGCTAATATTTTGCATACATCGTGTTTTATGTGCTGATAAAAACAAGATAGGGTGGGGGGGGGGGGCGCGAAAGCAAACTGAAAAATAAGAGCTGCTCTCTTATATTTACGCAGGAAGTAATAAATACGAAACATACATTTGATATTTGATAAAAATATGAAGGATTTTATTTCTATTGTGAATCATTTTAGCATAACGTATTTCCTTTAAGTTTAAAATTATAAACTAAACATAGAGCACGAATATTTTTGAAACCCAATGCACCTGATTTCGCCTTTACTGTTATCTTTAATTTTATCCAACGGTTTCATTGAAAAGTGATCTCAGGTTTTTTCAACCGTCTTTTAATCATATTTTGTAATATTTTTCAAATAAATTCTAATTGTAGTTAATATTCCTCGTTAAGCACGCTGAATACTTCGTACCGAAACATTTGGTTTCATTTGAATAGTACATAGTTTTAACTACAATGGTACAGTATAGACTTAATTTTCCAGAAAAGATATGAAACATGGTTCTTATACATAGCGAAAGAGCTGAATCCAATGGGGGGGAGGGGGGGGATTGTCAACTTTCCGCATTTTTTTCTGTTTTAGAAATATAAAGCATTAAAATGTATGACATAATGGTATGAATAAAATATGACAACGTATATAAAGTACAAATTCAGAATGAAAAAAGGTTAAAAAACCTTAGTTCGCCTCGACTGTGTTTTAGTCGGGTTGAACCTGTCTTCGTTTTTAATTGCACTGATGATGGCACTTGTATTTTAGAGTGCCGAAACAGCTGTTTGCTGGTTTTTTAACCTTTTTTCATTCTGAATTTGTACTTTATATACGTTGTCATATTTTATTCACTATGCAGTACAAAGTTTTCGACTACTTTTTATGTACACATAATGGTATGTTTGAATGGAGGAAGCTTCGGGCCGCTGCGAATAAACGAAACACATATCTTCAGCAGCTTAGCGGAAGTTAATTCATACGAGACGGCCCCTCTTCGTTATTCGATGTGCAATGCTTATGAAACTTTGCGGTAGTCATTGATCGTTATCTTAACTAGTGTATTAGTTTTCACTTCCTCTATTAAATTTGCTGTCTATGAATAAACTAGTGGTACCCGCACGGCTTCGCCCGCAATAGAAAAATTAAAAGGTCTTTTGGTTCGCCTGTATATTTACAAATGTACAAGTGAATTTTCTCGCCAATTGGCTTGTACCCATGTTACGGTTCCACGTTATGATAATTTCGTAAATTACTCGTCCATTTTATAATAGTTTTGTTCTTAAAATTGGAATAGAATAAGAACCAAATCGAATTTTCGAAAAATCGCTTCGAGGTGCACATTCCCATGCTACAAACTAACTTTGTGCCAAATTTCATGAAAATCGGCCGAACGGTCTAGGCGCTATGCGCGTCACAGACATCCTCCGGACAGAGAGACTTTCAGCTTTATTTTTAGTAAAGATTAGTTCCAATTAAGTTTTAATATTTAAAGGTGCATGAAAATTTTCCGTATTCTGTCCGATACACCGAGACATAAGCCATTGAAATGCACCATTATGAGCTACATTTTAATCACGTTTATATCGAAAACGGGAATGTTGCGAAAAACTAGACCACATCCATCGGATTCAGCGTCTCGATATAAATAAGAACCATTTTTCAAGTCCCTACCGTTCGCTTGTTTGTACAAAGAAGATAAAAGTATCACGAAAAATATCAGTCATAAATCAAATGTAGTTTCTGAAAATAATTCTTGTCTTACCTCATCGGAAGGCGTTTTATCTCCGCTCCAGTATTTTGCTGTCCATAAGGAAGATGCAATAACTCCAAAAACACCTACTGTGTTTTTAAGTTAAGGAATTGTGATGAAGTAAAATTTTATAAGCTTATGAAGAAATGTTCACAAAGCATAGAATTATCCTATCAATTAAATTTTAAATTCAAATGCTTACTCCAAAAACATTAAATTCCAGAAAACAATGACACTGTAGGGCTGTTTTAAGAAACAAAAAGTAAAATTATATTGACTTCGGTTATAAATCTTTTTACGCATGTGTTGTAAAAAAGAATGGAAAAAGTGCTATTTACCATTAGTACATACGAGTGATATTTTGGAAATGTGTTTTTTTTTAAAGTACTATTTCCCTTGAATTCTTGCAAGCAAATCATTTTACAAGTCTAAAAAAAAGGATCGACTTAAAACAAAATTTGGAATGAACATTAAAAAAGTTCACTTGCAATGCAGACGCTCTTGTGTCCAGTGACTATAGAAAAGCAGTTTTTTCTCTCAGATCCCTTTCCCCGGAACTAAACTTTCACTGAAATTACCATTCTAATCATTTTTACCACAAAAACCTAAGCCCCCCATTAAAAAAATAATGAAAATGAAAAATTATGTATATTTAATGTTAAGTATGACTGTTATCTTTTTCCTGTTTTTTTTTTTTTTTAATTCTCTGTATTGAACAGGATCACAGGGTGCATGATTCATTGGGTGTTATTCCACGTCTTTTAGCAAAAAGCAAATTTTTAATGGAAAACTTTTTGGCCGCAAACTGTAATTGGAAAACTATTTTTTCGCTTTTTTTTTACTTGAAAATTTCTTAATCTATGTGACATGATAACATAAGCCATAAGCGGTCGGAGAGGTAGGAGAGACTGGGGCAGGTTGGCAAATTTTTCCAACTTCCTTTTCTTAAAGGTCATAAATGCAGTAGAGAAACTTTGTTTTATTGCTTGGATGATCCGTACGGTATCAGCGCAATAGAGTTTTTTTTTTTTTTTTTTTGGACATTACTATGCTTTGTGTACTTTGTGTACAATGTTTTTGAACCTTTGCAGAGTTGTCACACTTGCTTCGTCACGAGGGAAGTTAGCGAGCAGTATTGAGTAAGTTAGCGAGTTGGGAAAAATTCACAATAGGAGTAGAAATTTTTGACATCAATTATCAGAGAAGTTCTAACTAAGCAAGTTAAACTTACCATTGAGTCAAATTAAGTGAAATTAGCATTGAAATTCTTTCAAAAGTAGGTATTACACACAAGAAAAAGTTGAACTTTGATTTTTGAAGTACATGTGGAAAAACGCTGTGAGAATTGAACAAGGTCGTTTTATTTAGTTTTGTACCTCAATAATTTGAAAAAAAAAAAAAAAAAAGAAAAGTTTTGTCGTTTAGTAGGCTACAATATAAAAATAATAAGTCTTGATAAACATTGCATATGGTTTAGCTTTAGAGTATCCCATATCGTCGCAGAAATTTCAGTTTTCACGTTCAAATAAAATGGACGCTCCTCCAGCCCACTCTTCGAATGCCCACATATGACATTTCTGTAACTGGATCCAGTTTTCTCAAAACGGTTCACGCAATACAGGCAAATTGCATCTCCATCATCCTCAGATCTTACATTTTATTTCTTCTTTTTTTTCGGTTCAATTTCAAATTTAGATTTTTTGCTGATTTTGAGGAATTTTTTGTATTGATTTTAGTTTTGCTGTAGTATTTCCTTTTTCTTTAATTGCATTTTTGACAGGAATATCAGTAAATACTGCTGTACATCTTTTTCACCTCTCACTCTGTTTTTGATTTTCATCCCTACTGCTTAGGGTAAGGTCGTGATACACAGAGGCGTATGCTGGTTTGGTTGAGATGAAGCACGCTCTTAAATAGGCATATCTGAAACCCTACAGTCCAGGATATTAGTGAATGTAAGAGAACAGGAAAAACCTTGCAGAAGCATATAGTTATTCTCACCAGGATGACTCTCATCACCATAACTTGGGTCAAAACTCTTGGTTGGAGATTGTGTAGAAAATCTTTTGAACTCTAACAGCAACTCTGGTACCGGTACATCCAGCTTCACTTTCTTCCAAGTTCAATATGAGCCTACTACACAGAGATACAGACTCCCTCATCGATCCAAGAATTCTGAGTTCTGACGAATTGGAAAATCGTAAATAGTCAACGTTTTGCCACTACTGTTCACCATCCTAGTGTCACAGACCGTATTCATACTTTTTAATGGGCAGCATACACGGTTATTCATAAGCTGTAACTTATGACTACTGGCGTTAAAGGTGATGAGTGTTATCCCATTTGTCTTACAGTAATTGAGCCTTTCTCTTGGTAGAAATGAGTTGTAATTGTTATGTAAAAAAATTAGAGGTAATGCACCATTTAGCATTACATCTGGTGGAGTTTTCTCCTTGTCGGATTTTCTTTTGAGTTTCTCATTTCCTGAAAAAACAGCGCTTATGCATGCTGTAGGCCAGTATGCAACATTGTACAGACGTATATGTAAGAAATTATTAGCTCAAACGTAGTGAAACAAATGCAATTATTTCATTAAATTAACTTTTTACATAAATTAAGCTTCAATTCGTAAACGCTTTCAGGCAAAAAATGTAGCTGGGGTAAATATGCGAATTCGTCACATCTATCCCGAAAAAAGTTCGCCTACTTTCCCTAACTCACTTTATTGAAATCAAGAGAATGGCTTCGAAAAAGTAGTCTAAATAAAACTTCATTTGTTTCGACGAAATATGGGCTACTCAATATTAATGAGTTTTGGAAATTCACTCCACTACTATAGGTTGTAGAAGAACATAACTACGGATATAAATATTTACTTAGAATACGAAAAAACAAATTTTTCCCTCACAGTCCACACTGTGTTGTAAATCTTATTGAAAACACACACAGTAGTACAACGCGTACATGGTCACGTGAGAGGTGACTCAGAGCTGCCAAATCAAAATCAGGAGAATTTTCTCTCGTTCACATATTTACCCCCTCACATATAAGACCTGGTCTGCCCTGCATTTTGCTAAATGATACGTAGATACATCTGTATCACAGAAATGCTCATTTTAAAATTTATACAGTACGCATTCATCCCACAAAAGATAAATAATAGAATATGTTGTAATATATAGCGATGAACATGAAAGGATACATAAAATTAGAAATATTACGCTTAAAATTGCTATAACCAGTCTCATCCTGGAAACTGTTGTGGTTTCTCGAAGTCTTAAACTGATCCATGCTTGAAAAATCATGTACAATACAATACAAACACACGTAATTCCAGCAGCAGTATTGTGCATTTGTGAAATAGCTGTAGTCTGAAAAAAAATCATCTCGTAGTAATGATGGTAAATTCAATAAATCTAAATCATACCAAATACCTTCTTTCTTGACATTAAATTGGACATGAGTGAAAAAAAGCTTTAAAAGTTTTTTAAAGGAATATAATTGAAAAACAACCTTACATAAATTGCAACATAAAAAAGCATAAAAAAGTATACATACTAGGAAATAAATTATTACAAATGATATTACATTAAATGTTTGGACATCATCATTGTTTACACCTCGTTCGTATACCCATAATTTTTTTACGAAGTATACGTAAGAATAAAGTGCACTTTACCTAAGTGTGAAACCGTGTGTTTTTCAAACAAGCCGTTAATAAAGTAAATTTTTTTCAGTATGCATTATACTTTCAGATGCGATATGAATAAAAGTTTACCACTGGTACCTTCCTACACAATGCATAAAGTCAATTTTAGCCCTATGAAGTTTTAACATTTCACCCATAGCAACTGTTTCAATAGTTTACGTAAAAACTTTAATAGCGATCGTTATTATAAGTAATAAATAAGTTTAAAACAGCTTTTTAAGCAAACGGTTCATTATAAACAAAAATGTTTTGAAAACAAAGAATTTTAATGATTTTTTTCGAGGTGAAACACATTTTTTGTTGAACATAAACTTATTTAATTTTTGAGTAGAGCATTATTTTTCGTTTATTTTTATAAGTTCAAACTACAACATTTTTGAATGTATTGTAAAATAAAAAATGTTTTTTAGAAGGCATTCGTATCAAGTATTGGAGAACTAACAGTTCTGTTTTGTCTAGTTGGGACAACAAATAAAAATCAATTATAAAAAACTCAAGCGAGAATTTTGGGTATGTTGAGGAGTTACTGAAGTAATTGTTGTTTCATAAAAACAACGACGAAGGTCCAAGTTCCCGGAGGCCAGAAAAAATCTCCTGTACTTGTCGACAGAAAGTCGAGAGAGGTACTGATTGAGGAAATAGAGTTTGAAAAACAAGTAAGAGAGTTATTTTTTGCAGCACTTCACCTGTCTTGATCTTTTATGATTTTGGAACTAGATCTTACATATTGAACCTTTCATAAAGAAAAGCTTCTAACTTTGTCGGATGTCTTTTCATCCATAAGCTCATTATTTTTTGCATTGAAAAAGGCGTTCCCTGTAACGCCGAAACACGTGTCTGCTGTAATTTACAAATTTGTGCTTCTACTTACGTTGTTTGGTCTAACTTTAATATACAATAGTGTTCGAATTAATTGGGACGAAGATATTTTTTCGTGGACTTTCAACTTGGTTGCCAGCACACTCCAGTGGGTCCCTTTAAGCAATTCTGTATGTCTTAATGTCATCTGGATGTCAGTTTTGACTGTTTAAAACTAGTCTAGATGAGAAATTGCGCAGATTGAAAAATTCTTTTGTTTGTTTCTGTGAGAGGAGAAAGTAACATTTTTCATTCTTTTATTTTGTGTTCGAAATAGGGATACAAAGCCTCGAGAATTAGAGGGGGACAACACTAAAGATAATCGTACTTAACAGGTCCAAATCCATGGGATAAAACAATATTTCCTGCGGATGGTATTAGAAAATCGAACTTTTGGCAAGTTCTCTTCTGACCAACAGTGACTCCGCTGCTGTCTCGAACAATGAATAACAATATCAATAGGTATTAAATACCTCATAATGTATTGCATAGTTTTTGTAGGTCTAATAATACTGTTTCAGAGTAGGAACTTATCCAATTTTGGAGTTTTTACTTTTCTCCTTCACATTTGCCCTTTCTTCTAGGAGGAAATGGTTCAGTTAAATGCATTTCTTCTGACGCTCGAAGAAGCTCGATTTTCTAATTCCAATCATGGAAGTAGTATATTTTACAGTTACATTGTTAAAAAAATCAGGAGACTTTTATGGTAAATATTACTGTAAAACGGAGTGTTTACAGTACTGGAAAAAAATTACAGTGAATTGTACCGATAAAAAATAAACGATTCCAGCGCCTGGACCATTGACTTACAGTGCGAAGTACCTAATATCGTATTGCCCTCACTCGACGTGTCCCGACCCGTATGGTGGGCAGCAAAGCCGCTTGCCAATCCGAAGGTCCCGAGATCGAAATCTGCTGCTCGCATTTTGCGTTTTTTAAATCTCGTTTATTCTACTGTAAAATTTTACAGTAAAATATTATTTTACGGTAAAAGTTACTGGCAAAACACATGGATGCCAGTAACTTTTACCGTATACTTTCAGGATTTTTTTTTAAATAGTGTATAGATGTGTGACTGTTAAGTACCATTATCTTTGCTAACTTTAAAGGAGTTATATCCCTTTTAGTGTACTAAAATGAACAAATGCAAAATGTAACTTCCTCTTCTTACAGAAGCAATCTGAAGAATTGTACAATATTCATAATTTTTCACCTAAACCAGTTCGGAGGAGTCAAAACTGACATTTAGATCGCATTAAGACCGATGGCATAGCTTAGTGGGACCTCATGGAGCTAGCTGACAATCAATTTGAAGGTCCGCAAAATAATATCTTTGTCCCATTTAACTCGAGCACTATACTATCTCCATGACTGGAGGGAAAAAAAGAAAAATAAAACTAAGAATACTATAAGCTTACTGGGAATGATGCAAGAATGACTATGGATACATTGGAAATGATTCCTAGCGTTAATGAAATTTTATTTATGAAGACATCGAGATCATTTCCTTTCTTGTTGGACTTGTCCTCGACTACAAAGTAGCGCATCGAAGTCGCACACAGACCTGTTCAAATAAAACATTATAGCAGTAAGCAATCATAAAATTGCAGATTAATATATCTCTCTAAAAAAGTCTAAGTAATAATATCAATGAAAGAAATAGAAATTGCTTACATAAAAAGCTTGCAATGACAATGAACAAAGTGAAGATGCCTGCCTCTGGAAAATATCCTCCACCTTCACTAAAAATAAATATTTTATTAAAAGTATAGAACAACTTAACTGCTTAGCATGCACCGAATCAAACTAGATGAATTTCGTAATGCGTTTTATATAAGCGCAATGTGATAAAAAGTAGCTGACAGAAAAAGTTTCTGAAAAAATATTTCAACAGAATTTTCCTGTTGAAATATTTTTCCTGAAAAAAAAAACCGGATCCAATTCTGATTTTTTTTTCTTTTTTTTTTAATCGAGTGACAAATAATATAGAGTGAAAAAAAAATGAATTCCTGAATTTCTAAGCCTCGTGGGGTCTTGAAAGTTACCGTTTAGCAACAATAGATCAGAAAATAGTTTTCTGTCCCCGATCACCTTCCGTACTCGCCTTATCTATCCCTTGTGTTTATATTCTGTTCTCGAAACTGAAAACTGCAATGAAAGGAGCTTTTTACGGTGATGAGTTCCCGTCACTCGAGCAGCAGCGGCACTAGTACCAAAAAACATTCCCAAACCTAAATTTAAAAAGTCTATGAAAAAATAAATTTACCGTTAAAAACGTTGCATTGTGTTTCACGGATCCCATTTTGCATAAATAATTGGTTACATATTATTATTAATTACATACATATTATCATGCTTATTTTATTCTACAGTGAAACCTGTGTAAGTTGACCACCTGCGGTGCACTACTTAAGTGGTCAACTTAAACAGGTGGTCAACTTACAGTGGTTGATTTATATAAGGGCTAATTCTGTGCCTGAAGAAAGCGGTCAACTTAGACAGGTGGTCAACTTGACAGGTTTTACTGCATCACTAAAAATGACGGTTATTTTTATTAATCCCAGTGTGTACAGTATTAGACACATTTAAAAGCTTCAATGTCGTAATGTTATACATCTATAAAATTAATTATTTTTATGATTAAAAGATTTTTACTTACCTTATATAAGGTACATAAGGTGAAACATGGCCATTTACTATGGCTATTATTACAGGAACGAACATTGCAAGTATCATTACACAGCAGAATGCTATTGGGATGTGATGCAATTTCTCCCAGGAATGTCGAGACATTTTCCTAAAAAACGCAAAGTTCATTTGAATTGAATTGATTAAAATTTAACGACCATTATTGAATATTAATGGCTGAAAGTAAACTACCATAAACGAAACTTTTGAGATGGTAAGCACAATTTTCAAATAATTCTTTCATGAGTTACAAGAAGCTTTGTTCAATCGGAAACAAAAATTAGTTCAATTTTGTTAAAAATATTTTTACATAACGAATCTAGCGAAAATCGCTGAAAATATCTATTTTTCAACTTTGTCAAGTTAAATCGCATCATAAGCTACAAGTTGACAAATAAGTTTTTCGATTATATTTTAAACAGCTTACTCGCAGTGGCTGATGCTCAGGGGGGGAGGGAGATTGGAGCGATCGCCCTCAAAAAGGTTCGTAAATTCGAAAAAAATCCGGGTTAAGGTCACAAAACTCCCCCCCCCCTCCAACACATCACAAAAAAATCACCTACAACTGTATTTTTACGACTTTAATTCCAAAAATTTTAAAGGGGAGAGTCCCTCAAGCCCCTCTTTCCAATGGCATCGAAGATCAAAGGTTTTGAAATTTTGCAGCTTCAATTTCGAAAAGAAATCGCCCGAATCGAAAACTTTTTCGAAAATGTCGTTACATTGTAACAAATTTCGGAAACGTTTCTGGATATATCGGAAACGTTTCCGAAATAGTAGGAATCCTTCATCCAATAGCGAACTCCTCAATATTCAGGAAGCTTTTTGTTATTTCAAGAAATCTAGAAGCGGAAGTGATGACGCAACGCTTCGAAACCTATTTTATCCTTCCAACTCGGGTGCCAATGAGTCGGAAATAACGAGAACTTATTTTTTTTCTTATCTATGGTTGCTGCAGTCAGCAACTGTTTAGCATTGGATTGCTTGTTATTTCATGTCTAGAGAGTAGTAAAATGTGTCGAAACTAATTTTACGTCTTTGCATTTTGGACTGCCCTTGATTTTTTAGATGATGTACGCAGCTATTAAGTTAGTTAATAACCATTTGCTTCTTTACAATTTCCAATGCGACCATAATTAGATATATATTGTGTGTTCAAGCGTGAATAGTTTCAACACCAGTGTTTATACTTAATGAAACGAAACCCTTTGGATTACTTATTCAGTTGTAATGGAGGTACTTAGATTTTCTTCCGCTCATGTTCACTTGTAAGTATTAATGAATATTTTAAAACATGTTGTTATATACATTTATATTTTTGTTGATTTGCATTTGATGAGGCTCCAATTGTAACTGTTTTTGGGTTTATCGAATTAATTTAAAGTTATCCTACATACCTATGTGCGCGGTGTACTATTTGTTGTAACTAACTGAAACTGATTAATTACGCAAAAGAAATAAGATTTATATTTGAGAAGCAATCACAGAAAAGTTATTTCGAAATACTTGGATGTACATACATTTTGGTTCAAAAAGAAAAAAAATCAATTGTTTAATTCATTAAAAATATGGTAATGCAAATATTTTCTAGTATTGTAATATGCTTCACAAAAAATGTGCCAGTATTATCTTTTTTTATTATAATTTATTCATTCATTTAAAAATATTTATACCATTAGAAAATGACCATGTTATCTATTAGTAAAAACATAGTTATGCAATTAATTCATCTGCTTATTCATTTTGTTAAATGTGGTTAACAATAAAAAAATTCCTTGACATTAATTGTTCCGAAAATAACATTTCCTTCGTGGATATACTAGTTTAATGTAGGACAGTCAGGAGGAATGAGTCAGTGGCAAAAATGGAACAGCTGCATTTACATGCCGAAATAAAAAGTAATATTATTTCATGTCATCGTTTTAAAAGTGATCATTTTTTAAATACTATGTTATTAATATGCAATGCACATATGGGGAGAAGACGAGGGGCGTTCACCACGCAGACTGTGCCATTGACATTTTCAAGGGGTTGCTTTTTTGTAAGGGGGGGGGGAACGCTTTATATCATTTTATGGGTGCACCATCACTCTTATGGTGTGGGGGGGGGGGAACTCTCGTACATATGAAATGGAATAATCATGTAATAGAGTTCAATGTTTTAATAAATAAAATATATAATGCATTTTGCGCACACTCTAAAAATAAAATCAGTAACCTATTTTGATTAAGTATCTATATTTGTGATAAACTGGAAAAGGGCAAGAACAGAAGAATAAACCCGAATGGTTCCAGCAGGGGGGACTTTGGTGTCATATTTAAATTCATCAATTTCTCTGTTGGTACTTTTCGGTACACTTTGTTCGTCAAAGAAATTGACTTGACGTGAACGAATTTCGGAACGCAAAGTGTAGGTAAGTTCTGTCAAATTTTATCCGAAAATAAAAGCTATCAAGTTTGATACAAGATATGTTTTGAAGTTCTGCATTGAAAATACAATATGTTGATAATTTTGTCTTGAAAATATTGAGAGAAAAACTGAAGTTTAATATTGTTTAACAAACAATCCCACTTTTGAGAAAGTACTCCCCTTCCCTCCCCCGACGATTTTGTGATTATGAATGAAATTACTATATTATTTCATAAATTTTCAAAAATTTATAACTGTGCATATGTTATGCTGTTAACCATGCTATTTGTCATTAGAAATTCAGAAAAAAAAAAATCCACGAATGATTCTAAAATTGCTCGTTTCATTGCTCTTAGATATGAAAGAATTGAAACTGATATGGCATGCAATACTATAGTAAAGAATTATTTTTTAGAAAAAATCACGGAAAAAGGATTCCGAAATTCTCAGAAACGTTTTTAAAAATTGTTTGGAGAATTCCGAAATACTCGGAAACGTTTTCGAAACTTTCATGAACCACAGCTGCACAGAATACTCAGAAACATTTCTGGAAATTATGGAAAGAGGATTCCGAAATGCTCAGAAATGTTTCTGAAAATTACAGAAAGAGGATTCCAAAATACTCAGAAACATTTCTGGAAATTATAGAAAGAGGATTCCGAAATACTCAGAAACGTTTTTGAAAATTTCATGAACCGCAGCTGCACGATATACTCAGAAACGTTTCCGAATTTTTTTTACAGTGTAATGAGGGCCTTTAATTACGTTTTTAAAACTTCAATTCCGAAAAAATTCCGGGAGAAAGTCCCCGATCTCGAGTCTTTTCCTCAACATCAATGAAGACCCACTAACATTACATTTTTGAAGCTCCTGACCCCATCCATTCCCTTAACGCTACCAAAGATGGCCAATCATCGCATTTCAAGGCTTCAATTTCGAACAATTTCCGATGGAAAGTTCCAAACCCTGTTCCTCCCTCTTACGTCATAAAAGATGGGTTACAACTGCGTTTTCAGGACTTCAATTTCAAAAAATTTCCGGAGAAGAGCCTCCATGTCCTCCCCCCCCCCATCTTTCAACACCATTTAAAGATCGTCTAAAACAGCGTTTTTGGAACTCCTACATCGAAAATTTCTCGTGAGAGGTTCTGAACCCCCATTTCTTCTGCTACGTCATCAAAGATAGCCTACAATTGAGTTTTAAGGCCTTCAATTTCGAAAAAAATTTCTGGGGGAAAGCCCTCGAACCCCTAGGTTTTTAGCATCACTAAAGATATCTAAAATTGCATTTTTGAAGCTCTAATATCAAAAAACGACTGGGTAGAGTTCCTGAATCGCATCCTTTCCCTTCAAGAAGACAAATATAGCAAACAATTGCGTTTTCTAAAATATACCCTTAAATTTCAAAAAAAAATCCTGAGAGGGACCTCCAAACCTCCCTTCCTCTTATTAACCACCAAATAGTCTAAAAATGTGTTCCTAACAAAAATTTTCGGGGAAGAGCCAGCAAACACTCCTACTTATGCGCGAATATTAAACAACTCAATCAACAAACAAATCCATATCATCAAATTTTATTCACAAATGCAATTTTAGTATTTTATTATGTTTGGTACGAAAACTGGTAAAAAGAGATGCCATCTTGATACTGCAACCTTTCTTTTATAAGGAAAACAAGTACAATTTGAAGACTTGAATGGCTACTGAAAATACTTCACGAGTCCTCAAACGAATCAAAAGTTAAAAAGTTTAATTTAAATAATGGATCCAGAAGATATATAAGTAGAAATTCCCTTTTCTTTTTTCATTTTTTTTATTCCTGTGTGTGTGGTACTTGAAACACTTATAACTTTTATTCAAGCTCTTTGAACGATATATATTACTCGTAAAAAAAAGAAGCTTCAGTTCTTAAAAACTTTGAAAAGAAATTATTCACCCCCCCCCCCTATAATGCATTACTCAATCGCTCCTCCCAACAGGATCGTCTGGATCCGCCACTCATTACTCGTCCCTTTAATTAGCTATAAAAAGAAAAATAAATTTTTCAGTTGTAGATATTTCAAGTTTTACATAAATACATTGCTTGAGTGGCACTAAACAATAAATAATATAAACTAAGCTAGATATTTTCTTATATCTTCATTTGTTTCGTTCATCTGACAAGTTTTCTCACACACCCCTTTGCATTTTTCTGCAGACAAACTTATTTTCAGGACTGAATTTTCTTCTTTATATTTTACTTTTTTTTCTCTTTTCAGTAATAATGTGCTAGGGTTGGTTGGGGTAAGTGGAACCCCTTTTGAGAGCAGTTAGTTTTTGAAACCTTATACAAAAGCTTTGAAGCAAAAAAAAATTAAACTTATTGTTTTATTTTGTCTTGGACATTATTAATAAACAAAAATTTATCATTATTTTCAAAAATAATGCTTTAAATATTCTTAACGGTTATATTTTTAAAAAAAATCAGAAGGGTGTCCCACTTACCCCATAATAAGGGGTAAGTGGGCCACTCCCCTTAAATTTTAAATTAAATCGAGCAAATCTAAAAAGGGGTAAGGGGTATTACTTGATAAAGTATGTAAATTTTTAGTATGAATTATTTTTTTTTTGTAAATGCATCCATTTATGAGATATTTACTGTCTTTTGTATCTGTATGACGGAAAATTTTAAAACAAAAAACAAAATAATTATATTTGTGAAATTTATTGAAATCCTATAGGCACGTTTTTTATTTACATAAAGATGTGTTTAGTAAACGTAATAAAGTTGACAGAGATCAAGTTTGGTAAATTAGCTAAAACTATAAGTTGAAAACGAAATTGGAAAGACTAAATGGCTGTGTTTGTTTAAAGTTGCCTAAGGAAGAACTATTATGACTTCATCCTTAGTAATAATTCCAAGATCATCTGCACCTGGCCAATAAAATGTGTCACTATTTCTATTCGTTCTTGAAAACTCAGCAATATTTTTTAAAATTTGAATCATCAGCTTCTAACATTAGACCTACATAATACATTATGTTTTTCTTTGAAGTAAGTTTCAAAAATTCATGATCACCAGCTTTGGCAGTTTGAACCATCCAATTCTTACTAGGTCATCACAGTTGTCTTGAATTTCAATGACACAAATATTTTATCAGAGTTGCTTTTGTTTTTAAAATCCTCAATTATGGTGGGACCCACTTACCCCATAGTGAGGGGACCCACTCACCCCTTATAACGAAAATTTACGGGGTAAGTGAAACCCTTCCTCTTAAACACTTATTAGCAATATTTTGTACAAAATTCTTGTTGCTGCATTCACTTTAAGTTAAACTATGCGTGAAATTTCAATGATCATAAAAAAAATAATAAAAATCAATCTGGTAGCACTTTTTTGAAAAATAATATTTGAACTCGCAAAAAAATATTTTAGATTTTTTTTTTTTTTTGGACTAAGTTCTATGACCTAGAAAAGATTCTACTAAACCCAAATGTGTGCAAATAACATGACATGATCAGTGTACAAAAATATAAAATCCATATCCATATTTTAGTTTTAGGGGGTTGACCCACTTACCCGAGTGGCCCACTCCCACAACCAACTCTATATTTTTCGTAGTCTGAACAGGACGCGCTTTTGCTGACAAAAGTCAGAACATTATTAATTATAAAAATAAATAAATAAATTAGCTAAAAACCAAAGTAAATATATAAACAATTTTTAAAAAAGAAAAAAGGGGGAAAATGGAGCGTGTAAAATTGTATCCAACTTAAAATTATGCTTCTTAAATTTATGCTTTTTTCTTTTGTGAATTTTTAATTTGGATTAGTTCTTAATGAAGACAAGAATTCAATTTGAAAAGAAAATCGTGCATTAAATGTACAACGCCTTGAAGTTAGTCTTTTACCACACTTTCAGTCCAAAGCACACACATTTTTGATTAGTTTATGGAGAATGTAGAGAAATACGTCACGTATACGACTCTCATTTAAAGAAAATTAAGGCATCATACGGATTAAACATAAAATTTATCGTTGACATAAAAATTATTAACTTAAAGTAGTCATTAAATGCATCAAAAAAGAATCGAAGCACAACAAAGTGTCACTTCAGAATGCACAGAGATGGACAATTTGAGCGCAGTCGCTGAGGGTAACTTAAATTTTGTGCCGGTTAAAACTACCGACACATAAAATTCTTAAACATACTTTACCTAAAATGAAACGTAGAGGGTCCAGTGCTGCAGTCTCTCGGCAAGGTTATGAAATAATATTCTACTTTTCATTTTATGAAAAAAATAAATAATAAATTGTAATGTAGCGGGATGTGGGGCAAAGTGAAATAGTTAAGGTAACCTACGTTTTTCGAAACGTACAAGTTTTAAATTTGTTCTGAAAATTTCTGTACATAAAGAAAGAACAATATATTTTATAATAAAACTTGGATCAAAACATTATTTTTTATTTTTGGCGGTGAATTTGTACCTCTAAAAAAAGGTGGAAATTTTTCACTTTTTATTTTCATAGGAGCAAAGTGAAACATGAAATATATATTTTTAATGAAATGTTTTCTATTTGATCATTAAGATTATTTTTTATAAAACAAATGAAAAAAAATAAAAGAATGATTGAATAAATGGAAAAGAAATGAAGCAATGAACAAATAAATAAGTTAATAAATGAGAAAAAACAAATCAGTTAACGAAATAGTGAATGAATAAGAAAATAAGCGAATGATTAAATAAATAAGGGAATTATTAAATGAAGGAATGTAAATAAAATAATTAATAAAGGAATGCATAAATAAGTTTATGAAGGATTGAATATGTAAATGAAATGAACTATTTCACTTTGCCCCCACCCACCTAGCTCAGCATGGACTTGACTAACTGTAAAAGGCATTTAAAATAAAAATAAGCTTTAATATTAGAAAAATAAATACTGCACTGAATATTAGTAGGTCTCAATTAATACTTAAAATGTTGGAAACAAGAACTTTATCATTTAATAATAATAAAAATATTTTTTTACTAAAACAAAATATTGTAATATGAGTATAAATTTTTGAAAATTGCTTGCATTATCATATTCTTTGATTTTCAGAATTAATATTTTCTCGACTGGAATAGACTACATGTGTTACTACATAGTTAAAATATTAGTAGACAGGTAGCACTAAAAGCAGAGTAAATATTCTACCATTTCACTTTGCCCCACATTCCTCTACTTACCTAATTGTACCATTCAATAATTCTGTAGTTACCATTTGGAGGCAAAATCTTACATTAAAATACAAAATATATACGTACGGATGTAAACTCTAAAACTGTAAATGCCCTCTTAAACAGAAGGTACGTATATGCATTTTCAAGAATATCAAATATATATATATATATATATATATATATATATATATATATATATATATATATATATATATATATATATATATATATATATATGAGGCCCCTAGTTTCAAAACCGGACACTTGTAGAAAACCAAATTTTACAGGAGACGTAAAAGTCCGGTTTTGAAACTGAGGCAGACCTTCCCGCCCCATTTCAAGAAGGAAAGAAGCGGTTTTTGAACCTAATATTGAGCAGGCAAATAGGCCTTATGATTCTCTACAAGATTAACAAAAAAAAAAAAAAAGAAAATCGAATTTTTTGCAAGTATCCGGTTTTGAAACTAGGGGCCTCATATATTACACTATATGACCAAAATTATTGAGACACTCTCAAAAATTCACATTTTTACGGATTTCTCTAAAAATAAAAGACTAATTGCTCTGCAATTTTTTTCACATACGAAGTATACTCTAGCTGTAATTTTCCAATAAAAATTAAGTCTACTATTCATTAGGGGACGAACAACATATTGAGGAATAAAAAAAAAGGTTTTGACCATTTTTCATTGTGAAAAGCTGGGAATAGGCTATAAATTTCAGAAATAAGGTCAAAATCTATCCAGAACTCATTTTTATATTTTCTGAAAGTATCTCTTCTACTCATGGAGATATAAGCATTTCTTTCAGATGCAATTTTTTTTTTTTTGAAGGTTTTCGGCTAATATCACGCACAGTTTTTCGTCAAACATTACTAAACTTTCAGAATATTTGACAGCATATTAGAGAAACATAATAACATTTGAAGTTAAAATACTGAGAATTTAATGAAATATGAACGTTTAAAGTAATTAATTTTTCACTGCGCATGCGCGAAAGATAGCAATTTATAACCTTCATAATCGGAAGCTCAGATATGTTCTACACATCTCATAAAAACCTTGATATCTTTAAAATCTAAAAAGTTATCAGCGATCTAATGAGCCGAATTTTGATAATTCTTGGCTAGACGACGAAACGTGAGGGATTGATCGCAAATAATCCGTTCTTTTCATGAATCATTTTGCAACGATAGCAGGATAGTGTTGCCAGTTTGCGAACGACCCCTTACCTTTCGTCACCTATCCAAGAAATATAAAAATTCGGCTCATTAGATCAATGATAACTTTTTAAATTTAAAAAATATTGAGGTGACATTTTTTAATGAGTTGTAGAATATATCTGAGTTTTGAACTATAAAAGTTACAAATTGCTATCTTTCGCGCATGCGCAGTGAAAAATTAATTGCTTTAAACGTTCATATTTCATTAAATTTTCAATATTTTAACTTCAAATTTTATTATTATGTTTCTCTAATATGCTGTCACATATTCTGAAAGTATAGTAACGTTTGACAGAAAACTCTGCGTGATATGAGCCGAAAACCTTCAAAAAAAAAAATCACATTTTTAAAAGAAATAGCTTATATCTCCATGGGTATAAGAGCTACTTTTACGAAAATATAAAAATAAGTTCAAGATAGGTTTTGACCTTATTTCTGAAATGTATAGCTTATTCCCTGCTTTTTATAATGAAAAATGGTCAAAAAAAATTTTTTACCCTCAATTTTTTGTTCGTCCCCTTAATGAATAGTAGACTTAATTTTCATTGGAAAATGACAGCTAGAGCATACTTTTTATGTGAAAAAAATTACAGAGCAATTGGTATTCTATTTCTTGAGAAATCCGTAAAAATATGAATTTTTGTAAGTAACCCAATACTTTTGGTCAAATAGTGTATACATATAAACAAAGTAACGTACCTAACGGGGTCTGGTGCCCCTGGCAAACTTAAGAAATTGCGTCCCTCCGCCCGAGGTCACCTCGATGGGAAGTTACCGGAGGTCACTGTGACTTCCGATTTTTGGGAGGGGGGGATTTGATTAATTGATTCGACAAATTAGGAGAAATTATTGCAACTTTAATATTCTTGTTTTCTTTTTTTTTTTAAAATTGTTTTCAATTATGCCAAATGTTTCTTCGCAGTAAATGTTATGTATGCATATGTGTGCATGCTCGAATTTTATCATTCGGTAATATTGGTATTTCATTCGGCAGATTGAAAATTTTACCTTTCCCTACTGCACTTAGTTAATAAATATAAATAATGTACGTTCTTGAATCAAATGAGAATAAACATTTTTCAGTTCCGTTTATAGTAATGTATTTATTTTTTTCTAAACCACCTTTAATTTTCAAAAGAATTTGATTCAAACCACTAGGAGAATGTAAAATAAACATAGTAGTTCGCACATTTACTAAAAGAAAGAAAGAAACTTTACATTTCTTTTAAAAATGAAAACCAAAGCATTTTTAAAAAATCTATGATAATTAGGAAAGCGAAGCAAATACAAAAAGCATTGCTAATCAGAAATTTACTAAAAAGCACGACCATTTGCATACAAGCAAAGAAAAGTATTACGTATTCACTAATTAAGACGTCTGAATATTTTGTTCAAATAAGACTTTTTATGCTTACATTACAGTAAGAACAAACTTTATTACAGTAAGAACAAATACTTGGCCTAAAAAAACTAGACACTTGAAACGATACACGGCAAATTGTTGCCTACTCCCCGAAAAGAAGAAAAAAAAATGGAATCATCCGACATAGAATGCCCTCCACCACTGCGCCCTGGTATACAAATTGTGTGTATAAGTCTTTAGCTAACTTACTGAATCGGAATAGAATTTCACGCCATGGGTAAAATTCACCCCCTCCTCCAACTTTTTTTTATTTTCTTTTTTTGTGAATTAAGGATAGTTTCATTTTCCCCTCTAGCTCTTTTTCTTGCGAGTATTTTTTTTTTATAAAAGTATTTCTACTTATATGATCATTTCTTTAAAAGTTTTTAAAAAAATCTTTCTTTTTTTTAATGAGTCGAAATGCTGTCCCCCAAGTTGCTGCGCCCCTGGCGACAGCCACTTCTGCCAACCCCTTGGTACGCTACCGACTACAGAAAGTCCCCGCTCTTGATAAAATTCATAGATTTATTTAAGAGAAATTTTTAAAAAATGTTCAAATAATGAACAATTTATATATTCAGTAAATTACCGCCCATTTTAAATGAACAATTTTTCAGCAAGAAAAACCGATTTCGATCGCAAATCGAAAACGCTTGTAACCAAGGGTAAAAATAATGTATTATAGTGTGTTCAAATAAACAAATTATACCGCTGTCCGAAGTTAAAGGTCAAGTCTGTTTTTTATTTTTGCATTACGTTCTCGCTGCTTGGGTCATTCTTTTGATTCGATTTGCGGATTTTAATTACGCTGCTGAAAGTGTTTTTCACAAAATGCGGTATGTTCTTTTTTCTGCGGGTTTTCGAATGAGAGTCGAAAAATCTTCTATTCCGAATATTTTCTTTCTCATCACAGGGTACTGTGTCCTGAAAGTGTTTCAACTAAACTTCGGACAGTCTTCAACAGTAGCGTACCTACGGGGTCTGGCACATATGGCGAACATAAGAAGTTGCGTCCCCCCCCCCCCCAGGGTCGCAACGATGGGAAGTCACTGGAGGTAACTGTGACCTACCATTTTTTGTTCTTCTTTTTTTTGGGGGGGGGGAGAAGGGGGCACTTGAATAATTGATTCGACAAATTAGGAGATAGTATTGCAACTTTAATATTCTTATCTTCTTTTTAATTGTTTTCAACGATGCCCAATGTTCTTTCGCAGTAGATGTTATTTACACTCCTGTTTGTGAAAATTGCAACATCATGAAGAAAGCATCATAGTTGAATGAAATTTAATACACTGCTGAGTGGTAATGGTACAAATAAATGATTACATTTTCAAACCAAACAAACAATAAAAAGAGATAGAAATTAGTATTTTGTGTGTCCACCACGCGCCGCAATAAGAGCTGCTACACGACTCGGCATGGAGTGAAACAAAGTTTGAATATCTACCTGCGGAAGAGTCTTCCGTATTGTTTGTATGCGCAACCAAAGTTCGTCTGTAGAAGCAACAGGAAGAGGTTCACGAGCGAGACGCCGCCCAACGAAATCCCACATATGTTCAATCGGTGACATATCCGGGGAATATGCAGGCCAAGGAAGAATCTGTACCTGCTGCGAATCAAGATAGGATTCGACAGCCCTGGCGACATGTGGACGGGCATTATCCTGCTGGAATACAGCCCCTGGCAATCCTTGCAGGAAAGGAGTAGCTTGGGGCTGTAAAACTTCGGTTATGTTGCAGGTACTGTTCAAATTGCCCACAATTCGTAGCAGTTGTGATCGTCCATGATATGCTATGGTGCCCCAGACCATAACTTCGGGTGTCGTCCACTGTGGCGTTCGATAATGCACTCCGGAATGTGCCGTTCACCGGCATAGCGCCTGACACGAATTCGGCCATCATGGTGCCACAAATTGAAGCGGGATTCTTCAGAAAAACGACCTGCTGCCAATCAGCACGCCACCTCCTATGCACATTGGCCCATTGTAGCCGCAGGTAGCGAAGGTTTTGCGTGAGAGGAATCCTGTATAAAGGAATCCTTGCGCGCAGCCCACGCTGCAGCGGACGTCTCCGAATTGATGAAGCACACAATGAAACACCTGTAGTTGGTGACCACTGTGCTTCCAATTGTCTAGAAGAAGCTGTGCGGTTCGTCAGCGCCATACGCACCAGGCGTCTGTAATCGCGAGCTGACGTCACATTTCGGGGTCCACCCCCGGATTTCCGAGCTGTCCGACCCTCGTCCGTCCACTGCTTCCAAAAACGCATGATTGTGCCGCTGTTACGCTGCACACGAGCGGCTACTGCACGATAAGACAATCCAGCTTCAGGAAGGCCGACGATTCTGCCCCGTTCAAACTTCGAAATTTGCTCAAATTTCGCTTTCTTTCGTCGAAGAGGCATAGTAAAGATTTAGTTAACGTTTACTCTAGCACATAACCACCGATAATCATACACGCCTCGCTACAGCTGTCTATTTATATTCGGTTCAATCCGCCGTTCAGAAGTCGCTGCTCAGCATACGCATGCGCTACTGGTCTGCGATTCTAATCATTTGCATATCATGCCCTACTTTACATTTCCTGCATTTTTCATTTCACTCCCGTAAGTCCTTCGTGGTGTTGCAATTTTCACAAACAGTAGTGTAAGTTTTTTTTGTGCATGCTCGAATTTTATCATTCTGTAAAATTAGGATTTCATTCAGCAAATTGAGAAACTTCCCCATTCCCAAAAATGTTAATTCTTCCCCCACCATTTCACATAAATTCAATAAAACCAATAATATTAACAATTCGTTAATAAATATAAATAACTAGAAAGTTGCTTGTCAAGGTATGACGGGTGAAAATTGCTTCTATTCTTCTACTTTTGAACGAAGCAATTGCCTGTTTGGTGATATTTTGATTTTTGAAGTTTTAACCCTAACTCTAGTGGATTAACCTTAAACTCCAGCGAATAACGTTAATTTTCAACTTCTTTTTTGATTATTCATTCCCCTAAAATGACTATGTTAATAGTAAAACAGTTAAGTGACCGGATCGAGTTCAGTCTTGTGAAAATAAAGCATTTTTCAGTTCCGTTTTTCAAAGCAGAAAACATTTTAAGCTTTTAATAGAATTTGTTTCAAACCACTACAATAAGCAAGATTTATGCATTTACGAAAAGAAAGAAATCTTCAACATTTTCTTCAATAAAAATTAAAGTTAAAATATTCTATTATAATTAGGAAAGCAAAGTAAATACAAAAAGCATTGCTAATCTGAAAGTGACTAAAAAACACAATCATTTGCATACAGGCAAAATAAAATTTCTATATAACCGATAATTAAGACCTGCCTATATTTTGTTCAAATTAGACTTCTTATGCTTATATTATTTTTTAATAAGAATAAAAAATTAGGCTAAAGAAGAGCTATACACTTCAAACTATACACGACAAAATGTCGCCCCCTCCCCGAAAAAAATTGGAATCATCCGACAAAGTACGCCCTCCACCACCGCTCCCTGGAATACAAATTGTGTGTAAAGTCTTTCGCTAACTCAGTAATTAAAATAGAATTTCAAGCCACGGGTAAAAAAAAAAGTGGTTTTTTTTTTTTTTGAGAATTAAGGATTACTTCATTTTTCTTCTTGTTATTTTTCTTGCGAGACTTTTATATTTTTATTTAAAAAAGTATTTTTCTACTTAAGTGATCAATTTTTTAAAAAAAATAAAGAAAAAAATAAATAAAATAAATAAATAAATAAAACAAATTAGTTTCTTTTTTAATCAGTCGAAATGCCGCCCCCTGGCGGCTGCACCTCTGGTTTGAGCCACTCCTTCCAACCCCTTGGTACGGTACTGTATATATACACTGTTAAAAAAAACCTGAAAATTCAGGTAGTTTTCTGACTGATTTTAACAGAATAGTTCCGTAATGCTTCAAAATGTATTTTTTCCTTACAAAAACGTAAACATCCCGACGAAAACGGAATTTTTCCATTTCTAGGGTTGCCGCTGTGCTGTACTTTGCTCCGATTAGTCTTCAAGTCATGATAAACATCACTTATTGATAGTGCTTATTAATCGCACTGTTACATTCTGCTAATTAAAAGCATATTTAGAATAACAACTCAGATGCTGTAGACAAAATACATAGCTTGCTATTTCATGTCTGGAGAGTAATATACTCGTATGTCGAAATTGTTTATAAGCATTTGAACTTTGTAGGTTTGGAAAAATGTTCGCGCCATTTTTAGACTGGCAGATGTGTTTTGATCGCCCTGGTGATTTGATGTGGGTTTTACCGAGTCAGTATTAGAATATTTTTGTGGTTTTAATATTTTGCTCAATACTTTGAACAATTCTATTCGTTAGTCATATTGTGTGCTCTAGCAGTGAGAATAGTTTAAGGATCTCGTGTTATCAATTTAAAATAAAGCCTATTGGATTAGCTGTATCCAGATGCATTTAGCACCGCTGGTCATATGTAAGTGTTGTTGAATATCTTTGTACATGTTAATACAAATGTATTTTCCTTGTTAATATGCATTTGATAGAATTCCGATGATAGTTTATTTAGAATTTATACAACTATTATAGAGTTATTTTTTATTGCTCTTACGCATTCTTGAAAGTTAATACACTAAATGCCTATTCGTATCTATACCGGAGATTATCGTGGGTGTGCGAGCAACATAGGAAAAATCACTCTTCTTTGGGGGGGGGGGGGGGGATTCGCTTCACAGTTTGGAATACTGAAAGTAACTATTTTAAATCTCTAAATAAAGGTGTATTGTTGATCTTTAATATATACAATGAAAGTTTTGGCTACAATAAGTACTTAATTTAATTTATTAAGATCTTATCCAACAACTTATTTGAGATTATTGCAAGTTTCTTGGAAAAACAGTTCGGGTAAAACGAACTGATTGATATATGCTTAAGTAATAATGATTATGTACTAAAAATCTACGTTGCGATTCCAATGAGTGAAAAATTTGGATATCATTGGGGGGGGGGGGGGGAATGTAGCATCTGAACCAAAAATTCTTCACATGCATGTCGATGATTCTGTTTTTAAACACAATAGATATGCGGTACTCTCTAACAGGTATATTATTATATGATAACGTCAACCTGCTTTTAATAGCATTTTATTTGACATATTCTGCAAATAAAAATATCATATTTTTCATGTATGTTTTTCCATGCCACCCCAGACAATGTACGACGAAGGGAATATCGAACAGTATCAGCAGGGATAATTGGTGTCCTATTCAAATCCATCAATTTTTCTGCTAGTACTATTTTGATTAATTTGACTCATCTGAAGTTGATATTAAAAGTTTTGGTCAGCAAATGGATGCTTGGTATGTTAGGTAAGTTGTCTCTCCAGATGTTAATTTAAAAAATCTTTGAGTAACAAATGCAAATAAAAAAAAAGTAATATTTTTAGAACAGTTAACTATATCTGTATTATATATCATTTTAAAGAACTAAATTTTTAATGAAACGAAAAGTCAATACTTGACATAGCTTTTTAAATATTTTTTTTAAATAAAATCTTTTTATATAAATACGGGAAAATGAGAAATGGAAAAAATATCGCAATGAAAAAATAAGGGAACGTAAATTCTGTTAAAACACAGAAAGATCGTAAATGAACGGAAAAATAAGAAATGGAATTTTCGTTCAGTCACGAGAAATTTATAAACGGAAAACTACAACTACGGAGAAATAAGAAATGGAACTTCTGTTAAATCACGGAAAGTCATTGAACGGAAACGTAATATTTACGGCAACTTTGCTGCCGGTACTTTCTCCGTTATTTTCAGGAAATTTTTTTAACAGTGTACATGTATCACGGGACGCAGGAGCGTCCCCGCCCCGCCAAGGAAACCAAACGTCAGCAGCCAACAGAAGCAAATCCACCACCAAAGACGAAAGAAAATAAAAGCGACCAAGACCAAGATTACACGACAGAACAAATCGAGGTTTTTTGGGTTTTTCACTCCTCTGTATCTCAGCCCCATGAAGACCCCCGGAGTTGATTTTTGGTACACTCAATCTCTAGTGGCCCCTGACGCCGTAAACCAAAATACAATCCCCTGGATCATCAGGAGGAGGAGGTATTAAAGTTATAAAATCGCTGTTCCAAAAAGTTTTCGCTTTCTTTGACAGGGCTACAGCCCCAGACGAAAAAAGGAATCAGGCTGAAATTTCGCATACACATTCCTTGTGTCCTACTGATGTCCTTTTGTGTCATTTGACCCAAATCCCTTTCCCCCCCTCGTTTTTACCCCCCAAATTGTACCTTCCCGGGGTTCTATCACAGCCCCCCGGGGGGCTACGGTAATGATTTTTTGTATACATATTCTTGGGGGGCCATTGAGTACATATACAAAAATTCAACCCCCAGGGACATCATTGGCCGGAGTAACTGAAGTTTGAAAATCACTAATTTTCCCTAAATTCTTATGTACTTACTCTCAGCTCATAGGGCTTGTTTATCTCGGACTGCAATTGCAAGGTTAGAACAGATCTAACAGTTATTCCAAAGTTGTCTTAGGAAATGAAATTCAATCAAGACTAAAACATATCCAACAGTTGCAACTAGACGTTAAATCGCGGATATGACAAATTTGCCACAGCGACTGCGCATGCGCGCAGACTTATTCATTGGGCTTTCTGTTTTCAGATTCTATGTTGTTCGTTTATACTTAAGCAGAGAAACAAATTAATGAATGAGATTAGAATGCTGTCCTCCCCCCCCCCTCCAAAGTTTTGCCGATACGAAATTTCCTTCCCCTGTTTTTCAGTTTTGATAAATTTATGGAGGGAAGAAATTTTAAATGTCGGCGTGAAACTGGGGTTAAACCATTACAATATTTTACGTGACAAATTATATGAAACTGTACGCATATGAGTACGGCACATATAACTTTTTAATTGAAAGCGAAAAATAGCACTTTTTTATTGGTTTGCTTATTTTCTAAATTAATGGATTTTTCACAAACAACACACAATGAATTGAAAATATATGAAATACGTGTGTGGATATCCGTGCTTTGCAGTAATTTGTTAGCTGAAAAAATGTTTGCAATTAATTTAAGCAAGACTTTTAATGAGTTGAGTCCGCGCGCTATGGCAAATTTGGGATATCTGCGATTTGACATCGAGTCAAGTTGTATAATGTATAGATCTTCTGACACATTCAAATTTAAAATATTTAATGGCTTAGTTTTTTTTTTTTTTTTTTGCTAGGTGATAACATGCGTTATTTCGTTTTTTAAATGAACTTTTAAACAAAACTAGGTATTAAACAAGACAAAGACTTCTATCAAGAAAAAGATAAATCACCAAGCAATTAAAATTATCCCATAAAACGTAAAATAATCCACGATTTAAGAAAAAATGTAATTAAACAAAAAGTGAAAAGCTGATTAAAATAGCCCTCAAGCTGTAAAACATTTAAAGAAACCTTCATGAAAATGCTGAATAATCTGTCAAATAAAGAAACTGTAATAGAATTTATTGCGAAGTTGTAAAATACTCGAAAACAATATAATTTAAAATATAGTATTTTATTATCCAAGGAGTTTTCTTTGCAACAGAGAGGATACAAGGATTGCAATAAAATTTAAACTGCCCAATTCTCGCAAAATGAACATAGAATCTTAATAGTCAGAAAATAACTTGACGTAAAATTAGGCTAGCCATTATTGTTCATTAAAAACACAAAACAGCGTTGTTTCAATTGAAAAATTTCTGACTTGAAGTTCTCAATTCTAAAAATACAGACAAAGTAATAATAACGCAAAAAGATGTGATATCTCATCAAAAACAACCCTGTTGTAAAAATTTCCCTGCCAAGAAAGCCTTTAACTTTTCCGCACAAAAGAGAAAACCTGCATCCTAAACCCAAAAACCCTCAGCCATAAAAAGTTATGATATCTAGTTTGCCCGCCAAGTATCTGCCAAACTATCATCCTCCCTCTTCTCCTTTTTCATCACAGCTACTTCCATTAGAACCTCCTCCCACCTTCAACTCCTCAGAAATATGGATAGATCTTTTAAATTTTTTATCTTGTTTGGCGGGAAGCTTCTTTTCAAAGTGAAGTGGTTGTTCCGTGAGCAAAAAGCTTCCCGCCAAACAAGATAAAAAATTTAAAAGATCTATCCATATTTCTGAGGAGTTGAAGGTGGGAGGAGGTTCTAGTGGAAGTAGCTGTGATGAAAAAGGAGAAGAGGGAGGAGGATAGTTTGGCAGATACTTGGCGGGCAAACTAGATATCATAACTTTTTATGGCTGAGGGTTTTTGGGTTTAGGATGCAGATTTTCTTTTTTGTGCGGAAAAGTTAAAGGCTTTCTTGGCGGGGAAATTTTTACAACAGGGTTGTTTTTGATGAGACATATATATACATGTATATATATTGAACATTTGCAACTTGTTGGATGTCAATGTAAAAACTTTTCCAAATTTATAAAGAAGCATGGATACGATTAATTTCAATTTTTTAAATATTATTTTTAAAATTCCCCCCAAAATGTAAATAAATATTGTCAACTGAGTAAAACATACATTTTATGTCCGTTTGATTCATAGACTTATGTAAAAAAAAATAGTTCTGTAGTCATGGTATTTTAGACAATAAACACAAAAATATTAAGCGTTTTAACGTCATTAATCGAGTTTCCCCAGTTTAATGTCAAAGCAAAAGCAGACCCCAAAAGCAGGTTAATTGTTATTCAAAGTAAAATTCGTATGTTGGTTACAAATATGAGACTAAAAAGAGAGATGTTTTGAAATTCTTTGATTTCTTAATAGTTTGTCAGCATTTTGAAAAATTATATTATTTTGTATTTTGATTAAATTCTTAACGTGAATTAAAATAGTTTGATAAGCAGGGGATATTATTCATTTTTTCAGATCTCTGTGCACATTTTATGGTAAGAATATTTTTTATTATTAATATTAGCAGTGTTCGGTTAAAAAAAAATATTAAAATGTGAGAAAGACGAAATGAAAAGGGAGGAAATAATTTTTTTGAACGATTCCCTATAGCGTTTAAGAGTCATTTTTGTAAAAAGATGGACAAATGGGGGCCTGATAGGTGACACTTTCAATTTTTCTGAAACTTTCAGGATATTTTACTAGTATGATGATAAGAAAAAGTGATGCTTCTTTCCTCTTTAATTTGACTTGTTGGCCCTCAAGTGGAGGTCAAAGTTAAGGGTCGTGAGAAAAAAGAGCTAAATATATGATTGCTTTGCTTCAAAAGCAATGAGTGAACCTAGCCAATTCTTTTAAATAAGGATACTCCTTGATACAAGGTAAATGCTAGCATAAACATTTTAGTTGCTAACTCATGGCTTTGAGGGCAAAGGTCAATTGAAACTGCTACATTATTTACTTTTTTTTTTTTTTTTTTTTTTTTTGGGCCTGGATATCTGCTAAAGCCATGAGCAACCCTCAGAAATAAGTATATGATTAACTACCCACCACAGTGTAGTACGTGGAAAAATGCAAAATAGCTTTCGTTTCTCTTGACTTTAGTAGTTAATCCGTCTCAAAGTAGAAGATTTTTTAAAAATACCCTGCAAAAATATATAAAATAGCCTTTGTTTCTTTTGGCTTTAAGTAGGCAAACCGTCTCAAAGTCGAAGATTTTTTTAAAATGCCCAAGGTCAATAACTTTAATCGCGACGGGTCAACAACTTTGGGACACAGCTGTAGTTATAGTCTGAGTGGTGTAGTTTAAGGTCCAGGTTAGAAACCCATGGCAACTAATCAACTTTTTTTTAATTACGTGGTCTCAAAGTTGATCATTTGAAACAAAACGAATCACAGTTTTAAGTCAATTACTCTAAAACGCCTGAGTCAATAACTTTGAGCAAGAGCTGTAATTATGCTCTACGTAATGTAGTTTTAGAGTCCATGTCAGAAAACCATACTTAATTAAACTGTCTTAAAATTGATGATTTCAGTACAAAAGAGCGTTTTTACTTCCTTTTACAAAAAAGGAAGTATTGTATTCGCGAAAAAAATTTCACCCAAAAATCGGCCTTAATTTCCATTTTGCTCACCCCCAAATGAATGTTGAGTTTTTTTTTCAACCCGACCACACGTGGATATGTGCCTAGGAACGTAAAAACACCTGAAATATCCATTTTGATGATCCCCGAGTTAATTACAACGAGTTTTCTCGTGACGTCTGTATGTACGTATGTATGTGCGTATGTGTGTATGTATGTCGCATAACTCAAGAACGGAATGTCCTAGAGTGTTGAAATTTGGTACGTATACTCCTAGTGTGGCCTAGTTGTGCACCTTCCTTTTTGGTTGCATTCAGATGCTCCAAAGGGGGTCTTTTGTCCTTTGGGGGGGGGGGATCATTGCTAATTTCGATGTAAACTCAAGTGGTGTTATAATTTGGCGGACACTTGGCGATATATCGATAGTCTTTTGGTCGCCGAGTTTTGTCACCAGCTTGGCGACAAATTTGGCGATTTTTTAAATTTTTTTTAAAATTTCCTTTTACCAAAAAGGAAGTATTGTATTCGCGAAAAAAATTTCACTCAAAAATCGGCCTCAATTTCCATTTTTCTTACCCCCGAATGAATGTTATGTTTTTTTTTTCGACCCGAACACGCGTGGATATATGTCTAGGAACGTACAGACACCCGAAATATCCATTTTGACGACCCCCGAGTTAATTACAACGAATTTTCTCGTGACGTCCGTATGTACGTATGTGCGTATGTGTGTATGTATCTCGCATAACTCAAAAACGGTATGTCCTAGAAAGTTGAAATTTGGTACGTAGACTCCTAGTGGAGCCTAGTTGTGCACCTTCTGTTTTGGTTTGCATTCGAAAGCTCCTAAGGGGGTCTTTTGCCCCTTTTTGGGGGGGAAATCATTGTTAATTTCGATGTAAACTCAAGTGGTGTTATAATTTGTCGGACACTTGGCGATATATCGCCAGTCTTTTGGTCGCCAAGTTTTGTTGCTAACTTGGCGACAAATTTGGCAATTTTGTTTTTTAATCTGGTGTCAATTTGTCCACTTTTGGTGATATTTAGAGAGAGAACTATTGAATCACATTAAAAATGCCAATAATGGGGTAATGACATTAAATTGGAGTAAAAGGAAGTCATGTGATGCTCGTTTTAATGTCGTTTCAATTTGGGCCACTGTTGGTGATATTTAGAGAGTAAACTATTGAATCATATTAAAACTGCCAATAATGAGAAAATGACATTAAATTGGAGTAAAAGGAAGTCATGTGATGCACACATCAGCTCGTTTCAAGTGTTTATATGCGTGCGACTCAAAATCTTATGAACTCAAACTCACATAAATACTAGAATGAGTCAACAGCCAAATGTACTTCAAGCTCTTAAAATTTAATGCTTCCAGTGTTAGAAAACTTTCTGTAACCTTGACTAGAACATGGCAATTCTTCTCACAAAGCTGATCCGCCATTTTGGAGCACTATATTTTGGAGTTCCTAGATACTCAGGATTTGGATCTCAGAAGTTGAAAATTTGCATAGGTTAGTTTCAAAGACATCTCCAAACCTCTATAAAATTTCATCCCATTCGGGGATGATCCTGCGGGGACAGTTTGAAATATTTAGGTGAGTTGACGTGGAATCACCCTGTATATCATTGTGACAATTCACATGCATCTTTTGTTAGTTTTGACTTTATAATGATCATAAACCAAAGTTATGTTTCAGGATGAGGATTGCAATTGGGTAAGCGATTGAGTTCATAATTACAGTAGAAATTGCATATACACTACTTATACGTAGGTGGTTCAAAAAGTTTTTAGACTCGCATGGAAAAATACGAGTAAAAAATTTACTTTCAACGCCGATCAGTAGTTTTAACCTTCAATACTTTATGGTAAACGGCAGCACCATCTGTCATCAATCGAAAAATTTCTATGTGGAGTCTTTCCTCCTTTGGCCACTCGGCTCCCGCATTCCGACAATGGAGTTGAACAGAGAAGTTTGGCGCACCATGATTTTTTACGATTTTTCGATAGGTTTGACTGTTGCGGAGTGTTTCCAAAGGCTTTCTTCCACCTTTCGGATATTTCTCCTTCTCCTGGCACGGTATTCAACTGATTTAACAAGTTTAAGCATGGGAAAACATCCTTAGAATAGGACCCTAGAAGCGGAGGTCTAAGCACTTTGACAACGGATGAAAATGTTAAAAAAAGGCGATCCCTAGTGAGAGAAGACCTCACCAGGATATATTTAGCATCTTAAAGATCAGTTCCGGGAGCTTCAATACTGCATTGCACGATCAGCTTTTGCTGTGAAAGCGCTGCTCAAGATGGATCCCTCACGCACTGCGTGAAGCCCAAAAAAATGTTCGGGTGAAATGGTGCCACATGAGGAAAAAAAATCATCAATGGCAAAGACAAAGGTGTCTGGGATATAGTTACAGGCGACGAAATGTGGATTTACCAGTTTGAGCCAGAAAAAAAAGCATCAGTCCATGACCTGGTACTCTCCAGGTAATCCGCCATCAACCAAGGTCAAACGCACAAGAACTTTCAAAAAGTGAATGGTGGCAAAATTTTTTTCATACTCAAGGCATATTGCTACCATAGTGCTGGAAGACAGAAAAACGGTTACAGCAGACTGGTATGGGACCAAGTATTTACCAGAAGTTCTGGAACCGTGGCGTCAAAAAAGGCCCAAACGTGGAACACATGGAATGATCCTGCACCATGACAATGCTTCGGCTCATCCTGCACAGAGAATTAAGGATTATCTTGAAGCAGAAGGTATCAAAACTCTACCACACAATCCCTACTCACCAGATTTTGCACTCTGACTTTTTTGTTCCCCAAAATTAAAAATAAAATGCGGGAAAGCAGGCTTGGCAGTGAAGTAACCAGTTAGGTAAAGATGAGTGGTCATCAGCATTTAAGGACTGGTTTGCCTGAATTGACAAGTGCATTGCAGCCAAAGGGTTGTATATCGAAAAGTTATATGCAATTTTTGTTGATAAATTTATTTTTTATAGGGAAGTCTAAAAACTTTTTGAACTACCCTCGTATAGTAATAAACTTTTGTAAATAAACAAATTTATTAAATAAGGCTCAAAAGTAAAAATATAAATATAACGTCAGAAAAAAAAACAGGTTTGTTATATAATAACAAAAAGTGCAAGTGAAATGTGCATGATGATTACATCAGAGTGATTCCACGTCAACTGACCTGATTTTTCAAACTGTCCCCGCTCGATTATCCTCGAATGGAATGAAATTTTATAGAGGCTTAGCAATGTCTTTGAAACTAACCGGATGCTAATTTTCTGCTTCCGAGAACTGGATCCTGAGGATCTAGAATCTCCAAAATATAGTGCTCCGAAATGGCGGAGCGGATTTGTGAGAAGAATTGCCATGTTTTGTTCAAGTTTACAGAATATTTAATTACACTGGGAGCATGAAATTTTGGGAGCTTTGTGTACATTAGGCTGTTGATTCGTTCTAATATTTATGCAAGTTCAAGCTCATAAGATTTTGAGTAGCACGCATATAAACACGTGAAAAAACGCTCCTTTATACCGAAATCATCATTTTTGAGACCATTTATTGAGTAAGATAGTAAGATAATTAGACCTCATGGTTTTCTGACAAGAGTCTAAAACTAAACCATGTAGGATATAATTACAGATCTTGCTCAAAGTTATTGACTCAGGCGTTTTAGAGTAATTGACCTAAAACTGTGATTCTTTTTGTTTCAAATCATCAACTTTGAGCCTGCGTAATTAAAAAAGTTGATTAGTTGCCATGGGTTTCTAACCTGGACCTTAAACTACACCATTTAGACTATAGCTACAGCCGTGTCCTAAAGATGTTGACCCGTCGTGATTAAAGTTATTGACCTCTAAGCTTGGCTATTTTTCAAAAATCATCGACTTTGAGACCGTTTAACTACTAAAGCCAAGAGAAACGAAAACTATTTTGTATTTTTCTTGGTACTATTCAGCGGCGAGTAGTTAATCATATACTTATTTCCAAGGGTTTCTCACGGTTTTAGCAGATATCCTGGCCTAAACAAGGCAAAAAAAGTAAAAAAAGTAGCAATTTCAATTCACCTTTCCCTCAAAGCTATGAGTGAGCCACCAAAGTATTTATGCTAACATGTACCTAGTATCAAGTAGTAGCCACATTTAAAAGAATTGGCTTGGTTCACTCATTGCTTTTGAAGCAAAGCAATATGTTTAGTTCTTTTTTTTTTAATCACTAGCTTAAATTTTGACCCCTACTCAAAGACAAACAAATCAGTTTTTTAGAAAAATTAACTTCACTTTTTCTTATCATAGTACTACTAACACATCCTGAAATCTTTACGAAAATTGAAGACATCAACTATTAGAACTATCCAGCTTTAAAAAAAAATTACTCTTAACCAGTTTGAGCGACATGTTGTAAAGCAAAGTAATAAATGATTTTACCGCTTTATATCTCAATAGAGTTATAAATAAGTATCTTTCTCCTATAAATAAGTATCACGAATGTCTGTAAACAGGAAAGATGCACAATATTTAATCATTTCTGAAGATTTAAAATACATTTTTTTTTTTTTTTTTGTTAAATTTGACGAGTTTTACTAAGTCATAGACTTTATCACCGTTAATTTTATTTAACTACCAAAGTAGAACTACTCTTATATGCCTGATTTTTCTTCAAGCGTTTCCTTTTATTCATGCTACTCTCAAATACCGAAATCTGATAAATGTTGACATCTGCCAGAGAGTGTCTGCAATAGCAGAGCAAACACATCGGCGGAAGACTGAATAGTTAGAAAACATTTTGCTCACTTATATCTGTTTTTCACAGTAATATAGGAGGCAGTGAGAAGCAAAGGGATGTAAGTGGACATTTTCAAGTTTTGGGTAAAACGCGTATAAAGATAACTTCCTTAGGTAGGCTATCATTGATTTTTTTCTTCCAAATCGTGCTGTACAGCAGCACCTACTAGGACTACTAGTACTATCTCTTGTCCCAAGACAGAGGAGAGCTTCACCTACCATTTGTACTGGTTATCTCAAATTTTTTAATTTTGCCCCTTAAATCCTTTGCTTCACACCGCCTCATATGTGCTACTGTGAAAGTCCAAAATTGGTAAATGTCATCAACATTAGCTGGTGAATATCATCGGCAAAAAACTGTACATTTTGCTGAATCACGAGAAAAGGCTACATTCTCCAATTTCGAATTCCCTTAGAATGTGCGGTGATCATTCTTAGATTGCTAAGTAGCTTCATAAGCTGCTGAAAGTTAATACAATAAAGAAGAAAATTGTGACACTGTACTGTGCAAATTGCACAAATGTTAACAGATCTGAAAAAATGTATAAAATGTGAGTGCACGTTTACTCTAAACTATGTAGGTGTTTCGTTATCACTCAAAATGAAATCGCATAACATTGACACAAATTCATATCAAAAACAACGAATATGTCACACAAAGCTTACCTTTTTTAAAATGTTATCCACTAAGGTCTTATCTTAAGTTTTACACAAATGAAAACCATTTAATGCTTAAAAGCTAAACAATTCTTTTTAATTTATTAATCAACATAATTGACTGGTTAGTATTCAGAGTTACTGCATACGTTTCAGCATTTCTAATCATTTCTTATCAGTTAATGCCGAAGGATGTTCTCCTAAGGTGTCACTCATATCCTTATCACCGAAAGGGTTTCTTGATAGCGATTAAAGGCATTGGAAATCAACACAGATATGTGTATGGTGTATCTTAACCTTTTTTTTTTTTTTTGTTTTGTTTATCGTTCTAATTCTGAGCAACAAGTATCATTTATATAGCTTCTTAAGTAGTCAGGATTTCCCCTTTTTTGTTGTTATCGCGACAGTTTGTCTGGTATCATTTACCTAATCATGTCGCTAGGCGACAAAAGTAACACGACTTAACCAATTTTAAACACATAATATTTATTGTTTTAAAATCTGAGTTTAATGTTCTTTCTTGCGACTGTACTGTCCAAAGTTAATTTACTTTAATTGGTGAGAGAGGGCGGCATAAAGGGTAAAATGAATAGTGGCACAACCTTTAAAAATTTCCAGTTTCAAGAAAACATTGCAAACTTTAACTGTATGCAGTTAGACAAGAGACAACCAATAATCATAACATATTACAGTTTTTCGAGTATATTGTAGTGTTTCAATTTCAATCAATCAAAATTAATGTAACTTTAAAACCTTGAGTTTTTCCAAAAGGTTTTTTAATATCTACCCCTAGTGTTGTCCGCTAAAGATATGGTGCTCTTTATTCTTCTTATGCGCAGGATAATCCGAAAGTCCAGCCGAATACAGAAAACACGGCCACATTCTGGCAGGACAAAAAAAAAAACTTGTTAAGCATTTCCAATAACTCGGTAGTTTCTTAAACTCTCACTTTTCGGAAGGGACCGAGTTTCCGTCAGTGACCCTAAAAATAGTGCATTAAAAGTTGAATGGTTCCTGTAACTTTTAATTAAACGCAGCAATATTTACAGGAAAAGTTTAACCATTTCCCGCTTTCCCCCATTTGCTCTTCGAAAAAAGTTCAAAATTCAGTAAAATTTCAAAAATGTTTCCGTTCAGTTTGCACGTAAAATAAAAACATTGTAGTGTAGCTCGATGAAGAGGATGTAAGTTAAAAAAATTAATAAATATAATAAACTCTCGATAACTCGAAGTCCCAATGGATAGCCTAAAACGTTCGAGTTATTTGTAGATCGAGTTATTTGAAGTTTCCAGAACTGTCTCAAGAGTTTGGAACCCAGTGAAAACTTTGAGATAAAGAAATATTCGAGTTATCAATATTCGACTGTAGTTGTAATTTACGTAATTTTGCATTTCAAAGGAATTTTCAATAGCTCTTAAGTAAAAACTGTTTAAGCCCGGAAACGTTCTCTCTCCAGCTCTTAAGTACTTTTTAGAATTTATTTTTTACGCTCTAATGTTTTAGTTTTGGTTATTTGATTGAATCGTTACTGACTCGAAGAAATGTACTCGTAACTAAAAACGTAGTGGTCTAAAGCATTGAGAAGAAATAAAATGGAGGGAGTGAAGACTTTCATCCGTGAAACAAAGATCTCAAGTCACGTGATTGATTTTAAAGCAAAGCATTGGAAGAAATCAGGTATTTTTCGCTAGTTTCACGCTAATCATGTCATCCGTTCGTCGTTGTTCAGTCACATTACTTGGCGTCTTCGCCTCAGCTTTTGCTAAACCAATGATTAGATTTTCTCCCTCCATTTACTAATTCCTGCTCTACGGTTTATACGCGTGTAAAAAAGATTCTTTGCATTAGTTTAATTTATTTTTTAATGGAAAAAAGTTCGTATACAGCTATTTTTCTTCTTTACATGTTCGGCATAGATATAAGCAGGCCTCACAATAAACATATTACATTTTAATGTACAGCATGTCCGGTCATGTAACCCAGGTCCTGTTCTCTTACTCGGACCAGCCTGTTATTAGGACCAAAATGATCTCGTCCCGATGTGGTCTGATTACCCGGAATCGATTGTATGAAGGGGAGACTGGGGACAGTTGATCTCATTTTTGTTGAAGCGTATTCCCTTTTTTAATTGAATGGAAGTTAACTATCCACGTTACGTATTTAGAACAGCCTTTCTATCATCAAAGGGTTATGCTGTTTTTAAATTAATTTATTATAATGATTTTTTTAATTTATTAAATTATAATGAATTTTTTTTCACCTAAATTAGGAGAGAGATCAAGTCTCCTCTATACAAGGAGACTTTATCTCGGTCTGCAGGAGACTTAAAATTAGGAGAAAAAGTATTCTTATAAATGCTTTCAATTCTTGTCATACATTTATTATTTTGCGGCCTGTTTATTTATTATTCATTAAAAAAACATTTTTCATGCCGTATTAAAAAATGACGAATAACAAAAGCAATAGCAATTAAAACTAATAGTTAACGAACAAAATCAACTCTGTAATAGGAAATAATTTTGCTAAATTAACTTATGCTATTCCAGCGATCTTGATCAAATATTCAGTGATAACTAAGAAATAAGTATTAAAACATTGAACCACAAGCGACAAACAAAATTGGTGTTTCAACGTCATGAACTGAAAAAAGAAATTCAAAATCGACACTAACAATTAAATGAAATAGAAGGTTCGCAAGGAAAGGAAGAAAGAAAAAAAACCCCATTAATTTTCGAATTTCAACATAGATTTTGGAAAAATAAAGCATTCGAAAGCTTGATAGTAGATTTAAAAGTGGGGCGATTTTTTTTTTTTTTTTTTTTTTGTAATTTGGTAAAATTTTTTAAAGCTTTTGCTTTTCATAGGATATTTAATTTAGTTGCTGGCTATGCTTCGTAACGCTACGGACTTTCTGTTAAACAAAAGTAGTAAGTAATAAATAGCATATAGGGGAAAGGAGGCACATGTGAACAATTTTTTCATTTCTTAATTTCCCAGAAAATATTATCAATTTCTTACAGAAAAAGGGTCCCCATGATTGGCCAGTCTTTTCTTTGTGCCATGGACATTTTTCAAATTTTTTAAAAGTATATTTTTTTAGTTTATGGAATTAAAAAAAATGTCTTCAATTGTTCACATGTGCCCCCATGGGGGCGCACATGTGAACAAGCTTGGGGCACATGTGAACACGATTGAAAAATGCTGGACGAGCATCATATTTCAACGAAAAACTCGTTATAATGATGCATATATACGTATATACCAATTATATTCAAGGGTTTGTAACCTATACAGTTAAAACTGAATTATACAGTATGAATTGTACAGTACTGCCATTAAGAAAATATTTTTTTCAGAACTATATAACTCTGCTCACTGTCAAATTTAAAAACTTCATAGCATGTTTTAATCACTGGATCGACAAGAAAAAATCTTACAAGACTAAACAATACAAAGAATATTTTATTGTATTAAGTTCATTCTTGTTATACATAAATAGTGCGTTTAAGCTTCATACCGAATATGATGATGAGTTTTAAAATTATTCTAAACTTCAGTTTTTAGTAAAAAAAATTTTTTTGTCTTTATTTTCCTTGCTAATATTATATACCACTAAATTTTTGATCAACTATTTAGTAATTAAAGAATTTAAAAAATAATAAAATAAGGAATCAATAATTATGTAATAATAATTATCAGTAAATTTACAAACTTATTGCAGCAAAATAATAATTATAAATCTTTACATCACTTTTCACACTTATAATAAGCCTACACTAAAATTTATATTGCGGAGAAAATATGGGAACTGTTCACATGTGCCCCTACATGTTGTGTTCACAAGTGCGCTTCATCTAACTTAGAACTAATTTTCAAAAATAAAGATTTTTTTATTTAATTACAAAATTTAAACATTGTCATAAATATACGTGAATGTTCATACAATGATTTGCACTAATTAAATTTCGCTTATTAGTTAGATTGAAATATGTTTTTACACGACGAAGACAGTGATAAAAGTACATCAGAATATGCTAAAACAAAGAAGCTGTTATTACAGGACACATAAACTAGCTCCTTGCTTTGAAAGTTTGGTTAAGAAGTAGAGCTGGCACAGCCATTAATTGAGAATTCTTACAGATTTTTTGTTCGACGTTATCCTAGTAAAACATCCAATGGTCACATGTGTCCCCATGCTCACATGTGCCCCCTTTTCCCCTAAAGTTAAAAAAACCATATTACACTTGATCCTAAATGGAGTCTCCTTAGCTCGAAAGGATCAAGCAACCCCTAGTACACTTTTCAAACATTGTTTTACATGACTGCAAAACAAACTGCAAATTGATACTTCTCAGCCTTTTAACATCTGTGGAATCTTTTACTGTATCGGAAAAACAATTTATGTACTAATTAGCTTCTTCAAAATAGTGAGTCACATTTTAAATTCACAATCCAAAAAAATATGTATCCGCTGAAAACTGACAATAACAAAATTATTTGTTAAAATAGGGGGGGGGGGGGTTACAGGGTCGAGGTTCGAGAGGGGGAGCAAGTCTCCTGAAGGGTGAAGTATTCTCACTCTCCCCAAAATTTGTTAACTTTCAAGACTCTATGGAAAAATGAAATGGATTTGTCATAGGTACTATAAATCAGTAATGGTCAAACTGTGACACATGGGTTGCATGCAGCCCGTCAAGATAAATCTTCAAGTTTTGTTACGCATCACACCAGGATTCGATTTATTTAGAAAATATGACAAATTTCTAGTCTTAATTTAAACTACGTGAAAAACAACTGAACGAAAAGACCATTCAGCTTAGAATTCAAGAGACATTCTTCTCCGGAAGCATTCGTAGCAGAAATAAAGCACAAAAGCAGCGCGTGCAAAACGATTCTGAAAACAAATCAAGCACAGTCACTTGAACTAAACTGTCTGTTTTTTAAGTGTTCTGCATTCAGATGGATTCTTCTATCCTCACCAAACTCCCCCCCCCCCCTAGTCTTTAAAAGTAGTGTAACAGCATCCTTCTAAAAAGCAAATTGCTTTGTAAAATTTTTAATTAATGAACATAAAAAATATAATACGAAACACTCACCCGACATAATGTTAGTCGAAACTAATAGCTCATTCCACTAATAGTCTAACTTTTCAATGCACTGCGTCTGTCAAAGAACATCGATACGAGAAGCAACGCTTTTTAATATCTTCACGCCAATTTCGATTGTTTTAATCATTGTTAATAAAATTCTAACGAAAATGTTATTATCTTTTTTTCAAATTAGCAACAATAATCAATTATTTTTATTATCGTCTGATATCTAGATCCCGTTTCGTTGTCTAGACCTCGCTTAATCATCAGATATAAGTGCTATCTCTATTGGTAGAGGCCATTTCAGTTTTCTGAATTCCTTACCTAACGTGAACACTGAACAGCTACTATTAACAAGCAGCATTTAATAAATAAGAATTTCCAAAACTCAACCTATAACAGCTTTCATTTTTGGTAAGGTACACCTGTGCTATCATATATTTTCCATTTGCCAGAAATAACAAGAAACATTACATTGCTGCTACTCTAGATGAACTATTGTCTATCCTAAAAAACATTGAAATATGACGGATACAACTTAAATATTTGCTATTACTTGCATTGTTAATGCTTGGTTTAATGTTTAAAAAGATATGTTTTTGCTGAGAACAACTGCTCTACATAAAATATTTAGGTTGGAAAACCTAATTCTTTAATTCTTTAACTGCGAAGTTAAATTATCTCGCTATGACATGCTATGGGTTTTACTACTGTTTAGAAATGAACAAACATTCTTAAAAATGAGATCAGTAGTTGTTATCGTTATCGTGTTCATAGCTAATAACCACTATGAAGATACATGGGTGCCATTGCCTCGAGAGGTTGGAATTCTTCATTTACCTATAGGAAGTAGTAGCGATTGCGGTCAATCACTCTGAGGAGGCAGAGTTGTTATGCCCTTAATCCGACACATGATGTCTCCCCCGATAAGAGATCAGGGACTGTGTATACATGTAAAAGGGGCTTTACGATTACCCTAAACCCCTTAAGAACAGAGTGGAAAGGTGGTAAACCCCTCATCTAACTATGCAGCAAAACACCCCTTCGTATAGATTGCAATCCCAAGTGGCAAGGCAAGTAAGCATTGTTCTTTTTCTAGAACTTGTAATTCAAGAATTCAAGGAGGTCCATATTTCTGTAGTTTTCAAAAGAAGCAAGTGAAAGTCAAAGTCGATGATACAAGCACTTTTTTTTCTACTTTTCGTAGAAGTAATTAAGAAAGTTAATCGAAAAAAAGATTAAAAAAAATTAAAAAAAGCTTATTTTCCAATAAAAATAAAGTTAACGAATAATTAAAAAAAAAACTAATCAAACTAAAATAGAAGCAATTCTGCGGTGTCAGACGTAGAATTTGCACAAAATTTACCAATAAAAGTTCATAGAGTTTGTTTGCTCTTGTAATGAATGTAGTCAAGAAAACTAGGGTTTACTTAAAAGTATTATATTTAACTTAGCGTATGTACAGTAAATTAAATTAAAATAACATTATAAATAAAATTGAAACCGTTCTTGGTTTATAAAAGTACTGCAACATGCAGTGTAATGGACGAGTGTCCAATGTGGTTAAGATACATCAGGTAGGAATTTTTTCTCATGGAGCTTAGCCGTTTTATGTCTACAGTCACCTGTGCTGCCCTCTGCGGACAGCGCATTTGCATATTGGCGCAGACATACTCCCACCCTATCAGGAATTGAGTCCTGATAGGGACTTGAGTCCTGATACATAGGAATAGGAGATAGTTTGCAGATCGGTCTCTGGAAGATCCCTTTAGCTGTCTTTACTGTTGCAACGCGGACCAGGTCGTCCGCTCCCGGGTGAACTTCAAGAACCCTAGCCAAGGGCCACAAACCAGGTGATGAGGCTTCTTTCACTAACACAATATCGTTGACTTGAATGTTGGCATGAGGGGTGGTCCACTTTTGACGACTCTGCAGAGATGAGAGGTACTCCTTTGACTACTGCTTCCAGAAACCTTTGCGGAGATTCTGGATAAGTTCCCACTTTCCTTTGAAGCTATGCTCGTTCAGGTTTGCTGGATCCGGAATTGAACTTATCACATCACCTGTAAGGAAATGCGAAGGAGTCAAAGCATTTATAGAGTCGGTATCATTGACGTCGCTTACTACTTCGATGTGTACTGTCTTAGTGGACAGGCAAATGAAAAGTGCAATGTAACCTTTCGTAACTTTAGCACCTCGACCTTTACTAAATTTTATAGAAACAGGTCCGGCGTAATCTATTCCAGAATGAAAGAAAGCTCTTTCTAAAGTCACTCGTGGTTTAGGCAGATTGCCCATGAGTTGTGAACTGTTACTAGTTTTGAATCTATGACATTTTATGCATTGATTAACACATTTGTTGATCAATCTTTTTCCTCCTATTATCCAATATGATTGCCTTAATATATGAGATAATAAGGTAGGACCAGCATGCAAATAAGCTACGTGTTTTTCGCGAATTAACAGTTCACAAAATCTGTGTTGTGATGGGATAATGATAGGATGTTTCCTGTTCATGGGTAAGTCGGCGTTCTGTAACCGACCTCCCACCCGTAAGAGACCGTTTTCGTCTATGAATGGGAAAAGTGAACGCAAAGGACTGCGTCTTTTCAGTGGCTTTTGAAGCCGAATGCATTTTTTCTCTTCAGAAAAATGTGTGTCTTGAACCCAGTGAATGAGTTTTTCTTCTGCAGCCCTTGTTTCTGCAGAAGTGAGTGAACCGAGGGTATTGCAAGAAGCAATATTGAATCCGATTCTTTTTTTTACAAAGATTAATAAATCTGTAGCAATATGCCAAGATGCGAATAATTTTCGATAATGATGAATATTTTTCGAATAGACGAACGAATAGGTCATTTGTTGAACTAGCATGAAAGTTAAACATTGGATTTGATTTTTCCTCAGCTTTAACTGCGCTAACAACGTCTGTAGAATGTAATTCAGCCGTAGGCCAATGCATTTGATTTGAATGTAGCCACTGCGGGCCATGCCACCACAGATCGCAATTTGGTAGACATTTAGGGTCGATACCACGTGAAGCGATGTCTGAAGGGTTCTCTCTGGAGGATACGAAATTCCAGTGAGCTGGGGGTAGAACTTCTATTGTTTCAGAAATTCTATTTGCGACAAAAGTCTTCCACTTGCGTGGATGAGAAGATAGCCATGAAAGAACTACCTTTGAATCTGTCCATGCGAAAACGCGAAGATTGAAATTCTTCAACGAGTTGAGAACAGTGAGAAATAATTTTGATAACAAGTGCGCGGCACATAATTCCAGTCTAGGAATGGAGATTTGCTTGAGTGGAGCAACCTTAGTTTTAGCAACCAACAGTGAAACTGTTGTGGACCCGTCGACAGTTTGACGACAGTAAATCACAGCCGCGTACGCTAGTGATGACGCGTCTGCAAAACCCTGTAATTCAATTTCGCATTCTGAATCAATGGTGACACTTCTAGGAATAGTGATATCATTTATTTCGTTGAATGATGCCTGAAACTTTAACCATTCGGTTTCCATTAACTTCGGAATGGGTGAATCCCAATCCCCCTTGATAAGCCACAACTTTTGATAGAATATTTTGATTGTAACTACACAAGGTGCAAGTAATCCCAAAGGATCGAAAATACGTGCAGACTCCGATAGAATCCGTCTTTTAGTGTAAGGTTGTGAAAGTGATAAATTAACCTTGAATGCAAATGTATCATTTGTTGAATTCCAAAATAAACCTAACACTTTAGAACTAACGTGTGCATCACGATTGATTTCAAAGCTTGTTTCCGAGGAACATTGCTCGGGAAATTCTTCAAGGAATTTGGAAGAATTTGAATTCCATTTCCTTAAGTTAAATCCGTAGGATTGTAAAATTGACGCAATATTTTTGCAAATTGAAATTGCGTCTGAAAAATTACTCGAACCTGACAAAAGGTCATCCATATATACGTCTTCTTGTAAAATGCGTGATATTTTAGGATTAGGTGTATCGAGAGCAATTTGTTTGATACATCTGGTAGCTAGAAATGAGGCGGAAGCTAAACCGTACGTTACAGTTTTTAACCTGTACGTTTGTATTTTATCTTCGGCATTGTATCGCCAAACAATTTGTTGATAAGGTTGATCTTCGTCCGATACTAAAATTTGACGGTACATCTTCTCAATGTCCGCAGTGAAAACTATTTTTGTAAATCTGAAGTTTAGCAATATTTCAAAAATATCTCGTTGTAATTTGGGACCCACTCCTAAAATTGAATTTAGCGAAGTTCCGTTTGAAGTTTTACAAGATGCGTCAAAAACTACGCGTAATTTTGTAGTGGTACTAGATGGCTTGAAAACAGCGTGATGAGGCAAAAAACACTGTTCATTTTTTAGAAGAATATCTGAATTCTTTGTTAAAGGCGACATGTGACCTGAATCTTCGTAGTTGAGCATAAATTCTTTATAATGTTTTTCGAATTCCGGATTGAATTTGAATTTTCGTTCCATGGCAAAAAGTCGTGAAATAGCCGCGGGTTTTGAATCACCTAACTCGGCTTTCGACTTCAAAAACGGTAACTTCACAACAAAACGTCCATCGAAATTTGTTGAATAATTTTCTTTAAAGTGTGTTTCTACGAATTCTTCTTCCGGTGAAAGAATTTTACTTTTCGCTACTGATACTTCTTCCATTTCCCAAAATTTTCTAAGCTCACTATCAACATTTAATTCGTAAATGTGTAAGCTAGTTGATGAATTTGAATTCGACTGATTTTCTGGCAGTCTTCCCGAAACTAAAAAACCAAAAATTGAGTTTTGAGCGATTAAATTACTTTCCGAACAATTTATCTGACCCGGAAGGAAAATAGAGAATAGGTAATCAGCAATAAGAATCATATCCACTTTACTTGGAAGGTAAAAGTTTTCATCGGCTAAATTAATGTTACTTAAATGTGCGAAATGTTCCTTTTGAATTGCTTCAGTTGGAAGTGGGGCCGTCAATTTATCTAGAATTAACGCATTTACGGGCAGTGCAATATCAGGGTTGAATCTGGAACTTAAATTGACTTCAACACAGCCTTTAGTTAAACCAATTTTAGAACCTGCAAGACCAGTGATAGGGAAACGTGCATTTTTTCTTTTTAATCCCAAAGAATTTAAACAGGAGTTGGATAGGAGCGTAGTCATACTTCCTGAGTCACACAAAATTCTTAAGGTTCTCGATTCCCCGCTAGCATCTTTGACAAAAACACAAGCTGTAGGTAATAACGCAAATGCAGCTCTAACGGCATTCACAGATACGCTTTTTTCGTTTCGTGTTGGGACATCAGTTTGTTGTACACTAGAGTTTATTTGCGGAAAGTTTTGACTTGAACCTTTCGAATGAAATGCATTCGAGAAAACATTCTTTTGCTCATAACTTTCATGCAGAAGTGAATGATGTTTGCGTTTGCAAAAATGACATGAATAAGAAGAATTGCATGATTGAATATCCGAATGCTTGTTAGATAAACAATTAAAGCACAATTTGAATTTATTCACGAATTGCTTGCGTTCTTTTACATTCATTTCTTTAAATTTCGGACATTTTGACAAATAATGAGAAGTGTCCTTACATTTTATACATCTATTAGATGCACTATTTTTATTACTTCTGGATGAATTTCTAATTTCATTGCATTCGGTTGAATTGCATAATTCTAAAGATACACATTTATTATTTAGAAACTCCAGAAACATTTCAAATGTAGGAAATTCTTCCTTAGTTGTATGTTTCGCCCATTCTTCCCGTGTCTTGCTATCCAATTTTTGTAATAAAATATAAATTAGCCAAATATCTCTAGAATCTGCTTTAGAATCTATAGATTTTAGACCTCTGATAACTTCGTCAGAAGTATCAGTGAGATTGCGCAAATTAGCACAGTTAGCGTTAACAATATCTGGTTGATCCATGAAAGTTTTAATTAAAGAAGAAATTATTTGTTTCTTATTATCATAGCGAGCTAACAGTTTATCCCAAGCTTCAGTATAACCAGTTTCCGATATAGGAATATGCTTGATTATACTTGCTGGTTCAAAACACAAAAGCCCTTTAAGATATTGAAATTTTTGAATGTTTGAAAGCCTATTATTTTTATGCACTAATGAAAGATACAAATCTTTGAATGAAGGCCAGTCTTGATATTGACCAGTAAAAGATTCAATGTTTAACTTGGGTAGCTTAAAATTATTACTTATTGAATTACCTATAGGCATACTATCATTATTTTCAATTTGCACTTGATTTAAATTCACAGACAAATTTTCAAGAGCTTTTAGTAGCTTGACTTTGGTTGCATAATATATTTCTTCGAACTGTTCTATTTCCGAAAGTTCTTCCGGCAATTCAGAATCAGCTTTGTTAAATTCAATAAATATAGTTTCTAATCTTTCTAGTTTGTTTCTTAAATCAAATTTATCAAATATTTGTCCTTCGACATTAATGAAGTTAGTTATTTTAGTTAGAGCCGCTTTGGCCCGTCCACGAAGCATTTTAACGGCTTTTTCATCAGTGCCGTGTTGCATTTGTGAAGTTTTATCTTCAGCACTATTGCCGGTCATTTTGAATGACGAATAGTAACCAAAGTCAAACTATTTGATTGAAAAGATATACTTATCTTTGAATTCTTTAAATGTTGAATCCTCGAGTAGAATCCATATGATCTCGCCTGGTGCCTCCAAATGTTTGCTCTTGTAATGAATGTAGTCAAGAAAACTAGGGTTTACTTAAAAGTATTATATTTAACTTAGCGTATGTACAGTAAATTAAATTAAAATAACATTATAAATAAAATTGAAACCGTTCTTGGTTTATAAAAGTACTGCAACATGCAGTGTAATGGACGAGTGTCCAATGTGGTTAAGATACATCAGGTAGGAATTTTTTCTCATGGAGCTTAGCCGTTTTATGTCTACAGTCACCTGTGCTGCCCTCTGCGGACAGCGCATTTGCATATTGGCGCAGACAGAGTTAAAATAGATGAACTAGGCCCTTTTTTTTTCTTTCAATACTGATACATTAGAGTGGACTGAAAAAATCGGAATTCTTCAAAGCACTTAGCCCTAGTACGGAAACTTTGTGACCCCCTAACACTAATTACTGTGCAAAATTTCGTCACTCTGAGTTAATGTCTTCTGCTCTGGCAAAAGAGTTGAAATTTTCAGATTTTTAGAAAAATATCAAAGAGAAAATTTACGAAATATTTTTAATTCCGCTGAACTTTAAGCTTTGGTGTAGTAGTTTTGTAACTTCCTTACACAAACTACTGCGCAAAATTCCAAGCCTGTTAATTTTTTCTGTTGTGGCAAGAGGCCTGAATTTGGAGAATTGTATACAAAATTCCTTAAATACGAGTGATACATTACAAAGTGGCTACATACCTAATACACTACAATACTTCGAATTTTTAATCATCCACCCCACTACTTTAAAAAACTAAGGTTTTTACATGTAAGGTGGCTTGATTTTGTGGTTTTTCGATAAAATTTCATTGAATTCATGCGCTTTATCCCCCCCCCTCCCCTGGAAAAATTCGAAATGATTTGCATACCTCGAATTGAAATGGGCTCTATTCTCTATTTCGTTGTTTATACGGAGAAAAGGACAAGGAAGATACGTGGTTCAAATATTTGTTAAGCTGTCTGTTGTATGATGCATACTTCTAAATATTTTCAATTCACTAGATTGAAAGCTAGAATCATTCGCTAATTGAAGCAAATCTTCGCACACCCCTCCAGCGGTCTATTCTCCTTAGCTTATTGATGATACAACGTCAGACCTCACACACAAACACACACACACAAATATTACTCCGGTAAAATTAGAAAAAACCTATACGACTCTTAAAAGCGTCTCGAAATCAACCGATTGCAGGTTGACCCGACGATATTGAGTAAAGACCAACAATATTTATTACTAATATCACATGCCGTAAAATAAGGAGTATGCTCTCTTTATCTTGTTAACGGCGATCTGGACGCGCTAAATATGTCCGTCTGTCTAAAAATAGCTTGAAGAATCTTGAGATTGTACATTTTAATCTGTATTAATAAACTTTATTTAATCTTTAAAAAGTTGTTTTAGTATTGACATTTTTTATCTATTCATTGGTAATTGCAATGAAAACGTTTATTTGTTTGATATAGTATGCTTTTATCGCGAACTTTACCCTTTATTTACGAAACGAAGTAACACTCATGAGAAAAACAGATATTCAAATACTTAAAATTTCTTAAATAAATAAATAATTATACCATTTGGACTTATCACTGAGTACCTAAGCTAGTTTAAGCAGGATTAATTAGATGACTTCTTTTTAGAAAAGAAATTGCAGAATCTACAGTGGCTCCAAAAGTGTTCGTACTCCTACGACTTTCAATGAAATAGGACCCTAACCATTAGTTAGAATTAATATTTCGAAATACGTAGGTATTTTATTATAAGATCTATGATCAATTTTCAACAAAGCTACCTGAATTTTTTTAAAAAAATATTAAAACTTAATTTTTTAAAAAATCAAAAACCAAAAAGTGCCGGAAATTTTATCTCACAAAAGTCTTCGTACACTTTAAAAAATGTCTATATATTATTGAACAATATAACTTTTTATTAAGTTATTATTTAGTAGAATATGCAGTATCAACAACACTTTTTAAACGTCTGAGAATAGATTTCATTCTTTTTTCTTTCTTTTTTTTTGCGTAATTTCTGAGTAAGTGTTCGACCACACTTTGAGTCTTAGTGTTTCTAGCTCTATTTTCGTTTCAAAGCCGTCTTTTCGTTATCTAGCCTACAGATATTTTTAAATACGTTTAAGCTTTAGGACAATTTTTGAGGCACTAGACGCAAACGTTGAAAACTGTGTGCTTCTTATCATTATCTTGATTTTAAAAAAAAAGTTGTTTCCGATAACCAATTTTTCTGCTAAGAATTTAAAATTGATTTTTATAATATTTAAATGAACAGCATGATTCATTATTTCATCAAAAAAATCCAAACTACCAAGTCCTTATGCTGATATGCACCTTCACACAAGAACACCTTCACCGTTCTGATTAACTCATCCAACTAAGTTCTTAAGAATAAGTTCCTAATTTTTCCTTCTATTTACAATTAAGGCAGTGAGAAGCAAAGGGATGCAATGGACATTTTCAAGTTTTGAGTAAAATGCGTTTAAAGATAAGAACCTAAGTAGGTTTTCATTGAGTTTTTTTTCTAAATCATGCTGTGCAGCAGCACCTACCAGGACTACTAGTACGATCTCTTGCCCCAAGACAGAGGAGGGGTTCGCCTACCATTTGTACTGGTTATCTCCAAATTTTTAATTTTGCCACTTGCATCCCTTTGCTTCTCACTGCCTCAATTATACAACAATTTCACCAAAAATGTTGAATTCATTTTTATCTGTAAGTAAGACGAAATTTTAAAACGTTTTGAGCTTATTTATCATTGATTTTGCGACGAAAAGAGTAAGCTTTCTGTTTTTCGCACTGCCAAGAAAATTTCTGCGGGAAGAGGTCCCATTTAATCCAGCTAATCAGATAACTTGGTGAACAATGTTAAGTGAAAATTAAATATAAAAATTTTCATTTAACTTTGCAGAAACTTTTACAGCACTCAAATGTGTATTTTTCATAATTTTTTAACTGTAAATCTCCTATCACGCTTTGTCAACTTTGCCGATTGACCTTTTCTTACCTTGTTTTCGGTCCCATTCTTTTCTTTAAAGAATTTTATCAAGCACTTTACTATAGAATGGAATAAAATAACTAATTTTATTCCATTCCTACATTTCAAACCAATTTACCGCTACTGTGAGGGAAAAAAAATTAAATTTCGAATGGTGTTTTTGTTTTTTTTTTACGAATACCGGCCATTTTAAAGTAATAAGCACAATATTAAGGAATAAATAAACAAAAAAGTAAAGCTAAATGACTTTTAAGGGTCAGCACAATGCAAAAATAATTTAAAAAAAAAACGAAATATGATTATTTTAACCATGAATTTATTCGAAAGTATTTGAGTGTACGGTGACTTTTGTGGCGTATCATTTCTCTGTCTCTTCGTTTTTTGACCCATTTCAAAAAGAAGATCCGTCAATATTTTGAAAAAACTCCAGGATTTTGTTTAGAATGACATAGGAATGATGTGAAAAAAATATTGAACTTCATATTCGAATTCAGTTTCGCGTTATTTTGATTTTACTAAAAAATTTCAAAGTGTATACGAACACTTTTGGGAGTCACTGTATATAAATGAGACAGAGAATGTATTATATATGTGTGTGTGTATCTGTGTATGTATGTTCCCAATACAAATCCACAGTTTACGTCGGATCGGGACCAAATTTGGCAGGGAGGTACTTGGACACCCGAGAAGGGACGTAAGGGGAGGGGGGAGGGTCGAACGCCAAAAAAGTCCCGAATCGTTCAAATTTTAATTTTAGGGCCCGTAAATGTCATTAAATGGCTCTTTCTAACCCGAAATAATTATCCGATCAGTTCGCATTTGGCCGCTATTCGAACCCTACAAAAAATACCCCTGAAATTGAAATAATTTCTTCGAATTTCCAAAAAAACCAAGGCTGTAAAATCACCGGTTAAAAATTTAAAAGCATTTTTAAGCCAAATGGAACAGAATTTCATATCGGAAAACTATCGTTTGCGCGATCTCATTTTAAATTAGCGTTCAGACGTTGTCACTTTTCTTTTCCCGGCTATCGTTTTTGTTTTGGAGGTGAAAATTTCCTCTTTTGATTATTATTTGGCGATTAATCTTCTTTCTTTCTTTTTTTTTTTTGTACTGCCATCAGAAGACAATCAAGAATTTTAGTTGTATTTATGGAGAGTTGCAATAATTTCTTGGGGAATTTTCGATTTGCTGTTTTGTATCTTAAAGAATGATTATTTTGACGAGAAATTTTACAGTATTTTTCCCCTTCTCTAATTGAAGCCTGATTGTTGAACATGTGTCACGTGACATAACTTTTATTTTCGAGGTTGACCGTGCAAAGCCGGGCAATGCAGCTAGTGGTTCATAAAGTAACATGAGAAAAACGGTCACTTGCCAAGAAGCTTTTTGGCATTTCTTAAATCTAATCAAATTAATTCACTAATAATCACCTGGTTAGAAAGCTATAAACTGTAAGGGATTTAATCCCAGGAAAGTTCTACTGTTTTTAACAACAAAAAGTTTCAAATTGTGCCGAACGTAATGTGTCAGTACATTTGAAAATCACCCATACAACTCTTCTAGAGCTCATAATAGCATATTTAAGAAAATAATTTAAAAATGCCGCAATGTTAAACCAAACAGCTATTCTTAAGTAGAATAAAAAAGTTAGTTATAAGAATATGATTATAACGAAATGATTTGAAGCCTAATAACTTTAATTAATTTTGAGTTTTGCTGCAATTTTTTGTCATTTTCATGCACTTTAGACAATTATCTTTTCATTGATAACAAATTTGTGAAGAAAAAATTAATTTAAAATTTTGATACTTTTTCCTCTTTTCTACGGAGTTTCCCCATAAGTAAATTGAAAGTGATGATTAGAGATTAAAAAATGTGTGTTGATTTCGGTGTTTCTTTCACTGTAATTTCTTAACTTAGAAGCATTTATAACTATTAGACCCGACATTATTTCTTTCGATACGTCTTTTTTAATTTAATTTTGTTCTACTCTTGATTGGCAAGAGTGGCATGGGTTCAGACAAAATTTGTCTTAAAAACTTTTGGTGTTAGAGTAAACTAATCAAATAATTAAGGGGGAAAAAGTACATGCAACTAAAAGAAAAATAATGGAAAAAGAAAGAATTGTGTTCGTGCAAAATATTGAATTTCAGATATGAAGCTAATAAAAATGTTTCGGTTCGAAAAGAAAATTATAACAAAGAATTTTATTATTGTTATATTAGCCCAATAATGCCTGACAATTTGAGCATCGATGTGTAAAGGTTACAGAATAAACTTCATCTCGGTTATTTGCAACTATCCACAGAATCAACTTGAAACAATAGCATCAGAATATTTAATACAATTTGTTGATAAAAATGATTATTGTTTGGAAAATATAAATGTATTTCGAGCCATCCCTAAAAAAGGACTCTAAAACATCAATAGATAAATGATAAAATTGGCCTAAAGTGATGTGTGTGTGTGTGCTCTTTTTTTAAAAAAATATTATTCAATGTTTTGGACATCAAATAGAAAAAATGTTACGTGAAAATAAATGGAAAAAAAGAAAGAAAATTAAAAATACTGAAACTACTAATAAAATTTAACTGCGCTGAAAGAGAACTGCCAATAGAGGATTTTAATTTATTTATTTTAATTCATAGAATCCCCAAGTTAAGATAAAGCTTGCTTGTTATTCAATGTTTGGTCCCTAGAACTTTTCGCCTGTTGAATACTTTATTAATACTCGATAATTCCAAATATTCGGGGAGATTACCTGATCAATACTTGGACATGCAGCAGATTGATGAGATTCTGCCATTCCTAAGATTATACAGAATCTTAGTGTAAGGACTATTTTAGGTTTGTGCGCTTACATATCGAAGGAACACTGCTTGAATTTCCAAATATTCCTTTAAAAAGTATCTTAGAACAATTTATGTATTGCTGTATACATTTCCTTTACTCCGCTAGTTCGTAAACAGGAAAGTAGTAGGATTCAGTTCTGGGACCAGTTTTCGTAGCATTACTGCTGGCCTGTTTAAAAAATTCACTTTCTTTCTTTCTTTTTTTGAATTTTTTTGTTGGTTTTTTTTTTTTTTTAATTTTATCTGATTTTTTTCCCTTTTAATCTTTATTTTATTTATTTATTTTTTTTTTCATTTTTATGTTAAGACATTTTCATTCTTGCTTGAGAAAAAAAATAGAAATAAAACTGCATATGTTCGTTAGTTGAGATTAGTCACATGTTCCCTTTTGTATATAGTATCCCTACCCTTTCTTTAGAATTCTAAGAATGAACCAGAACAAACTTGAAGTGCATTCCTTCCTCAGCCTCCAGTCTTACAACAAATCAATAGAAAACGTGAGGAGTTGACAGTAGATTTGGGGATGCGAGACATATATATGAAATAAACTTGTATCTATATGCAACCATTCCACATGCATATACCTCCCCTCAATGCTCCTACCCATAGCTCACCAGGACGTCTGCTTATCTGGAAAGGTTGACACCTGTCAAATATCCATCGCCCGCAAACGCGACACTACGACCTAGAGCAGGCGTGCCGCCCCAAGAGCAAGTGCGCACCTCCCCTAAAGATCGCAAAGACTCCCCCCAAAGCAAGAGCCCCCCCCCCCCAAACATCAGAAAAATACCCCTCAAAACAACCCCACCAAAAATTTCAATGGCGCAGTCTGCGTCATGACTCTCCCCCGCCCCCAGGTGGGCACCCCTGCCAATAAAACAACACAATAACGATTTACAGTACGAAGAGAAGAAATAACACCCAGGGCACCGGTAGGGAGGAATCAAACCTTCGACCTCCGGCATTTAAAGATACGCTTCTATATTCGACTGCAAGCTTACCTGACGATGGAGAAATAAGCTGAGACCAAGCGAAGGAAATAGTTCCTACTTGCCTTTCCGATATTCGGGTGAAATTACGCTCTTCACTTTAGAAATCAGATTGGTTAGTTAAACCCACACACACATAACCTTTTCTTGTCATAATTTCTGCCAATCGTTAAATATTTTCAATTTTACTAGCGAAGCAGCGCGGAACATTATATCCATTTGAATCAAACGCGCCAACCAATAGCAGCTCATAACAAGTGGCGATCTCCTCTTATTCGCGAAGCAAGGTAGGATAGGTGTTAGTGTGACGTTTTATCTTTTAACTCTTTTTCTTACGTCACTATCAACTTAAGTTGCAAGCAAGTTTACCTCAGATCCATGGAGGCCCTAGGATAATTAGTTAGGAGATTAAAATAATTAAACTGTTTATTTCAATTAATTTTTCAGAGTGAAAGATGACTACCATGTAATGGTGTTCGATGACAGAAAAAAAAGTCATCAAATGCGAGAAAAAAAAGTCATATTTTCATCCATAAGCTAGCTTATTTTGCATTGAAAAAGGGGTTCCTTGCAATTATACGTTTTTTTTCTTCTTATTTTACTTTTCCAGCACAACTTTATTCCACTTTATTACTGTTTATATTTTCCTGAAATCAATAATTTGCACTTTTGCCAGTGAAACTTTATTTTTCGGCAGGCAATGTGGTTTTTTCTTTATGTCATTAAAACCAAAGAATGTCTTAGGGAAAAATATCGCATTTTTAAAAGATTTATCTTAGCTCAGAATCGGAAATGGTCAATAGATAAGGTTTTCAAAACGTTTAACCATAACCATTAAAGTAAACTAGCGTATCATGATCTTTCAAAACGGATAGATATGACGTAATGTTAACTCTTAATAATAACGGTATATGCCATCTTCGACACTGATTTTATTGCACGCAGAACTCCACTAATTTCCTGGGAAAATATACTGTTTAATCTGCGAGAAAGAAAAAGATCATGATACGAAGTAAAATTTCGTTTTCGTTGGAGTTGCACCAAAGCAGCAATCATGTCTAAAATGCAAACCTTTAGTTAATCAAGTACAATTTCTCAGCAATAGTTAACAGAACTTAAGTATAATTCTATCCACTCACTTAGGTTTGTTCAATCTATCAAAACCTTTAAAAAAAAATCCTAATACGGAACTTTGACTGCTGAGAACTTAGTTTTTTCGCAATTCTATCTTTCATTTAGTTATCAAGTAGCTTGATTTCCAAAGTTTTTCGAAATCCAAATAGTATTCGCTCTCTTTATAATAAAATTTCATTCTGTTCCCTTAAAAGTTATACTCTGGATTGCTGTTGAATTTATGAAATTACTTGTAGCTTTGCATATCGTATACTTGAAAGGAAGGGGGGAGGGGACTAAAATTGCTTCAAAAACTGCTTTGAAAATTGCTTCAAAAACATTAAAAATATATGTGAAAAAACAATTAAATCTAACATTGCTCAACATCGCCAAGGTACAAATCACTTTTTTTATTTCAATTCTTCTGAATACAAAATAATAATAAATAATAATAATAATAATGATAAACCATTCATATTTTGATTGCTCTAAAATCCGTTTGTAACAATGTTAAAGAAATTGCATATTTTTCCGCAGTTTGTTTCCGTTTTTATAATTTGTTCTCATTAATGATATGATTTTATTTCTTTTTTTTTCACTTTTTGTTATTTATTCAATTCAGACTTGTATCACGTTTCAATTACTTTTACTTTCAGGTTTAATTTGTTACCACCAATTTTATTTTAAACTGCATATAGGTTTTAGTTTTGTTGGTCACTGAATCTGCAGAAATGCATTTGAGGCAGACGTAAGAGATGGATTTATATGAAAAGCTTTATGATCGTAAACATTAATGCCAAAACTGAGTCATAACTAAAACTTCAAACCTTGGTCCAAATGTAGAAACTTGTTTAAAGTCACACAGTTATTGTAAATGTAAGTTATTTTACACATACATAAGTGCTGTAAATTATTTTTCTTGGGAATTGCAGGATGGAACACAGCGTGCAGCCATCTATTTGTGGTGGGAACTCGGTTTTTAATATAATAAAATATAATAGCATTTCCAACAAAAATTGTGCAATGTCCATTTACTGTAAAACAAAAATTATAACCGGAAGGTGTGTGTTGAACAATTCATTTATTAATGCTTAACAATTCATTTAATGATTTAAAACCGACAACAATTTTTTAATAATAACTTTTATTTTAATATATTTTTGGTTTACAGCATGTGAATTCTTACCTATGTGGTATGTCAAACATCTGGTATGACTGTTTATGTTGCTTAATAGTTTGTTTAATTAAAAGTATAAATTTGTTTATTTATTTTTTTATTTCACAAGTATCTCAAATACTAATTGTTTAAGTGCATTTAACTTTTAGTATTGTGTTTTAGTTCTTTTTAGTAAGAAAAATAATTACATCAAGCAATAAATTCTCACCTCCGTCACCAAACACAAAATGCCATTTCTCATTAACAAATGGCAGTATTGACAGCAGTATTGACATCACATTTTATTTCCCATGATACAAGGGAGAGCCCCCTTGTTACTTCCTTTTACAAGAAAGGAAGTATTGTATTCGCAAAAAAATTTTCACTCAAAAATCGGCAATAATTTTCCATTTTTTTCACCCCAGAATGAATGTTGAGTTTTTTTTTTCGACCCGACCACACGTGGATATATGCCCAGGAACCTACAGATACCCGAAATATCCTTTTGACGACCCCCGAGTTAATTGTAACGAATTTTCTCGTGATGTCCGTATGTATGTACGTATGTGTGTATGTATGTCGCATAACTCAAAAACGGTATGTCCTAGAAAGTTGAAATTTGGTACGTAGACTCCTAGTGGGGCCTAGTTGTGCACCTTCTGCTCTGGTTGCATTCGGATGTTCCTAAGGGGGTCTTTTGCCCCTTCTTGGGGGGAAATCATTGTTAATTTCTATATAAACTCAAGTGGTGTTATAATGTGTCGGACACTTGGCAATATATCGCCAGTCTTTTGGTCGCCAAGTTTTGTCGCCAACTTGGCGACAAATTTAGCGATTTTTTTTTTTAAACTTTGGTTTCAATTCGGCCACTATTGGTGATATTTAGAGAGTAAACAATTGAATCACATTAAAATTGCCAATAATGGTTAATGACATTAAATTGGAGTAAAAGGAAGTCATGTGATTCACACATCAGCTTGTTTTTTTTTTTTTTTTCAGCCATAAAGAAGTTGATAGATTTCGTTTTATGAAACCAAGTGTGGTTATTGAGAATTCTCACTTCCGTGAACTTGAATTTCAGGGGTGTATATAAATGTAAAAAAAAGAAGTGCACATGTTTTCATATGCTTAACATGTGCAGATGGCAGCAACTAGGAAAAAAAATATTTCTCTAAAAATGTATCCATTAGGCGTATATTAATGGAAAATCCCTCACCTCCGAGAATCTGACTTCTGTCACAGATCTTTTCAATGTCATTATTTCAGAAGAGGTGAGAACAAATGAAGGGGAAATCCATCATTTTTAGAAACTACCAAAATTATAAATTACCAGTGTACTCTCAAATTTACTAATTTGAAAATATATTAATTCTCTACTATTTTTAACACAAACTTAAATAATAACTAAAATTTAAGCCGTACTTTAATTAAGAGAGCTTAATATTTGATTAACACTAATCATTAAAATAGCTCATTGTTTGCACAATTAACAAAATTACTACTTTGATATTAAATTGGCCTCTATTTTCAAACATTAAAGCTTGTTTTCTTTTTCGTTAAATTTCCGTGAACAAAATATATATTTTTTAAATTTTTATTTATCAGTAAAATAATTGGAATTTAGCTGGGCCGTTGTTTATGGTTACTTCTAGTAAGTAACACTTTCACGTAAGAATGAAAATAATAATAAAAAAACAAAAGGATTTGGAATTGAAAAATATTTTCGTTCAAAAGTTGCACATTTTTAAACATTTGGGTTTTCATAAAACTATTTGAAAAGGTAGCATTTTTTACATTTGTTTTTCAAACTTTGCAGTCAATGTGCGATCTGAAGACAACCATATATTATTATTTTTTTTATTATTTTTCCCATTCTTAGGATGGCAATACACATATTTTTGCTATTAGACGTTGCTTTTCGAAATATCCTTTTCTCAGCCCACCCTAGTGCCCATCCTCCCTAAGAGCTCTCCCCAAATACCGCAAAGATCTTCCAAGAGCGAGAGTCCCCGAAACTAAAAAAATACCTCTAAAACAGAAAAAAAAATCTTTTTAAAACTTGGAAGCCTTCATGGGCAAGTATGACTTGTTCAGACATCGCGACAAGTAAATTTTATGTAGCATGTAAATAAAAGAGTGAGTGTACGTTAAAAAGTATTCATTTTTAAGATACATAACCATAACTAAGTAAAGACCACGTGAATCAGGACGTTTTTGATGTGAAGTTTTTGACTTTCTCTTTCAATTAAGTATTTTCTATGTGAGAAAGGCGAATACTTAACTTGAAGACTTTCAAGCCATTGATTCCATGAAATACACCGCCAGCTCAGTCATTTCCAGCCGAGGACTGCAGTTTCGTGCTTATTAGCACTCATCAGCCCGGCAAAGGAAAGTGACTGAGCTGAAGATGGAAAACCTCTTATGGAAGCCAAGAGGGCCAAACAAACTGGTAGCTAATGTAGAATTAGCACAGACCAGACGAGTGACCGAAGCAATGGTTCGGTTCAACTCGAAAATTGATGGCAAGGCAGTTGAACTGAACCATTGCTTCGGTCACTCGTCTGGTCTGTGCTAATTCTACATTAGCTACCAGTTTGTTTGGCCCTCTTGGCTTCCATAAGAGGTTTTCCATCTCCAGCTCAGTCACTTTCCTTTGTCGGGCTGATGAGTGCTAATAAGCACGAAACTGCAGTCCTCGGCTGGAAATGACTGAGCTGGCGGTGTATTTCACGTATTTCTGCTTTAGCCCTCGCTATGGGGCGGTAATTTACTGAATATACCATTGATTCCATTTTGAAAAAAAATTTATGTAAATTGTTGATGTATCTTATATCTTACTGTAAGTGCTTTCCGCTGCTTTTTCGCATCAAAATTTTAATAAACTATTTGGATTAAGAGAGACACTTCACTGCTGATACCAGATTTCCGATAGAAAAAAGGGGTTACTATTTAAAATTATTTGCTCATTTTTTCAAATACATAAAAAATACTTTGAAAACTAACTTAAAAGCTGTGAGAGCAATAACAACCAAAAAAATGACAAAAATTATTTTGAGGTTGCGGTTTCGAATTTATTTCTTCATTTTTCACATGCATATAACTCCATTATTACCTTGTTGAAGTTATAAAGAAGAAAGAGGAACATACAAAATATACGAGCAATACTATTTGTAACTGAGCAAATTAGCAGTATCCATACATTTATACATTTGTAAATAAATATGGTTTGCAGGTACATTTGAAACAGAAAACGGAAATCTGGAAAAGCTGCTGTTTTTAAAAGTGGTCATATTTATGCACTTTCAGAAAAAAGCTTCACAAACTATTTATTCAGTGTGCCATTGAGAAAAAAACATTGGAATTAACACCAAAAAACCTCACAACAATTTTGCTTCTTTAAATATCAATTCATTCTTTAGTTTCAAATTACGTGAAGAAATTATTGAATTTGGTGGGGGGGGGGGACCGTGCATTAAATTTTTATATTAGACTAAATACAGTATTGAAATTTCAAAAAAAGTATGTTTTTATGTAAATCTACAATATATTTGTGTTCAAGCGCGGATCTACAAATTTTGGGCCCCCTGCAAAAATTCAACGGGGCCCCTAACTGCCTACTCGGTTTCTACGCCACTAAGAGCCACGGGCCCCTTTAGAACAGTACCCCTCCCCCCGCACTGTGGGGTCTTCGATACGCAAATCTGGGCCTGTTTGTGTTATTCCTCCAAAAAGAACACAATCGGGTCGGATTCAAACGCTGAGCTCCAGTGAGAAAAATAGTTCACAATTCGTCGAATCTCGACCACAAGCGATGCTAGTATTGTTCAACATCAACATCCAATTAATTCCTCTTATTAACAGTTGGTGAAAAGGTGTAGAATTTTTTTTTTTTTATCTCACATTGTGAGCAAGTATGCAATCATCTTAGCAATTAAAATAATTGTATTTTTTTCATAAAAACACCAAAAATAAAAAATGACGAGGAGCATAAAATTTTTTGTAAGATTTATTCATGAAAATGTAGCAGAAATGCCCAATAGCAGTCATTTGAAGTTATAAATATCACGTATAAGCCAACGAAAACGCATGTTACTTCGTTGCAACTGTGCTAAATAACGGGTTGATTTGGAATGAAGAAAGTTTTCTAGCTTTAACTAAAGATGGCAGCACGAGCACTTCAACTTCATTAAATTGCGTTATTTTTCAAACTCAAAAAATGAATACTTAAAAACAATAATAATGGTAATAAATATTATTTAAAAATAAAAAGTTTAAGGACATTCCATGTCAAATCATTCAGGGACAGGGATGAACTCCCAAGGTTGTTCATGGATTTAAGTCTATCTGGAAATTTCTATCCAAATATTTAAAAATATTCCTGAGTTGCAGCACTTTCACAAGTTTTTTCGAAAACTGTTCGCTTAACAAAAATCGCTTGTAGAGCAACTGCACACACGTTTACAATTTTCACTGAAAACGAGTAATTTTCAAAGATACTCCTATATAAATAAGACAGAATATTTATTCAAGTGTGCATGCAGTGGCGTCGCTACGAGAGGGGGGCGATCATCCCCGGGTGTCAGCCGTCTGGGGGGTGACACTCAAAGTGAAATGGCAAGTTTTTGAAAAGACTTTAAGCTAAAATGCATTTTTAAGATTACAAAACTGAAAAAGAGAAAGGGGGGGGGGTGGAACCCTGGACCACCTCACTCCCATCCCACCCACATACAGTGAATAATGTTATACTCAGGATTACAGGGGTGCCCATCCCCCCCCCCCAAGCTCAATGGCGCAAATTCCCCCCCCCCCCCAAAAAAAAAATTTTTCTCGCTTTTGAATTGGGTTAAACATAAGTTTTTAGTGTTTCCTGTCAAATTCACGGGAGGGGGGGGGAGCTGGGGGTAGCGCTAACAAATACCATTTGAACTGAAATATTGTTGGATTGTTGACCCGCCTTGCCTTTCTTAATTTTAAAATTTGGACCTTGAGTAAACAAGTTTTGGGTACCCTGAATTTTGCTACACATTTTTTATTTATTTATTTTTTTTTTTTCAAACGTAAGAATAATTATAGGTACAACTTTCTGGTTTGGGATGGAGTCATTACTAGATGTATACAATATGAACCGTGAAACGGAAATTTATTGTCACTTAGATGGGGGTCCGGTTTCTCCCCCGGAAAATTTTCGAAATTTTAATTTTAAAACCACAGTTTTACACAATCTCTGGTGATGTTAGGGGAATAAAAGGTTTGGTGGTCCCTTCCCGGTAATTTTTCAATATTGAAACTTTAAAATCGCAGTTGTAAATAGTCTACCGTTGTGTTAAGGAGAGCTTTCCTTTGTTTTCAAAATTGTATTTCTAAAAACGCAGTTTTAGACTATCTGTGGTAATGTTGAGGAAAGAAGAGATCCTAGAGCTCGCCACTGGAAAATTTTCAAAATTAAAGTCTTGAAAACGCTATGTATGCTTGGGGGACAAGCAGTTTTCTTGAATTGAAGTTCTAAAACCGCAATTGAAGCCGATCTTTGTGACGTTAAGAAAGAGTTCGGAAGCTCTCCCGGAATTTTCTCGATATTGAAGCCCTAAAAACCAAATGTAAGACGACTTTTTAATGCTGACGAGAGTAGGGAGGTGGGAGGAGGCGCTCCACTTAAATTTCCGAACTTGTTGCTTTAAAAACGCAGTTTTGATATATCTTGATAATGTTAGTGGAAGATGAATTTCGGTGCCATTCCCTCGGCAATTTTTTGAAACTGATACTCCAAAAACGCACTTCAAGGCTTGTCTTTGATCGTGTTAAGAAAAGAGGGGGGAATCAGGGGCTCTCTACTATAAACTTTTCAAAATTTCATTACTAGAAACGCAGTTTTAGATGACTCTTGATGATAAAGAGGGTGTCATTCTTGCGTTACAGTGGGGGCACTCTCTTGGAAGTTTTCCAAAATTGAAGTCGCATAGCCAAAAAAGATGGATCACACACACCATGACAGATATTTTTCGGAAATCCTCAAAAATGGATTCAGCTATTCTGCACACATCGAAAATCAGAACTCGAGAATTTTAACGAATCAAATATCCTTCTATACATATCAGATATGGAAATATGATTTCGTAAATATGATTTACGAAAAATAATTTAAACACCTTAAGAACAGACTGTTCTACTTCCATCAGCGAAAACCAACATCACTAAAATTTTTAATAAAAATCATCTAATGATAAATTGAAACAATCAGTTTAAAAATGGTAGAGAAGATGGGAGTAAAGTGAAATAAAAAATTCTTCATAAGTTTAAGCTAGTTAATGAAGAAAATATATTAATTGTCGATTGGAGGGACTTCAAAACTAGTTCTTAACGATTGTCAAGGTGCAAATGAATCAATGAAAGACTAGAGCATACTGGTCGGAATTATTACAAACAATAAAACATTTTTGACCTCCCTCCCTCTCATCACTGTCACACGTATTCATCAAGCAGAATTGTGCTAGTTTCAGAAAATTTATAAGATATTGAAAAGAAACCAAATCGTCTGAGTTAGCTTTGAAACCAACACCAACTCCATGCCATCTGTGATGCTCCTTCCTTTGAAAAAGAGACACGGTCATTAAATTTTGGAAAGAATACCAGGGCCGTCGCTATTTCAAAAAACTGAAGGGGTGGGGGGTACGCTTTAGGCGGCCCCTTAATTTTTTCAAACTCATGTTCGAATATGCAGAGAGAGAGAAGATTTGGCTTCTAGTTTAGTAGGGATAGTCATATTACCAGACCTTAGTACTAGCAATATAAATAATCGTAAGGATAATATTCAATCAGAATTAGGGGGTGTCAGACGGCTACCTTCTTGCATTATTTTGCAATATGAAGACATAAAAACGCAGTTTTAAACTATATTTTAAGTTTGGGAGGAAGGGGAGAGGAGTTCTAGGATAAACTCAGCCGATAATTTTTCCAAATTTAAGTTCCCAACACAATCGTACGTTATATTTAATTATGTACAGAAGAGGGGTCCGGGAGCTCTCCCTCGGGAATTTTCAAGACTGTTATTTGAAAAACACAGTTTTAGACGATCCATAGTGGTGTTAAGGGAGGAAGAAACTCGGGGATCATCGTTCTATAATTTTTCAAAATGCAAACTTCAAGCACACATTTCCAATTGTGATTGTAAGACGTAAAGGGGGGTACGGGGGCTCTCCCTCGGGAAAAATTTGAAAATTGTAGTTCGAAAAATGCAGTTTTAGACGATCTATGGTGATTTTAAAGGGAAGAGAGATGTGCCCCCCCCCCCCGAAATTTTTTGAAATTTTGAAGTCTTAAAAACGCGATTGCAGACTTTTTTGTTAAAATTTAGTGCACCACCAGTTTCTTGAAATCAAAGCTCCGAAAACGTAATTTAAGCCAACCTTCGATGAGAAGGGGAGGGAGTTTTGAAGGGGCTCGCGACCAGAAATGTTTTGTAATTGAATCACTAAAAGCGAGATTTAAGACATTTTTCGATGATGTGAGAGAGAGAGAGAGAGACATTCTCTCGAAAAAAAAAATCGATCCGTAGAAGGTTTTGGAGATCTCTTCCCCGAAAAATTTTGTAAATTGAAGCCTTACCAATGAAATTTTTGAGGATCTTCGGTAATATTTGGAGGACGACAGTTTCGGGACTTTGGGAGTTTTTTTTTTTAATTCAAGTTCAAAAGACGAAATTTATTCGACGTTTGAATGAGGATGAATGATTAATTGAGAGGGCATTTCTCGGAGGTTACATTGGGAGCACTCTCACGGTTTTTTAGAAATTGCAGTCCTAAATACTCAGGTGTAGGCCATCTTTAATGACATTAGGCTAAAGGATGGGGTTTGAGAACATTTTTCTGGGATGTTTTCAAAACCTAAATTTTAAAAACTCACTTCCAGACCAGCTTTGGGGACGTAAAAAGAAGAGTTTGGAACTCCCCACTCTTCATTTCAGTTTGGCTACGTTCCTGCTATCTTCATTGTCAATTTTAATTACTGATAAACATATTGTGGTACTATTTTCTTCCAATTTTCCTTCGCCAGACACTATTATTTGCTTGGATTTTCCAGCAAATAATATTGTTTGGCGAAGGAAAATTGGAATAAAACTTTCAATTTCCCCCCTAATATTTTTGCTTTCTTGCGTACAAGCGTTTCGACCTTGGAAAAAGGACTTTTAACATTTTGAACAGATGTGGTAATTTTCTGCGATACCTTAGGTCTCTATTCCACTTCATTTTATTTTAAATATGCCACCTGCATCTCTTGATCAAACTGTGATTTACTTACGATTTTTACATTCAAAAATTTAGAACTTTTGGTGTGAGTATTCATTACAATACTTTGAATTTCTTTTTGCATTTAACTGTTATTATTTTATTATTTTTTCTCTCTATTTCAAATTTATTTCGGCGACCCTCACATTTTTCTCCACTAGCAATGATTTTCAGGACAATATTTTTCATAAATAATTTAAAAAAAATACATATGGGAATGTTTTCGCGAACCCTGTCCTATGGGCTGTTCTAATGAAGCTGTCCTATTTATTTATTTATTTATTTTAACTGAAGAACCATGAAGCATAGTTTTGTATAACCAGGGCCGCCGAGAGACAAGGCGTGCACCATGTTAGTTTTGTCGCCTTTCCTTCCTCCCATTATTCTAATTTTACTCTATGCTCATTACTTTAATTTGAGCCGAGCCCATAGTTTCCGACTAGGCTGGCATACCCACTCTGCGGCCTAGTGAAGCATAAATGAAATTGGCGGCCCCACTTCTGAAAAACTGGGGGGTGTAGCACCGTCCCCCTCTCTTGGCGACGGTCCTGAAAAGTACGTAAAAAAAAGTATTATTAATGCATCTATTTCTTGTTGAATAAGTTTAAATACTTTTTCTTTCCAAAATTCAAAAATTTTATGTTCTAAAAAAAAAAGAGTTCTGGAAAAAAAATCCCCCCCAAAAAATTTGATGGCGCAACTTGCGCCATAATCCCCCCTTGTGGGCACCCCTGCAGGATTAGGTTCATATTATCAATACTTAGACATAGTAGTGACTTCCTCTTGAACCAAAAAAACTGAACCCCATTATCATTCATTGTGTTGGAAATAATTAAGGGACCAACAATTTACTTCCTTACCCTCCACTCCCCTACTTTTCTGTCCTCGCAACGGCCCTGCTCATATGCGTCTAGGGCGAATTATATAAATAGCACTCACAGTTTCTATTTGCCTTTTGTTAATTAGTCCACTTAAAATTTTGTAATAACGCAAATGTAGTTGTTTCTGAAAATTGTGTAAATTGCAATACTTCAAGTTTGCATAGAACATTAAAACTTTTTTTTTTTAATGTGTGTTTTTAGGGGGGGGGGATGACACCACGCTAGGTGCGTCACTGGTGTATGTTCTCTATACAAATCCACAGCTTCCGGCGGATCTAGATTAAAATTTGGCAGGAAGGAACTTAGGCATCCGAGAAGAAACGTAGAGGGGTTTTCGAACGCCAAAAAGTACCGAACCGTTCGAATTTTAATTTTAGTACCCGAAAATTGTATAAAATGGCTCTTTCTACCCGAAATAGTTATCCGCTCGGTTTGACTTAGTCTCATTCGAAAGCCCGCGAAAAATAAATCTGTATGGGATTTTTGTCTTTCGTATTTGAAACCACTAAGTCCCTAAAATCATAGACGTTATAAGCATTTCTAAGTAAAAAATAAATAAATTTTAAATTGGAAATTTATCGATTGCTGCGAACTCGGCTTTAAGTAGCGTGAATAAAATCATTCATGTCTTTTTTTTTCCTCGAGTGAGAACAAATAAAATTCTTGCTTTTGCTCTGAGGCTTTTCCGGTAATGAAGGAATTTAAAAACTATGCCTTCTATTTACTTATTTTTTTGGTCATCTATCATCGTTTTTTTTTTTTTTTTTTTTTTTTTTTTTTTTTTTTTTTTGTAGTGCTCCAGCAAAGATAATTTAGGATTTTAGCCGAATGAACGGAGGGTTGCGTTAATTTAATCAAAACTTTTAGATTTGCCAATTTGCCATTTACGATATTCATGAATGGTTGTTGCTAATGTTGATTTTGAGAAATTGACGTCGCTATTCTATCGATAACTTATAGAAAATATTAAACTATTCGAAAGGGTCCTTTTTGATGCTATTCTTCTAAATCTGATGGGGTTTAAAAAAAAGAATGTTGATGATATTTGGAAACTTTTTCTCATTCTGAAAAGCGTGCTTGGAGCTTATCCAGATGATAGTTTCAGAGGTGACCCCCCATTATTTGAAAACTATAGCCCTTATTCTGTCGGGGATTTTTGCGACTAATGTAAAACTATTAATGGGGATTTTCAGGTACTGTGATCATTATTTTCAAGGGAAATTTTACAGTTTTTTTTTAAGCTTAATTGTTGAACACGCGTCACATGACAAATCTTCTATATCCGAGGTAGACCGTGCAAAGCCGCCGACGCAGCTAGTATCACTATATGAAGGGTTTTTTTTTCGTTTTAATCAGTATTGTATTGTGAATAGAAATTTATAGTTAGATATAAGATTATAAACCAATAAAATAGCTAAAAATATCCTTAAATAGCAAAACAGAGTTAAGTTTCTAAACAGTGTCTTGTGCTCAGTGAGTGCTCAATAGCATGTTTACCCCGCTAAAACGCCCAAAAACCATTGTATTCCTGTAAGCTTGATTAAACACTGTTAAAAAAATGTATTCAAAAATGAAACTCTGAATGTATTCATTTTTTTTTTTTGAATACAATTGATTCAAAAATGAGTAAATGTGGCATCAAATACAAACATACGAGAAATACGAGTCATGAAATGAGTACATGTGTTTCTCAAAATTGAACCTTATTGATTCGGAGCTATATTGAGTAATGAAAGTATTCAAAAATGAGTAAATTTTCATTATTTTTGAATACCCATTTTTAACAGTGAAAATGATACCAAACCTATGCAATAAAATGGGGAGGGAGAGTAAGTTTCAATGATAGTTAGAGATGATAAAAATTATACTTTTGAAATGAAACATAAAAAACCAAAGATGTCCTTTTCTAGCTAAAATAATAAATTAAGAAACAAAAGCAGATATTTAGCACTATTAGAACATGTTAATTAGAAAAACTTAAGTGGAGATAAAATATTAATCTCAATGTATGAGCTTTTTTTTTTTTTTTTTGATAATATTTTTAGAATGACAATTGAAGTTGAAAACTTACAACTTTTAAAGTTACTGTTCCGTCATTGGACAAATAGAAAAAGAAATATCCAGCTTCAAGGTGGAAGTAGATGCATTTATTAGCTGCTAGAGATGCTAGCTTTCTCTTAACAAGTTTTAATCTTGTTATAACTGTATTATAATAGTCTTGAAATTATTTCACAAGTTTTTAAAAGTATCTTCTATATTGTTCTTTTTATAAATTTATTTTCATAAAACCAGTTCACGAATTTCAGAACCATATTGTATGTCTTATGAACTAAGAGTGTCCTTTCTCCCTGTTGGAGTGATTCATTTAATTTTGTCTGCACTGGTTGGTTGATTGTCAAATTTCCACGCGAAAGATGGTCAAATCATATCTGTATCTTCATCATTTTCTGATGGAGTCTTTCACTCTTCCATTTAGATATAACTTTACACTGTTAAAAATTTTCCGGAAAATTTACGGTAATTGTTACTGGCATCCATGTTGCCAGTAACTATTACCGTAAAAATTAAATGTTAAAGTAAAATTTTACGGTTTCCTAGGTGGGCCACAGCAAACAAATGGAGCTGGGATCGCTTATTTATCTGGTATAAATTACCGTAAAAATCAGCGATGCTGTAAGTCCACCATTTTAAAAGTTTTTCTGGAAGGAAGATTTTCTGGTAACAATTACTAGAAAATCTTCCTGAATTTTTAACAGTGTACGGCAGTTACCACACAAAATCAGACCGGGTCTCCAATTTTTTTTTTTTTTTTTGTTAAACAGTAGAACTCCTGAAACTCATTTCTAACCGGAAACTCGTTTCATCCATGTCGGTTTACTAAAACATGTTTTTTTTCCTAAGCAAACACAGTCACTTTAACGTTAACTATGCGTTTCTAGCATATCTGTCCTTTTTTCTTAAATCCATTGGTAAAATTTTTGAACACATAAGAATTCAAATATTTAAATTGCTACTAAATAGAAAGCGATTGACATTTTCATTTATTAATGATTTTGTAACTAGGTATTTATGAGTAAAAGTAAAAAACGCAAAATACAGTGGACTGCATAAAAATGCCATAAAGATTATCAATTACATTATAAGGGAAAGTACGGAACCTGTGCACATTTTTTTTCATTTTATTATTTTTTAAAAAATAATATCAATTCCTGAGAGAAAAAAAATGTCCCCATGATCTTTTCTTTGTATTATGGCCTTTTTCGAGATTAAAAAAAATTCTTTGCTTTATTGTAATTTTTAAGAATGCCTTCAGTTGTTCACATGTGTTCCTATATGTGAATACGTTCCTATATGGATCATTCCACGTGAAATCGTCTAAATTAAATAGTCGGCCGTGCCGTCAAGTGTCCAATTTTGTCCGTTATTTTTTACGAACAGATATTTATGAGAAAAGCCCAAATTATTTTTTAAAGATTTTTTGAACGAAAATTACGTTTTGGGGATTTTTTTCAAAAGTTTGATTTTGATCAGTTTTCGGAGCCGCCGTTTTGGCATGAATTTAGAAAAATCTCTCTAATTTCTTTATTTTTCAACCAATTAAGCTGAATTTGGTATCAATTTCAAGCTAGTACCTTTTGTTTTCGGTGTGAACGACAGAAAGTATTCTGTGAATAGTTGGGCGTTTGCCACTCCTAATCTAAAGTCAGTTTTTATGCTTTTTCAATTGGGAGATTAAAAGACTCATATCTCCGGAGTACCAACTATGATCCGCATCAATTTTTTTGTAGCATATTTGAATCAGCCTCTTGCTATGTAGAAAGAATTAGAAGGATGTTTGTTTTTTATTTCTTTTATTTTATTTTATTTTATTTTATTTTTATTTTTATTTATTTATTTTTTTTTTTTTTGAAACAAAAAAATTAAGTTTTTTTTTGCAGAAAATACAAGTTTTCTATCACTTTAAAGCCCTTTTGAGCTTAAAAAAGCCCAAAAACTTTTCAGAAAAATTAAAGTGAACTGTTAAGGGATAAAAAATTCATTTGTATCAATAGTTAATCGATAAAAGTTGTTCATTCTTTCACTTTAGAAAAGAACTGTGCAAAAACCTCCATTTCAGACTTCACAAAAAAAAAAAAAACTTTTGATTGAAAGTGTACTAAATATTAAGAGTAATAATATGAAGAATAGTGAAAAAATCCTTCTAATAGCATTATTTGGCTTTTTTTTTTTTTTGACATTAAAAGAAGAAAAATACGGAATTATGTAACAACGGACAATAATCTTCCACACCTACAATACTCGAAACTCTAGATTTCTCCGAAGCAGATTATTTTTGCTTATTGAAGTATATTTAAAAATCTCTTTGAAACTTATTGATAGAAATTTTGATTTTCTCATTTTTTATACAAAGGAAATGGTAATTTTTTTAAATAAATGCAGTCCACAGAAGCATGCCTTTCATTTCACATTTCACAATCGACGAAAGATACTATGTGTCGATTCACTTACAAAGCGAAAGAAGAGTGATGCATATTGCATGAGTAGTGGTAAGAGTGGAAGATTCAGGCGCTACGTAATCCAAACAAGTTTATGCTACGAAAACTTTTCAATAGTAATTTTTTTTCGAAAACAATGCAAAATAATGTTATTAGAAATATTTTTTACACTATTCTTCATATAATTATTCTTAATATATCGTACACTTTCAATCAAAAGTGTTTTTTTTTTTTTTTTTTTTTTTTTTGTGAAGTCTGCAACGGAGGTTTTTCCGCAATTCTTTTCCCAAGTGAGCAACTTTTTAGCGATTAACTATAGATACAAATCAATTGTTATCCTTTGACAGTCCATTTTAATTGTTCTGAAAATTTTTTGGGTTTTTTTAAGCTTAAAAGGGTTTTAAAGAAATAGAAAACTTGTATTTTCTGCAAAACAAACTTTTTTTAAATTTCAAAACAACAAAAATCACCCTTCTAATTTTTTCTACATAGCAAGAGAATGATTTAAATATGCTGCAATAAAAAATTGATGCAGATCGTAGTTGGTACTCCGGAGATATGACTTATTTAATCTCCCAATTGAAAAAGCATAAAAACTGACTTTAGATAAGGAGTGGCAACACCCAACTATTCACAAAATACTTTCTGTTATTTACAATGAAAAAAAAATGTATTTTCTAGAAATTGATATCAAATTCAGCTTAATTGGTTGAAAAATAAAGAAATTAGAGAGATTTTTCTAAATTCATGTGTAAACGGTGACTCCGAAAAATGATCAAAAATCGAATCTTTGAAAAAATTCTCCAAAGGGTAATTTTCATTCAAAAAATCTTTAAAAAGTAATTTGGGCTTTTCTCATAGATATCTATTTGTAAAAAAAAAAAAAAAATCGGCAAAGTCGAAGACATGACGGCACATGACATTAGGTGATTTGACGTGAAATTACCCATACGTGAAAAAACACTAAGTAGGCAACTTCAGGTATCATTCTAAATACTATCGAAATAGAGCAAATATTAAAACACTTAAGTTTTTCTCATTTTAGTTTATCTAGCAAACATGCCCTAGTAGTAAAAGGAAATAACCAACGCTTTGTAGCACACAGTTACATGGTCGGTTATTTCCTACTTCTCTGATGAAAAGATATTCATTTATTTCTTACTTGCCGCCTGCGGCGACCAGCTGGTTCGCCTTCTAACGCCATTCGCCTTTCTGTGCAAGCAGCCACCTACGGCTCATATACCTTGTCATTTACCTTTTTAATTCAAGTTTGCCGCCTTCGGCGGCTGTTTAAATAAATTTGGCAGCATCATTAATCAATCCATCTCTATCTCTTTTTTGTGCCATTTTTACGCCAAGATTGCCACTTCGGCTGCTATCTACCTTTACGATCCATCTCTAAATTTTCTTATCTATCTCTATTTATTTTAACATACCCGCCGATTTCCTAATAAAAACAAAGATCACTCAAAAAACCGCTTTTTTATTTAAGTAGAGCAAAAAAAAAAAAAGTTATCCTTAAAATTCCCCGTAGTGTGCAAAAAGTATCGTCTGACAAAGAAAAAAAAAATCTCGATGCTTTTATTGAATTAAATGCGCACAACTATGAAATGTAACGTAATATAGGTACAGCAAAACGTCCAGCTTGAGGGGAGGAGAGGTGGAAAAAGAAAAAAATGAAATCCCTAAATAAAACAAAAAAAAAAAGGAATGAAAAAAAGCAATACATACAGACACCTACAGCTGCCGGAAAAACACGTGGTCATTACGTAATAAAATGTAGAAGTAAGCTATATAGTAAAAAAAAGATTAACATTGTTTGCGATTAAGATTCCGTCGTAAATATCGTATCGAAATCTAAGTAGTGACGTCACAGGCATAAAGGAATGAAGAACCTTTTTTCGACCGATGCGTGGAAAGACATAATGTGTTCAGCATTAAAAAAATTGTAAAAAAAAAACTATTGCTTATTTTAAGAACTTTTTTCTTCTGAAGAGGACGAAATGTTTTTACTATTACCAACTTAAATTTTAGAAATGAGGCTTTGATACTTCTCGCAGGATGATATTAGAAAAAAATAAAACCCATGAAAAGCTGCAAATTAAAGGTTTTTTCAAAAATTCATAAAAAATTCAAAAACTGCTCTATCTTCAAAATTTTTTCATTCATTATATTTAAAATTAAATTTCCTACACCATAGTACAAAAAATATTTGTGTGGTGCGATTGGTTCGGGGTCTGTGAGGTAAAACGTACTAAAAAGTGCAAAAAAACACATAAAACATTAAATAACTTTTTTTCTAATTGAAATTTCAAAAATCGAAGCCCGAGGTGCACATCTTCGGCAAAAACTGCAACTGTATACCAAATTTCATCTTTCTAGGCCTTACCGTTTTCCCAGGAAGCGCGCCACACACACACACACACACACACACACACAAACATCTTATTTTATTATATGTATAGATGCCCTAACAGTGATAAAAGTCTGCTTTTATTTCTTAGCGTATTCATTGAGTTTGTAAAAGACATCTTTGATTGGTATTGATACTTTTCAAAAATATAATTTTGATAATTTTCAACTTAAACTCAAAATCCCACCAATTTAACTGCATTGGTTCGCAGCATTTTCCATCTGGTTTTCAGAAAATATATTGAACTTCGGAAGTTTTGGAGGGATCAATTCATCTTTCGAAATTGAGCTCAATTTTGCTTTTTAAATATTTTTTAAGCTATTTTGATGACTTTAAATCTTAAAACTGATTATAAATTTCAAATTGCAATTCAATACTGATCAAAAAGCAAAAATAAATAAATACTCTCTAGCTTTAAAAAAAAAGAAACATTTTTATAGAGAAAACTATAGGAGTAGGTAGACAGTTGCTGGACATGCGGTTTTTGTTTAACGAATAGTTTAAAGAAAAACTTTAAAGTATTTCAATGCAGAAAGTAATTGATATAATAGGATAAAACTTTCCATTCATTCTTATATCCATGGACAGAACAACCTCAGCAAGTTTCTTCTGGTTCTCCCGATCTTGGGTGTCAGATTAGGCTCGCTAGACGATTTGACATAGAATATCCCTTACATTAAATTAAACTAAAAAAAAAAAAAAAACCCGCGGTCTAACAAAAATAAATGAATTTATTTTAGACTAGTGGTACCTGCACGGCTTTGTCCGTAATAGAAAAATTAAAAGGTCTATTGTTCGCCTGTATATTTACAAATAATGTATGGTGAATTTTCTCGCCAATTGGCTCGTACCCATGTTACGGTTCCACGCTATGATAATTTCGTATCTCGCCAATTGGCTTGTGCCCATGTTACGGTTGCACGTTATGATAATTTCGTAATTTACTCGTCCATCTTATGATAATTTTGTTCTTAAAATTGGAATAGAAAAAGAACCACATCGAATTTTCAAAAAATAGCTTCGAGGCGCACACCCCCATGCTACAAACTAACTTTGTACCAAATTTTATGAAAATCGGCCAAACAGTCTAGGCGCTATGCGCGTCACAGAGATCCAGACATCTAGACATCCTCCGGACTGCCAGACAGAGAGACTTTCAGCTTTATTATTAGTAAAGATAAACATAAAAACACCTGTCAAACTTGTTTCTCAACGACATTCATTTTTTAAGAAATGAAGGTTCTTAAATAAGCGTAAAGAGACTTTCAAATCTCAGTTGAGACAAATTTGAAGCCGAAATGAAACGAAATCGCAGTTGGTGCCGCAACGTATAAAAGCATTTTGGTAACAAAAACAAAAGTAAGAATCAAGAAACTCGAAATCAAATAAATAAATAAATGAAAAATAAAGTATCATCGGCCCGAGTCATGCAAAAAGAACTTTTTTTAATGTAAAATTGAAAATACCTGAAATGAAAGAATATCTCTTAGCAAAAAAGAAAGTAGAAATAAAACTGAAGAAAATCCTCTCAGGGGAAATGGGTGTGGTACACAATTGAAAACTCCAGTCTTACCTTAGAAAAATACGAGTAATGAAAGACAGAGGACGATGTTTCTTTGTCGAGCGGTTTTTACAGTATTTCTGCAAGTGATTGTTTTCAAAAAATGAAAAAAAAGATTGTTTTTCTTTCATAAACTTCAGTTAAAATGCACTTGATAATCACTTTTAAAGAGATCCGGATTATAACAGTTTTAAAAATCTAAAATTGCATGTTGCTCATAATTTTTCATTAAATAACGATTTTAACTTAATTTTTAATTTAAAGAAGATTATTTTCAGCCCAAATAAAGAAACCATATGCGGTGACACACTCAATCGCGAATGCGCTTCAGAAGAGAAAAAGATAACGATAATGAGTAAAATTGAATAAAATTGTCTTGTTATACTCATGACTTAGTAAAAGGTTTTCAACTACTTTTCTTTTTTTCTTTTTCATTTTTGCAAATGAAGATAAATTTTGTCAAGTCATAAATTAAAATAATTGCAGTCAATGTCTTCCATGGACCGTTGAAGAATGAATGAAAAATATTTGAAAGTACGCATTAAAACCTTCTTAGAGCAAGAATTATAAATGGAAGGAGCAAGTCCAATCATTGACTTTCAAAAACTTGGGCTACGATCTCAAGTCATGTGATTGAACATCGAGGAATGATTGACACGTTTTGTGTGAAACTAGCGAAATAAACCTGATTCTTCCAATGCTCGCTTTAAAATCTATCACGTGACTTGGTGTCTTTGTTTCACGAATGAAAGTCTTCACTTCCTCCATTTTATCTCTTTTCAATGATTAAAACCAGAGATGCTGAGATAGAAGAAGCTATGTTACCGATAGCATTTATTTTTCGTTTAATTTCAAAGTTTGGTGTAGAAATTATACATACTACTATTAAAACTACATCGTAAAGCATTAGTTCTAGATATTTTTTGTCACTCTGTATGCATACACCCATTTAGGAAAAATGTCTTACAGTAGGCTGGAGCAAGAAAAAAAAAAGCATTGGATAATTTCTTTCCAATGCGAAAATTATTTTAAAAAATAAAACATTTTCAAAATGCGAATTACGCCGTTTATTTGTTCTTACATTTTCTTAAATGTCTATTTTAATGCTATAGGTCGTAAAAATTGCGGTTGTTGAAAATTATCCTAAATGATCGAAAATTGGAGAACTTCACGGTTTCTATGTTTTTTCGTTTGAAAACATTTTTTTTTTTTCTACAGTGATATGGCACAAAAAATTGCAACTGGTACAGCTATATAAAAAAGGAATTGATTTCTCTGTTTACAGATTACCTTCGGATTACCTGATTACATTAATGTTAACGAAAAACGCAGTTGTACATTCGTGGTTACAATTCTTATTACAAATCGCCTAATGCCATGTTCCGTCATGTCTCAGATTTCGTCCATTATTTTTTTACTAATAGATTGCTATAAGGTAAGCTCAAATTAATTTTTGTTAGATTTTTTGAATAAAAATTACGTTGTGGAGATCTTTTTTGAAAATTTTCGAATTTTAATCATTTTTCGGAGTGACCTTTCTGGTGTGAATTTAGAAAAATCTCCCTTATTTCCTAATTTTTCAACCAATTAAGCTGAATTAGGTATCAGTTTCAAGCTAATACTTTTCTCTTTCAGTATAAACAGCAGAAAGTATTCCGTGAATAGTGCGGTGTATCCGCTCCTTACCAAAAGTCAGTTTTTATGACTTATTAAATATCCCAATTGAAAAATCACATCTCATGAGTACCAACTAATATATGCATCTGACTTTATTCTATATTCCTCAAAAATACTAACCGAAATAGTTTAAACACTTTTCCCACTGTGGAACTAGTTGCATAAGTGGAGTCATAATGGGGATAGATCTGGACTATAAGGGGCGTGGTTCAAGACTTCCCGCTTAAGTTCCTCTTTTGCATTGGCTGCGTGTGGTCTAGCTTTATTGTGCAACAGGATGACAGCATGTGAAACTTTACCGGAACCACACACAGTCTATGTAAAAAAAAAAGGAGCTTTTGTGGAAATTTAAGAAGGAAGTCTTGAACCACCCCCCTTATAGTCCAGATCTATCCCCGTATGATCCCATACCTTTGGGGAACTCAAGAAGGCACTTCGGGGACAACTATTTCAATCGACGATGAAGCAAAGGAGTGCGTGTGTAATTGGTTCCAGCAGCAACCAAAAGATTTTTTATGAGCACGGAATTATGCGACTAGTTTTGCAGAGGGATAAGTGTTTAAACAATTTCGGTCAGTATTTTTGAAGAGAGTCGAAAAAATCGGTTTTATAGCCTCTGCTTCGTTATTTATTGACTGACCCTAATATACATAAATATTTTTCTTGCTACGTAGAAAAAAATAGAAGGGTGTTTTTTTGTTGTTTTGAAATAAAAAAATAAAGTTTGTTTTGCAGAAAATTTACACCAAGTACAAGTTATCTATAACTTTAAAGATCTTTTGGGCTGAAAAAAGCCCATAAACTTTTCAGAAAAATGAATATTGAAATTTCAAAGAAAAAAAATTGATTTGTATCAATAGTTAATATGGACTTGAAGGACAAGGTCCAGAGCATAGCTCTGCAAGACTCGAGAGGTTCTTGCAGCTTGCTGCTGAAAATATGCAAGTCACATATCCTACGACGCCATCTTCATTTTTTCATTTATTACGTCGTCAAATATACAGTAATATTCGTAAACCACTCCATGAGATGGTTTACATCATCCATGATGAAGGTAATTCCTTTGGCAATAGCACAAAACTTACCGATAATTAATTTACACTGATGACAACCTATAACATTATTACGTTCAAACTGTTCTGGATAGTGGCTATCATGATAGTAACTATAATCACCATTGTGCTTTTCTTTAATTTGTGTAATTAATAATTCATAAGCTTTTAAATCAACAAAATTACGTGATCCACGTAATAGCAAATGTTGATTCACTGCTTGCTTAAATGTATCATGACTTTTTTCAACAGAACCATTTTCATGACTAACACCGGGATTATTTCGCGATATGATTATTAATTTGCCGATCTTTACCAGAAAATAATTCAAATAATTTCTCTCCTTCTCTAAAACTATGTGTAGTATCAAATTCAACTTTGAATTTGATACCTTGCTCTTATTTTTCATATTAGCCCCATGTAAGTTGTTTTAATTAATTTTATTCTTAACTGACTTCACAACTTACACAAACTTCTTGACAGACTCTAACGTAACCATATTAAAGTTCCAACGAAATTTAGAAAAGCCAAGAAAGTGGCTGGAGCCTTATCAAATCTAGAAAATATACGCATGCGAATAATGCCAACACATAATCTCGTTCTCATCAGTATATGGCTTCTCTTCAATTGAATCGTCTAATATTAAAACACCTCCTGCTTTCTTCTCATTTCTCCTGACTTCGCCTTTGATGTAAATCCAAAGTTCTGCTGAACCTAAAGCCTTACCATTTAAAAATCTAGTAAACTTATCATGACTTATCTCGCCGCATAATAAATCAGCTAATCCAGTAGTTATTAAAAGAATCTTACAAAAAGATAAAATAATGCAATTGTTTGACGAAAAATTTTGGCTAGCCGTCTGTTTCCTAATTTTTGTGTATTTAGTCTATAGACCAATAAAAAACTGATATGTCATTAAATCGTGAATTTAACAACCAGTTTATGTCGAAAGTCAGTAATAAAAATAATGTATTATTCCTTTGTCGTTCAGGTGTCCGATCTCATGAAGCGGCCTTGTGTGCTGGTGGTTTAGGTTATACAAAATGCTACAACATGAAGCAAGAATAACTTATTCTGAAGTTAAAATTTATAGTTCAAAATAATTAAAGTAATAATAATTAAATTATTTTACTTTTTTCTTTTTCTTACTTCTAATTTTCGTCAGGTATAAGCATACTGTTAAATATAGTAAAAGTAAGAACAGCATTAATTTCTATTGGTTATATTGATATAATTAATACTAATCTATATTAGACCACAGTGTTCTAATAATTACTTTAGTATATTGCCTAATTTTTCTTCTGAGTTGCTATAAGGTTATATAACTCATTTGATAGAATAGTTATATACGCAACATGCATTATACTAATGCTTGCTTTTTAATAGAGAGTATTTATTATAATAAGATATTTTCGACTCAAATAGATCAAGTTATAGAATGGCAATAACATTTGCAAGACCAAAATATGTAAGTAGAAGTAATAATAAGAATGCCTGTCTCAAAGGAGCATATAATGCTAGAACAATAGTAAAAGATATACAAACTGGTGTAATTTATAACTTTCAAAGTAGAAAAGATAATGTATATCATGAAATATTTTTACCAGGACATGTAGATCAAAAGTTCAAAAATGTATTATTATTTACAAATGAAATAGAGAGATCAGAGAATCGTAAAGATAGTCAGTTATGTGTAGAATGGGTAATTGCTCTACCAAAAGAAGAAGAGATAACTCTAGATATGAAGAAAGAAATCATAAGAGAGTTTATTGAAAGGAAAGGTTGGATAAGAGAAGGTTTAGGAGTGCAGTTAGATATACATAAGCCACACGAAGGAGATGTAAATTGGCATGCACATTTACTAGTAACAACTCGTAGATTTAGAAAAGATGGTTTGGGTTTTGAGTCAAAGAAGGCAAGGGATTTGCAGCCTAAAGTATTAAATGGCTGTGTACAAAAGAGTATAGAAATAGATAATCATAATTTTTATAGGAAAGTATTAGAAGATAAAATCAAAGAATGGGGAGTGGATTTACAAGTTGATTTGCCTGGAGAGATAACCCAAGAACATATAGGTCCTGTACGTATGAGGAGTGTGTTTAACCAAGCAGCGGAGAGAAACGAGGAAAGGAGACTTGCAGAAATAGAGCATTTAGATTGCGGAGCTAGAGTGTTAGAGAAGGTAACGCGTCATATGAGTGTCTTTACTAAAGGTGACTTAATGAGAGCAGTGAAATACGTAGCAGATGTGGAAAGAAGAGAAAAGTTAGTATCAGATGCTTTGGCAGATAAAGAAGTAATAGCGTTGTACAGAGAAGATGGTAATTGTACTGAGTATTATACTACGTCTGCGGTTAGAGTAGAAGAGCAGAAGATATTGCGTCTTAGCAGTTATGTAGCAAGTGGTAGGAATGTTTTTACTAGTAATCAAGATATATCTAAACGTACGATTGAATCAATCGTAGCAGTAGAGGGCAAGCTAACAGAAGAACAGCATAATGCTTTAACTGAGTTACTGACATCTAAGTCTGCTTTAGAGATAGTGCGAGGTAGGGCAGGTGTAGGGAAAAGCCATGTATTGCGTCAGATTGCTGCAATTGCCCAAGAATTAAAGGTACATGCGATAGGAGTTGCTCCAACCCATAAAGCTAAAGAGGCATTAGCTTCTGATGGTTTTAGGCATACTGATACGATTAAGGGAATGCTGTTTAAATTGGCTAATGGAAGATTTGATTTGCCAAAGAATAGTCTGCTAGTATTAGATGAAGCGGGAATGATAGGAAATGATGATTTTAGTGAGTTACTAAGAGTAGCATCTACTCGCAAATGTACAGTAATTTTGTCAGGAGATGAGCGTCAGCTGACTAGCGTACAGCGAGGTGGGATGTTTGAGGTGTTAGCTAACAAATATGGCAGTAGTACGATATTAGATATAAAACGTCAGGATAGCAACTGGAGTAAGAGGAAGGCTATGGCATTATCCAATGGAGATGTTAGAAGTGCTGTGAGTATATTAGAACAAGAGAAAAGGATTAACTGGAGTTCTGATGCTAATGAGTCAATGCAAAGTTTGGTTGCCAATTGGCATAAGAGCGGTTACGGTATTGATAATAAAATAATACTAGTGGTAAGAAACAAAGACGTAGCAGCCTTAAATCATGGAGTACGTCAATATTTAAAGCTAGAGGGTAAGCTAAGAGGTCAAGAGATAGAAGTAGGTGGTAATCATTATATGATAGGAGATCGTATAGTGATAAGTAGTACCAGCAAGAAGCTTGGTGTGGTCAATGGCGAAATTGGAGTAATATTAGAAGCCTCAACAAATAGATTTATTATATCGTTGAAGAATCCAAACTATATAAAAGACAGTAAGGATAGTAAAAGGAGTAGTGAGTATAGAATGGTGGGATTCACTCCATCGGAGTTTAATAGTTTTAAACATGGTTATGCAGTAACAATATTTAAATCACAAGCAGCATCGATAAAAGATGTATATGTTTACCACAATGGTTTTGCTGGTCTTAGAAACAGTTATGTAGGTTTATCAAGAAATATCAGTGAGTTAAATGTGTATGTTAATAAAATAGCAACTTTGGGTAGAGAGAGTTTAATTAGACAAATGTCCAAGACGCTAGATAGTGGTAGTAGCTTAAATTACTTAACGAAGAAGGAAGCTAATCACAGCTTAGAAGATATAGATATCTTAAATAATATGAATGGTTTGAGTAGGTCTTTGGTAAAGATTTGTGATTTTGCAGAAAAAAATATAAGGAAGTTAACAGATAAATATTTGCCAAAGGAGGAGTATTATCATTATAGAGAGCCTAGGCGTCATAGTCAAAGGCGAAAAGATCATAGCTGTGTCTAATTTTGTAAAACACCATATATTAATTAATTATCAAATCCTAGAAGATCAAATTGAATCAGAGTAACGAAAATATAATCTATCATTAACAATGTTGTTCCAATAATCATCAAAGAAAAGAAAGTGTTTATCAATTATATCAAATGGTTTACGTAAATGTATTATGTAGCCGTTGCTAGGTTGTGCTGTATTTTCTTTACTAGCAAAAGTAGGATTCATAAATAATAGAACAACAGTAGCTACAGTCAGTAGATAAAATTTAATATTATGCCGCATAACAACCCTCATTTTCTTTAAACAACTTTAGTATAATTTAGGTAGTGATTTCCACGCTACCCATAATTATTATATATAGTAGTATTTTACAAAATTCAAGATTCACATGTCATCAGTAATTCTCGAATAATATATAAATCTTAAAAAATAAATTTTTATTCGATTTTACTGTCCATAGTTACTTCTTTTTTATAGGTAATTTTAATGTTCGTCGAGGGTAATTCTAGGTTCTGTTGACAAAATTTTACCTTCGTTGGTACGCTCTAAAATCCTCAGACGTTCTGCTTGTGCTACTGCTGATAAAATCGTTACTACCATTTTTCCAGTAGCTCCTTCGGTGCTTGAAAATACTATAAGTAAGTAGAACAGAACCTATTTAAAATAAAAAGATTTTAAATAGGTAATAATCTAAGAAATAGATAGTTCTTTTGCTAAGAGTCGTTAGAGTAAAGGATAAATCAATAATATTAGTAATTAGGTTTGGTATAGGTCTCAGAACTTCTTGATTTTTTAACTATTTCGTAAGATTATCAATAATTTTTGAGTTGTTATATCATCGTTTTAATAATAGCTACCGAGATGTTCAAGAACAGATGGCATATCGAGGTGTTATGTTGAGTCATGAGACTGTAAGATTTTGGTGCAATAAATTTGCAGTTTATTTTCAAGATATCATCAGGAAGAGAGAGTGGAAGCCAACTGATAAATGGCATTTAGATGAAATGCACATTAAGATTAAAGGCGAAGTATTTATATTACGGAGAGCTGTTGACTCTGAGGGATATGAATTAGAAGTATTGCTGCAGAAGCGTCGTGATAAGAAATCAGCTATTAGGTTTCTATCAAGATTACTGGGTAATTATCCAGCTCCAAGAGTAATTGTTACTGATAAGCTCAGGAGTTATATTAAACCTGTTAAGCTTATGTGTCCTAAGACTAAACATCGAACTAATAAGAGATTAAATAATCGTGTTGAGAATGCACATCAGCCAACTCGACGAAAAGAGAAGATATTGATAAAATTTAAGCATCCTAATTCAGCACAATGTACATTATCACTGATGGGAAAAGTCAGAAATATATTTGCCGTAAATGTTGGAAGATATACTAAAACAGCACCTGAACAAAGAATTAACTTTGCATCCGCTAAATCCATTTGGGATGAAGCTACTCAAAGACTTCTTGCTGACTGAAATCTAAAAATATAGCTCATTTTGACACTATGTTACTTAACTTGACGGTATCATTATTACTGCTATTCTATAAAGCATTCCCTCCCTTCGCTCAATACTTAATTTTCATCCCTCTTAACTTGACGGTGCCCTTCATAATATTGATATTGGACAAATGCTCCAGGTTTACGTACTAAACTATCAATAATATGTTTGTAATCAATAACATAGCCATTGCTTATTCTAGACATTTTTTGTAAACATTTGTTACCATAGTAAAGCTCTATTTCTTCAGAATAAATATAAGCTTTTAAAGTATAACCTATTAAGCGACTAGGCACAGAATAAGCTACAGATAAAATACTAACTGTACGCTTGGGTTAACACGTACTGATAATATTGTAGGTGCATTCCATTTCCTGATTGGTAACTCTTTTAAATAAACTAATTCTTCAGCTAATTTTTCTTTTCTACAGCTATTGCGCTTTTCTTTAATTTGTGTAAGGAATAATTCATAAGCTTTTAAATCAACAAAATTACGTGATCCACGTAATAGCAAATGTTGATTCACTGCTTGCTTAAATGTATCATGACTTTTTTCAACAGAACCATTTTCATGACTAACACCGGGATTATTTCGCGATGGTGCAACATCTTAATAACCAAGCAATTCTTGCCATCTTTCTGTAAATTGTCTACTATTACCACATTGCTTGGTAGCTGCACTTAAATTATCTGTACGATGCTCTGGTAAAACTCCACCTAACTCCCATACAGCTTTTTCAAACCCTGATGCTAATGTATCAAAACTTTCACTATGGCATATGCTGAAAGTTTCCCAACATGAATAAGGCAACATAAAATGAAATAGTAAGTGAGGATATGGTTTCCCACCAATACAAATACCCAATTGATTCATATTGGTCCAATCAGACTGGCTTTGTTTGCCAGGAAGAATATTTAGTAAAAAGATTACTGGCTTATCCTTACCATGTTCAGCTCTCCATTGTTTCAATCTTTTCTGCAAACAGCGTAATTGCTTTCCATTATAATTCCCATGATACTTTTCTGTCAAATATGCTAATATGGTAGTTGCTTACAACTCCGGAGCTGATTCTAGCATTGATTCTATTTCATCCCAGTGCTTAACAAATGGATCCTTACGTGTCCTATATTTACGTATTGTTTGTAATTCGCTTGGATACTTATTAACACGTAAATACTTACGTGCCGTTTTTACACTCATACCTGCTTTTGCAGCAGAAATTATGTGATTATATTTTTTGATCTTTTGCATTAAAATACCTACTTGTTTATTTGTACATGTCATCAGTAATTCTCGAATAATATATAAATCTTAAAAAATAAATTTTTATTCGATTTTACTGTCCATAGTTACTTCTTTTTTATAGGTAATTTTAATGTTCGTTGAGGGTAATTCTAATGTTCGTTAGTCATACGCACTCCTTTTGGAATTAGTTGAGGTTCAAATTCTCCATCCCGATTCCTTGGCACTTCTATCAATTTACGACCTTCTGGATCTATTAGAGTCTTTTCATAATTACCATTACGTCTGTTATCTGAGTCTTTCTCATTTTTAGAATGTTTCTCATAACCTATATGAGATTCCATTTCTTTCTCTAAAATCTTATTTACTATCTGCTTTTTAATTCCCTGAAATATCCCTTCTTTGCCAAATATCTCAGATGGATCACTTTGTGATAGTATTTCTGATACTACTTTTTCTATAGTTGAATTTGATACCTTGCTCTTATTTTTCATATTAGCCCCATGTAAGTTGTTTTAATTAATTTTATTCTTAACTGACTAAAAATACTATAAGTAAGTAGAACAGAACCTATTTAAAATAATAAGATTTTAAATAGGTAATGATGAACAGAAAATATAGACACTTATCTCGAGAAGAGAGATATGAGATAAGAAGAATGTATGAGGAGTCAGTATTAACAAGATAACGCAATATCTTATACCAATTGTAATAATTAACACGGTGTATTTATCCAGTCTCTATACATAATTGATTTTACTAAATCTACATTTAGAGCAAATTGATTCCAAGCGTAACAAACCATAGTGACGATATCTTCATATACACCGTGTTAATTATTACAATTGGTATTACGAGGTCTAAAAGCACTATTAGTATGGAGCTAAAAAGAAATAAGGTAAAAGATAAGTATATGCCTTGTGTTGCTCAGGAAAAATACGAAAACAGGATGTATCAGCAAGAGTTATTAAAAATAGAAAAGAACCCTATGTTGTTAGATTATATTAAAAATGCTATGATTCGCAAGAAATGGTCGCCGGATGCTATAGCCGGAAAGTTAAAACTAGACAAAAATACAGCTTTGTGTATCAGTACAGAAAGTATATATAGATTTGTTTACACTTCTGCAGTAGCATCTAAATTAAAGTTATATAGCTATTTACCTTCTAAAAGATATAAAAGGGAAGAAAGAGGGAAGAGGCGTCAAAGAATCATTATACCACAAAGGATCTCTCAATACATCAGCGTGATGCAATAGCTATGAAAAAGGTAGAAGTAGGGCATTTTGAGGCTGATCTTACATTTCATAAAGTAATCAAAGTATGAATATTGGTACACTGGTGGATAAAAAGAGTCAAAAGATTATTTTAGTGCTGAATAACTCCAAGAAAGCTAAAACAGTTACCAATGGTTTTTTAAGAAAGATAAAAACTATTCCAAATAGTGTGAGAAAGACTATTACTATGGATAATGGCAAAGAGTTTGTAGGGCATGTTGCCTATAGACTATCTGGGTTTCAAACTTTCTTTTGTGATCCATACCGCCCTAGACAAAAAGCATTAGTGGAAAAAATGAATTCTATGATTCATAGAATTTTATCTAAAAATACAGATATTACTACCGTTACACAAAGAGGTCTTGACAATGTTGCTGAGATTTTAAATAACATGCCAAGAAAGATTTTTGGTTATAAAACCCCTAATGAAATTTGGGCAGAAAATTTATAGGTTTTGTTCTACTTAGTCCTTGAATTTTCAGTCAGAACGCCCTCGCAAAGCGAGGGGCTTGACGGTTATGAGCAGCCCAAAGGGCTGCCATTGTTAATTAAAATTCTCCTGATTCGTCAGAGCCTAAACTATCAAGTTGCTCTTGATTCTTAATGTAGTGTTTGATCTGATTCTCTTCAAATCCTACAGTTGAGACCGCATAACCTCTAGCCCACAACTTTTCTCCATTAACATTACGTTTTCGTCCACCAAACTGCCTAGCAACGGCTATAGCACTTTTCCCCTTGATATAGCCTATTACTTCAGCTACAGAATATTTAGGAGGAATCTTGATGAGCATATGCACATGATCTTGTACCATACGCCCCTCTATGATCTTGCTCCCACGTTGAAAAGCTAACTCATGGAATACGTTCCCAAGATATTTTCTAACCTTCCCGTACAATTCTTTTTTACGACACTTTGGAATAAACACAATATGATATTTGCAATCCCATTTAGAATGATTTAAACTTTCGTATGTTGTCATATATTTTCTCCTTTGACCGTCAAGCCAAAGAAGTTATA